>NC_058407.1:113414180-113495991 GCF_002201575.2 Neomonachus schauinslandi | reverse complement strand
TCCTTTAAAAGCTGGTCCCTTGCCCGGCAGCATCCTACACCCTCAGCCCTTTTAGACAAGGTGTTTGCTCAGAGCAGGCCTGACCTGGATTCCTCTTGCCCCATGTCTCTGGGGGTCAGAAGAGGTAGCAATTGCCCTTATTCAGACTGATGACAGAACCGGGATCTGGATAGTTACTGCTCTGGGCCAGGCTGCTTGCTTGCGTCGGAGCCCAGGGAGAATGAGGCAAAAGTCATGGCCCTGTGGGGGCCATTCAGTTTGGTACAAAGAGCCCTCTGCTCCTCAGCCACCCAAAGGGAAGGGAACTCTCAAACACTCACATCATGGCAGAGCCCAGTATGTCCCCTATGGGAAAGGAAGAGATAGTGGCTTCACTCTGCCGCATGACGTCACAGCTTCCATTCCAACATCCCCATTTGCATGCACAACAACTGTCTTCTTCTTGTATTGCAAAAATCCTGAGCTTTCCAACAATCTTGGGGGAAATCTCACTTTTCTTTGCTTGTCAAATGAGACCTTACTTATAAGATACAAATATTATGGTATGAAATCCTTGACAATCTTAGGATGACCCAGAAAAAGCAATTCAACATAGAATTAAAATTCCCTTAGTTTTGTGTTTTCCTATCATTATGAAATAAGATTTTTGTTCAGCTATTACAATTGTATTTCTATGAAGTCTTTGAGGGGGAAGAACTGTTCTGGGGAAATTCACAGATGAGTATGATGAAATGGGCTTGGATGTTTATCCTCATTCTTTTTTTTTTTAATTTTTTTATTGTTATGTTAATCCCCATACATTACATCATTAGTTTTAGATGTAGTGTTCCATGATTCATCGTTTGTGCGTAACACCCAGGGCTCCATGCAGAACGTGCCCTCCTCAATACCCACCACCCGGCTAACCCATCCTCCCACCCCCCTCCCCTCTAGAACCCTCAGTTTGTTTTTCAGAGTCCATCGTCTCTCATTCTATAAGAATTGTGGATTAACAGTCCACACCATGAGCTACAACGGATTTGTCTTAGTGTGAGTGCAAGGCATTGCCTGAGTTGAAATGAAAAGAAATGTTTTCTCCATCAGGAGATAAGTAGGATTTCCACAAGCCTAATGAAGAATGACCACGTCCGCATGGTGGGAAGGAAGGCAACAATTTCTCAGTTCTTAAGAACCTCTTCAAAGGACTCCCAGCAAGAGCAGAATCAATTGGCAGTTCTGTTTAGTCGCAGATTTGGGATGTGAAGGGGTAGCATATGTCCTATGGTTGGGCCCAATGCTCCTTTTTCTAGACCCTCTTAGGCTGAAGATTCAGTCTGAGTTTGAGGATTCAGATCAAAGGATAACCAATAAATATGGCCTTCTCCCATGTCCAAGGAGGATTCTAGGTCAATGGAAATAAGGAATGTTGCTTGCATGTGAAATGATGTTGACAATGACTAGAAAAGGTCACTGTGTGTTGCTGTTACTTTCTTTAGGTGGTGCTATATCTAACATGTATGCCATGCTGATTGCACGCTTTAAGATGTTCCCAGAAGTCAAGGAAAAAGGAATGGCTGCTGTTCCCAGGCTCATTGCCTTCACATCAGAGCATGTATGTGTTTCTATTCTTTCCAAGTTTAAGGTTATAGTCTGTAAAGCCCAAGCTGAAGGAGTCATATTTGGAAATGCTTTATCCCCAGAAGGTAGATACTTCTTGGGAGAGAATGAGGGGAGAGAACAAGTGTGTGGTACAATGGGGTGAACCCCTTTCTCTTTGAAATGTAGGAAAAACCCCAAAGAGGAAGCAGAATGCTTCTAGAAACTTCTAGTTTCTACACGTAATTTTTCTGTAATAATGTTGTGTGTTGGAGGAAGGAGGAGAGGAGAGGCCAGAGTGACTATGAACTCATTTGGACAATTGTTGCTGTGCCTACATAATTCAAACCTCTGGAGTGTTCTACTGATACCACCTGTTTGTATGAAAATTCTTTTTTTTTTTTAAAGATTTTATTTATTCATTTGACAGAGAGAGATAGCAAGGGCAGGAACACAAGCAAGGGGAGTGGGAGAGGGAGAAGCAGGCTTCCCACCGAGCAGGGAGCCCGATGTGGGGCTCGATCCCAGGACCCCGGGATCATGACCTGAGCCGAAGGCAGACGCTTAATGACTGAGCCACCCAGGTGCCCCCTGTATGAAAATTCTGATCAGAGATTCTACCCTAATGGTGCCTTGAACCATTTAATGCTTATCTTTGGTGGACTTAAGCAGAGGTTTTATCACTGTAGAGAAATGGCCTAGTGGTCATATCTGTCATATCTGATCTTTGGGTCAGTTCTGTCTCAGCCAATCACAGCCTCCTGCGTCCTGCTAGGCTCCATCCAGGCAGGACGCTGAGACCTGGGTCTTCCTAGCTGAATGCCACAGCATAGTACTTCACATTCTTTCCATGGCTTTCAAAGAGTTAATGCCATTCTCCCTACCATCACAGACACATTGAAAAAAGTGGCCCACCCTGTTGACATAAATTAAGCTAAACAGCTTCCTTCTGCTAGGCCTTCAGCTTTCCTTCCTGTGCAGGGACAGAGCCACACACAAGCTCGAAGCCACTTTGTAGCTCTTTGAGCAACATCTTGGTTCCAAATTCTCCCACCACAGACCCTGCAGTAAACCAGAGGCTGTTCTTGACAGGCGTTAGTAAGCATTACCTGCCATTGGAATTCCTAAGATTTTTCCTTCACAACCTGTGCCTCAGAATAGCCTAGGGTCTGGGAAACAGTTGCCTCAAAGAAGATCAAGAAGCCCTGTGATGGTGGGGGAAATAGGAGCTGGGGAGGGTTGAGGGGTCTATAGGGAAATGAGGGACTCCTGTAAAGAGACATCAGTGGGGAGAGGCAGGGAGTTATAGTGGGAGTCGAGGCACATCTCCTATGGAACTTTTCTTTTTCTGCTTTAAGTGATGTGTGTGCGTGTTCATAGCAAGGAAGCAAAGGGTAAGTACAAAGAAGCCAGTGACTGCCATTCACAACCATAGCAGTAGCCATGGAATCAAAGAAACTAGCGATTTATGTTAACAAATGATCTTCAGTATCATTTTTAGACATGTTTTACCATTTTCTTTTGTTTTGTTTCTTTGCCCTTCCTCAACTTACAGAGGTCAAATTTAGCAGAGAATTTCACAGGCTGAAATTACCTGCCTTTGCTTTCCTATTTGCTACTTTCCTATTGTATTCCTATTGCTACTAAAAAAATTACGACAAACTTAATGGATTAAACCAATATAAATTTATTACCTTACAGTTCGGGAGGTCAGAAATCTATAATGGGTCAGGCAATGCTGTGTTGCTTTGGAGATGGTAGGGGAGAATCCATTTCCTTGCCTTTTCTAGCTTCTAGATGCCACCTGCCTTCCTTGATTCATGGCCCCTTCTTCCAACTTCAAAACCAGTAGAAGAACATCTTCAAATCTCTCTCTCTTTCTCTGACCTCTGCTTCTGTCGCCACATCTCCTTCCGTGGCTCTGACTCTCTTCCCTACCCCTTTTCCACAAGGACACTTGTGATGACATTGGGTCCACCCAGATAACACAGGACAATCTCCCATCTCAAGACCCTTAGCTTAATCACATCTGCAAAGTCCCTTTTGCCATGTAAGGTAACATATTCTTAGGTTTCAAGGATTAGGTTGTGAACATCTTTGCGGGAAGGGCATTATTCAACCTATTAAGCCTAGTACCCCATCCCATGAGATAATTTTCATTTCGCAGCTTCTCCAAGGATAGAAAACCATGATATAATTTTTTTCAATTACTATTTCACTATACTATTGTACCCCTAAATAGCTAAACGTTACTCTATTCTCAATCTCAAGAAGCTCGGACGATCTTATATTAGGCATTTTCTTTTGGCTTCCAAGCTGTTTGCACAACCTGAAGTGAGGTTGGTCGACCAGAAAGCTGCCCTGTGCTCTCTGGTTTCTGTGTGGATTTCTTGGCTCAAGCTTCATGGAAATTGACTTAACCTTGCCCACAAAGCCCAGGTCATGTGGTCTGAGAATAATTTTTCTATGCCTTCTCTTCTTGATATAGCAAACTTAGAGTCTAATTTTTGACTTCTAAGTGATAGAAAGGTGACTCAGCTATATAACAACCATTTGATTCTTCCTCCTCCTTCTTGTACCTCGATCCATGCACATAATTATGAAAGAACATTTGAATTATGAACCTTTCCTAAAATACCAATTGGTTCTAATGCTACACCTATTTTTTGACAGATGAACTCTTTTTCTAATGTATAATATCTTATATCTGATAACTGTTTGACTCTTTCCAACACACGTCCAATATACAGTAGCTCATCTGATTCTCACTACATTCTTGTAGGACAGGCAGAGCAGAGATTGTTATTAGCATTTCTTCAACGAAGAGGCTATAGGTAGAGCCAGGATTAAATGGGTTTCCTGATTCCCAAGCCAATGAGGTCTCTGCCCCGACTATCAAAGTAGAAACCAGATCAAAAGATTCAGTGACATTTTGTACACCAGAGCTCATCAATTAATTTAACATTTTATACCTTCCCAAGTAAAATTGCCACCAAGATCTTTTCTCTTAATGTGACTGTCATGCTAAATTATTACTCCCCTCACTAAAAAAAAAAAAAAAAAAAAAAAGTCCTTATTATCTCATAGGGCTGGGCTGGAGGGGATTTTAGAGCTCATTTAAAGCACTCCTATGTCCCACTGAACACTTGATACAAACCATTCTGGACAGATGAACTCTTAAAGTAGCCCTGCCCGTGAAGCTTCGGATTAAGAGGTAACATGATCCCTGTATCTAGTTCCTTCTGGACCCTAGACCTCAGGGCCATTCCATTCCATTCATCACTTAGTGTCGTTCCTTCCAGTTTCAGGCCAGGCCATATATTCCCTTAGTCTTTTCAAGTTTTGCAATCACCTTGTCTCCACCAGCCCCAGAAATAGATCTCCACCAGCTGAAAACGGAAGATTACCAAGTCATGTCTCAAATGCCTTTTCTCCAGGCCAAACAATTTCCATCTTTGCATGGAGGTTTCTTTCCTGAGTCCCTTGACCTGCAGAGAGAAACAGCAGTGGAAGAGCTGCTTTATGAATCTAATGGAGAGAGGAGGGGCCAAAGGCTTTGGCAGAAGCGGCTTCAACTTTTGTCTCTCTCAATGCTCTTTGAGAGTTTCCAAGGCCCAAGACTTTTGAGAATCAAATGAGAGCCTTATAAGACACTCACCTCAGCTCCTGGGATGTAGGAAACTCTACATAAATATTAGGTGACTTAAAAAAAAAAAACCCCACAACCTTATTTATAGGTGAGGAACCCAAGTCCCAGAGGGGGAGATGTTTTGCCCAGGGTTTCCAGCCAGTCAGTGGCAGAGTCAGATCTAGAGCCTCGGTTTCCTGACAATCGCAACACTGCTTTTTCAACTGCTGGGTTGGATGACCTCTACACCACTCTAGCTGGCTGCTCTAAATTCACTTGTAGCATCGTCTCTCAAATCTTATTTTCCCCATATTGTTATTCTAGTGCTAATTTAATTTCCTGATTTATTGAGCCAGGTCAAGTTACTATCCTTTCTTCTAGTCTGAGCACTGAGTTTAAAACTTGACATGCGTGGGGCCATAGGGTTGGAAATGACATTGAGAAACTCTCTTCCAGCAAGCAGCCAGAAACATCACACATTGAGGAAGGGAAGGGTCCTCTTTTGTTTACTAAATGGCCCTCACTGTCTCTGTTGCACCCGCAAAGCTACCCATCTCTTTTCTGGCCACCAACTCAGACAAGAAGTTTCCCTTTGTTGATAAGGAGGGCAAGCTATTACATTTTTCTGTTGTTCAAAGCCAACTCTTTTCTTGAAATTTTGAATAGGACTAAATTAAACAAATAATATTGCTATGAAGAACATTAGAAGAAGTAAATGTATCACTGAGTTGAAACAAGAGACAGCATTTAAGCTCTGAGTAAAGAGTTCCAAGACTATTTTCCTCCCCAGGACGGAAGCACAAAAATCTCAGAATTGGAAAGGATCTTAAAGATTGTCCGTTCCATACTCATTCTTTGCTGGAATCTCATCCTCGTCACCAATCTTCAGTGATAGAAAATCTTGGCAAAAATTAATCTGATGAGTTTAAGGTCCTTTCTTGAAAATAGGTTTAGAGGGAGGTTAAGACTCTAGCTGAATAATTCACATCTCTACCCCTGAATCCTTTGAAAGCCCAAACAAGCTCCATTCCAAATTCCTCTTATTTCCTTGTGTGCAACAAGCTCTTCCAGAAATAGTCTCAGTGAAACAGCATATTTGCATCTAGGAAAAATGCTCTTCATAATCAGAACAGGTAGTGGGATCTTTTAGGCAAATCAGCACAACTCACTCCACTCTTTACAGCCAGTCACCAATGTTCTGCCGAGGTCCTCATGGCCTCAGCCCACATACACGGAAGATGATTCTCCCAATTGTTTAGAGAGATGGTTTTCACATCACAACACTATATGAGAGGCTTCAATTCCAAAAACAGATGTCCTTTGTGTCTAAAAACCAAAACAAAAAACTAACAGTGACCCAGGCAGCTCCCGTGTAATGCTTTCCATTAGACAGAAGCTTAGCCTGACAGAGCTTCAGTAAGTGAAATTGTGAGCTAAATGCAGGTTCCCTTTAGCCTCTGCATTCCTACCTCATCTTCATTTCAGGGCCCTCATCACCCCCGTGTTATTTTCTCTCTCTATTCAATCCCATCAAGACCTACTCTCAGGAAAGAGCCTGAGAGCCCTGTAAATTATGGGGAAAAACCAAAGTGTTACCTCTCTTGGGGGCATTTCCATGGCAATAGGAGACAAAGGAAGGCACAGTGCAGCCATGGGGTAGTGGGATGTGCTCTTTAGACCTTCTTCATTCACTCAGTGCACAATGTGCCAGGCATTGCCTCAGGCATTGGGCAGACAACAGTGAACAGAACAGACCCAGTGCCTGCTCTCAAGAGGCATATATTGTACTGTGGGGGAAGGAAAGAACAGGGGTCTGGAAGGGACAGTCACTCTTCTCAGTGCCCCTGAGACCACACTGAGTGATCACTATAACTGAATTCATGCTCAGTGCTGATGTTCACATTTGTCACCAGATTTCATCCTTGGATCTCTTTTCATGTCAACTTAATCTTGGTACACAACATTCTTTTAGCACTTACTTAGAGCACAAGCTCACAATGGGTGAGTGATAAGGTAGCAGCCTCCCAGAAATGCCTTGCATGCAGATCCATATCACGTCAGTATCACATGGAGTCTCTGAGAACATGGTTTGGTGGTCCCCTGGCCTCCAAATCATTATAATTAGAAATCAATGAAGTGGTCTCACAGAGTACCAGCTTCTTTGTAAGTCAGATGCTTTAGAAAGCAGAATGCTCTTTTAAGGCCACTTGATGAATAAAAGCAAGGACAAGGACTACCAGTGTGTCTAAGGCAGAAAAAGTCATCAGTTTCATCAAATCTCAGGCTGTATAGAGAGCAAACCAATGGATGTGTGGGAGAATTGTGGAGAAGGGGAAGACTGTTAGTCCTATAATCGCTGAGTGGGGCGGGGTGTCCAAAGCATGTGGAGGGGTCAAAGAAGCAGATTTCAGCTCATTCACCGGTTGGGCTTTATGACCTATTTGTTGGGGGTCCTGATGTGTAAGGCCCCCCCATGCACCTCTGTTCTGTGTCTCCACACACACTTCATTCACTCCATTCACAAAGGGGTTCAAGTCCAAGAACAATCAATAGACCTTAGGGCTAGAAGATAGAGCTTTTGACAGAAAGTCAGAGAGTTAAGAGCTGAGATTTCCAACTTAGTGTGCCTTTTTCTTTCTTCATTTGAAGTTATGAGTTGCTTCTTCCCCAAAGCAGCTGATCTGGCTAGAAAGACCCATAGCTGCTTCCTACTTGGGAAGGACCCCATCTTGAGCCTTTTAGGGTGGGTGCTAAGAAGATCTCTTGACTTGCTTTTAGAATGGGCTTTAGATTAGAGGTGTTGGGGTCTCTTTAGCCCACCATTGTCTGGCTCCAGTTACCAAAGCCACACCTCAGTATTGGGATTTGTGGCCAGAGATTTATGGCAATAAGTAGTGGACATTTTTCTGGACTTTTTCTCCAAGCATATGGTCAAATTCAATCAATATTTGCTAAACCAACCACCAAAGTCCTTGTCCTCATGCAACCTGGCTTCTAGTAGGGGACAGATAGTAAAATAAATATTTAATGTCACATGCTGACAAGAGAATGGGATAATAGTGGGCTCTGTTTGACAAGATAGTCATAAAAGGTCTCTGTGGAGGTGATATGTAACAGAGACCTACATCAAATGAGGGAGGGAGCCATATAAATATCCGAGGGAAGGATTTTCCAAGAAATGGAATAGCAAATACAAAGACTGAGAGGCAAGAACAAATTTAGCAAGCTCACAGAAGACCGGGAAGTCCAGTACCATCAGGTAGAGAGAGCAAGAGGAGGGGAGGCAGGAGACGAGGTAGGGGAGGTAGCTGGGGACTGAGGGCTGTTTAATAATCTTTGTGTCCCCAGCTTAGTAGAGGCTTTCCCTGAAGCCCTGTGGTCCACTAGGCAGTTGAACCTGAGTCTCAGTTAAATATCTGGATGTGACCAACAATGGCTGGAAATAGTTAATGCGGCTTTCCAAACTGCTTATCTAAATTGCAGTACAGGAAGAGAAAGCAGCATGTCAAGAGACTGAAGTGGTTTGTCTCAGAGCTTTCCACCACTCCTCTTATTCTCCCACCATCCCTAAAGACAAGAAAGATTTATTGTCCCCATTACAGAAGGAAGGAGCTGATGCGCACCCTAGTCATAGGGCTGGATGGAATGAAGGAGCTCATGCCCTTGCCTCAGCCTATGGGCACTCATTCTCACGCATTTTTACTCTGGGTAATCTCATCCTACCCAAGCCCAGAAAGCCTGCTTATTTTTTAATTACAATTATTGTATAACTATAAAACCCCATGGTTATTTACACATATTTCAAATGTCAGCTCAATCATGTAGACTGTATCTAGATTACTTATGATATTTTTAAAAAGATCGAGAAATTAATCTTCCATCAACCTCGAATTTTTTGTTTAGTAAAAAATAAAAATCAGATGGGTTTTAACATCTGTTACCCAAATAGAAATACAATTTAGTTCTAAATAAGGACTGGATTCTATCAAGTCTATTATTTTTCCAAAATCAGGGTGGAGGAGATACAGGGGATATATTCATTAACTCATTCCCCAGCCATTTTTTTAAAAGATTTTATTTATTTGACAGAGAGAGAGAGAGCACAAGCAGGGGGAGTGGGAGAGGGAGAAGCAGGCTCCCTACTAAGCAGGTGAGGGGCTCGATCTCAGGATCTTGGGATCACGACCTGAGCCTAAGGCAGAGGTTTAACCGACTGAGCCACCAGGCGCCCCCCATCCCTCAGCCATTCTATTGATGAATGACTGATCATTACAAGAGCCTTGATGATTTGGGGACACATCTGAATCACTGTAGCCTTCAATTTTTGTTCATAGATTTACCTTCTGAAGCCACCCTTCTGAAGCCATCGATCCTTTTTCTCTCACCTTGACACCACATGTCCCTGTTGCCCTCTGCTCATGAACAAGCATCCTCTGAGCTCTCTCCAGACGCCTGGTTTCCAGGCTCCTCACCTTCCAGCCTGCTGTGGTTCATCAACAAGTAGTTCCATTAAACGTGGTGCCAAGGATTAAAAATGATTCCCCATGTGCTGTCTCACCAGCACGGAAATGTGCTATTGAAGCTATTTTCACTGTTTCTTCCTCATTAGGTAGTCTTTTTTTTGCTCTCAGGCTCCTTGCTTACCATGGTCCCTTGCTATTTGTGGATAACATCTAGTGATTTCCCTGCTCCTTTTCCTAAAAATGTAAACAGGCTCAGTGTTCGGTCCCTAATCTTCTTTTTTCATGCCTCATATCACCTTTGTTCCCCATATCGAAGCTTTCTTTTTAGGCATGTGTTCTTTAAGTGTGTGGCATTTGCTACAGTGATCAATTATCCTAGGTAATTGCTCCTCATTTGAGCATCCCTATTCTTTCTCATTAAAGACCAGACAAGACTACTTCCTCTCATTGACCAGGTGCACCAGATCTCTTACTTTGCCCCAATTTACCATGTGGCAGTTTAATACTCTCAAAGGTTTAGGAAAACAAAAACAGAAACAGAAGTAAAACCAAGGAATCACAGAAGTAGTAATTGTGAAGGTTTATTTTGCACACACCAAAAAAAAGACAGTTTGCAAACCGGGAGTACTCAAACCAAAACGTGGGATGAGACTCAGAGGATATTGTTATAAAGCAGCTTAGAGATCACAGAGGCAGGGACTGTTTATTCTTCACAGTGTTTGGTAACAATATTAGAATTTTCTTCAATGATAGAGAATTGGTTAGTGGTTGCATCCTATCAATTTGGGGGAAGAATTTAAGTTTCAGTTATGATTTTCAGAGGCATAAGCTAGATGTGACCCAGGTCGTCAGCCTATTTTGTCATGCAAAATAAGCTAAATTAAGCTTTGCTTGTATGACTAAACTGGTTTTTGTCTGGCTCAGGACATTTTCAAGTCTGGTCTCCATGTGTTTGATTTTAACAGTGCTTTCGAGCTCATTCACTGAGGGGCCTAATTTGAGTAGCTTTGCTTGCTCAGTGGACAGCTGGCTCCTCTGTTCTGTGCCCTCCCTGCAGTAACAGACTGCTGTTTTCCTCTGAGCGGCTTCTTCTGGGGGCCACCCAGGGATCTGCTAACCATGCAAGAGAGAACACTTTTTTGTTTTGTTTGGGAGCGTCATGCATCTTTACAAACCCAGTTAAGCTTTCTCTCCTAGTTTCCAGGTATCTTGGTAACGATGGTCTACTTTGTCTTTCTGAGGTTGTAAAAGGAGGCTAATGGCCCCTTCTCATTACATCTCAGCTCCACTGGGCCTTTTAAACTCCTCCAGTCGGTGCCTCATGTATTGGTTCACATTATTTGCCGCTGTTATAAATGTGATTTCTTCTTGCTTATCAGACACACGCCCTAAAAATACATGTGTTAACAGTTCCTGTGCTGCATGTTTAAGAATTCAGATGAGTCAAAAGTGGGCATTCAGGGAGAATACACTCTGGAACGCTAACTTAAAATTCCAGTCAGCAATCCTTTGGAGATGTAAATTGAGGAAGCAGCCCTCCTTTTGGACAGCTTAATGATCTGTAGTTAATAGTAAGAGGCTGCTGGGCAGATGCCATACAGCTGGGCTTACGTTAGCCTCTCTCAGCTCTCCAAATTGCCCCGTGATTACAGCCATTGAGATTCAGAATCCTACCCGGGATCAATAACCAAAAGCACAAAGATCTGACGGTGGCTTGTCAGTGTGGCTTTTCTCTGCACACCGTCCTGCCCAAGCCGGCGACTGACCCTTTCTCCCTGGTCCTGCCTCAGGCTGAGCTGTCGCCTGCACGAGAACTAGAGAACTAGCTCCCCAACAAGTCTGGGATGAAGAGTGCTGGACTGAAGGCCAACTTCTTCTTTTACTTGAGTGCACACAATTTCATTAAACTTGACAGAGACTGAGTGTCATCTCTTGGTAGGAAAATATAAGCCTGGAAACCATACAGTCATAGTTCCTGGAGGCAGTTGGCTTGTTTTTATGCCTTATATGTAAAATTGGTTTGGATTACTGTGTGTTGAGGTGGCAGGTCCATTTACAATTCCCAGGGTCTTGTTATTTTCACTCAGAAACTCAAGTGAATTCAACAACCACCACCACAAAACAACCCATTCAAAAATGGGCAAAGGACTTGTAGAGACATTTCTTTAAAGATGATGTACAAAGGGCCGATAGGCACGTAAAAGGATACTCAACGTCACTAATCATTAGGGAAATACAAATCGAAATCATAATGAAGTATCGCCCCACCCCCATTTGAATGACTAGTATCAAAAAGCAGAAAATAACCACTATTGACAAGGTTGTGGAGAAATTGGAACCATCATGCACTGCTGGTGGGGACACAAAAAGGTGCAGCTGCTGTGGGGAAACAGGATGGCAAGTCATCAAAAAGAGAATGACCATATGACCTAGCAATTCCATTTCTGGGGATACACCCAAAAAAGAATTGAAAGCAGGGCTCGAGAAGATATTTGTACACCCACTTTCCTAGCACCACTATCCCTCATGGCCAAAAGGTGGAAGCAACTCAAGTATCCATTGATGGATGAATGGAAATGTAGGGTATACCTACAGTGAATAGGATTCAGCCTTAAAAAGGAAGGGAATTGTGATACAGGCTACATGGATGAGCCTCAGGGACACTATGCTGAGTGAAATAAACCAGTCACAAAACAACAAATACTATATGGTCCCACTTACATGAGGCACCTAACGTCATCAAATGCACAGACAGAAAATAGAATGGTGGCTGCCAGGGGCTGAGGGAGGGAGGAATGAAGAGTTATCACTCAATGGATACAGAATTTCCCTTCTGCAACACGAAAAGAGTTCCAGAGATGGATGGTGGTGAGGGTTGCACAGCTATGTGAATGTACTTAAGGCCATCGAACTGTACACTTAAAAGTGGTTAAGGTGGCAAATCCTGTTACGTGGATTTTACCACAGTTAAAAAAAAACAAAGCTCAACTGAAGGATGCCATATTCTCTCAGCAATCCACGCTGTTGAGGGAGATTAGAAATTAAAGGAGGAAAAAAACAAGCTGAGGGAATAGATCTTGAATTTATGTACAACTAATTACAAATATGCTTTTTTTTTTTTTTACAGAGTCATTTTTCTCTCAAGAAGGGAGCTGCAGCTTTGGGGATTGGAACAGACAGCGTGATTCTGATTAAATGTGATGAGAGGTGAGCGTGCATCTGCAACCCTTCACTGGTTGGCAGTTTGCAACTTCCACACATGTATCTTTCAGTCCAAACGCAGGCATTGACTGTGGGGTGGGGGGCAAAACCACCTCCATCTCAGCTTGCTGTTCACTGTTTCTTTTTCACGTGGGCTCTTGCTTGGAGTCCTGGGACATTGTTCCTCAATGCCATGGAGCCTTCCATGGCCCTTGACTGAATTGGCACCTTTGTTAAATCAATCAAAATATTCTGCACCAAGGAGGTGCAGAAGGGCATTCATCACCTGGGCACTTAAGCACAAGCCAGCAGTTTGAGTATTGATTTATGGAGGTGTCATCGTTCTAGGCGCCATGGATTGTGCGAGCTTGATGGACTGATTACAGAAGGGGGGACAGTTTAGTGAGCAGGAAGTAAATAATGCCCCCAGCAATTTGTCCACTTTGTGCTGGAACCAAAGAGCTCTCTTAGGGAAAATCCCTGCCTTAATAGGCACCCAAACCTCATAGGTACTCTGGGAATAGGTGTAGGATTAAAAAGCATTTCCAGCATATCCATGTAAATTTTCACTAGCCTATAGGTCTGGAACCGATAAGAAATTAAATTTAGTCTCTAAAGAATTGAGTAAGAAATTTCACTAAATTAAAAGGGAGCTACTCAATTAACCATTTTTTTCATATGTATTTATTAGACAGACTTCATGTTTGCCCACCATATCGTGAGGCTCCAGAAAAGCATAGGGCATCATCATCCCGATTCCCTGACAGTCTATGATCTAAGGGAGATAGGATAACACCAGAAGGAGACAGTTATAGGGTTGAATCGTGTGGCACAGAGTACCTGTTCCGTATATTGGTAAGGCTTGGAAGGCTCCACGCAGCAAGCAAGACTTGTGCTCTCAAAGATTTTCACAGTGAAGGATGAACTGAATGGATGGAGGGGAAGTGGGGGGCCATTACAGAGGACGGAACACCACAAGCAAAGCCCCAGAAGTAGGAGTGAGCATGTGGAGCTCCAGAGAGGAAAGGGACCTGAGCAGGGCTATCAAGGAGGAACGGTCATGGCAAACCTGGTGGGCCATGTGGGATTTTGAAAGCTCAACAAAACACACTGATTAATGACGCATCTCTCTCTGGGAGGGAAAATCACAAGGGATTGCCGCTTTCTTGTCCACGCCTTTACATCTTGCCTGACCTGATCTGGTTGTTTACAAGGAACACATGCTACTTTTACAATCAGAAAGAAAAAGTTACGTTTTCTTTTTCCTTGTTGTGGGGGGAGGACACTAAACTTAGCACTTGAGCTTGATACATCAGCAATCAAGGTCACCTGAAAGCATTTTTATCCGAGAAGGGCATGAGAGAAACCATCCTTCAGGAAGCAAGGTGAGGAGAGACCTGGGTCAGTGAGGCTGGGCGTGAGGCTCTAGCAATAGGATGGGTGGGAAATTAGAAGGACTGGAGCAAAGCAGGCATATTTTGAAGAAGGAACTGCTTTTATTTTTAAGACTACCAGTCTACAAAAATTGCTAACAGGGAATAAAGGTTTAGGTGACTTTAGCATTGTTCTTAATCTGTAGCCACATCTTATAAGGAGCCTAGAATTCGGGGAAGGACAGTCTAGACAGACCCTGTTAGCTGATCTACTCCGTCTTCTAATCTAGCCTGGTTAGCAGGTGTTCTTGACCTTGAAGCCCAGTGGGTGAGGGATGACCTGGGAGAATAGAGGGTACCTCGAGGCATCAATATTGCTGCTTCTACTCCTGTGAAAATGTTGTAACGATGCAAGTGGCCTTGGGATGAGCCCACCCAACCAGCCAGCCAGGCATTCCTGGGAGCTGAAGGCTGGCCTGAGGACTGCTGACTGTCTGAGGCAGGATCATGCTCCCAAGGAAAGTGCAGGCCTGGAAGAAGGAAAGGCAAGAGGAAAAGCAAAAAAGTGACAGGACCAGGGAGCACAGAAGAGGTTGCAAGGGAACAGATGCCAAAAGATGTCTGTTGTTCACCAGCAGCAGAGAAAGGAGCAGAAAGCAGAGAATGCTGGGAAACCAATGGGGTCTCGAATCAGTGACTAGCCACATCACCTCAAATTTTTAGGTCAAAGAATTTTATGTCAACAATTTTAGAAGCCATTAGAAACACTAAAACACAATGTTAAAAATTACTTTTTTTTTAGAAAATACCTCACTTTCCCCGGCAACTCCCCCCATCCCACGTACACCCATTGGGAGGGGACAGAGGGAAGGGACTACCACGCACGCAGGGCTAGGTGGGGCTTTTCCTTCTTCTGCTCATGAGCCTTATGGGATGGGGAAGGGAGGAGAGAACAATACAGGAGGAAGAAGAAAGAAAGAAAAATAGATAAGAAATAGAAGATGGGAGAAATAAGGACCAGGAGGAAAAAACAAATTGCAATGAAGTATGAAGTGAAGCAAGGAGGAAGGAAGTACAGTTGAAAACATGGGTGTCAAGGGCACTGACCTCCCCACCCCTTGCAGTTGAAAATTCACATATAACCTTTGACTCCTCCAAAACTAAACTACTAAGAGCTACTGTTGACCAGAAGCCTTACCGATAACATAACCAGTCAATTAACACCTATTTTGTATGTTTTATATATATTACATACTATATTCCTAGAACAAAGCAAGCTAGAGAAAAGAAAATGTTATTAACAAAATCGTAAGGAAAATGCATTTACAGAACTGTATTGTATTTATCAAAAAATATCCGTGTGTTAGGGGCACCTGGCTGGCTCAGTCGATGGAGCATGCGACTCTTGATCTCGAGGTTGTGAGTTCGAGCCCCACAGTGGGTGTAGAGAATTACTCAAAAATTTAAAAATCTTAAAAAAAAAATAATATCTGTGTATAAATGAACCTTCACAGTTTTCAGACCTGGGGGCAAGAAGCACATGAGAACTTTAAAGAGGAGTAAGTGATCGTTTTTACCATCTGAAAAGCAATACATGCTTACTTTAAAAAATACAAAATAACAGGGAAAAATTGTCATTCCACCACCGAAAGATCATCACTAATACCATACTGGTGTCTAAATCTCGAATCTCTTTTTCTAAGCATAGAGGTTTGAGTTTTTTTCTTTTCCTGTTTTAATTTTCATATTTATGATCATGTTTCTTTTTCTAACTAGACATGGTAAGTATTTTCCCACATTATTGCAAACACTCTTAACTACATAACATATGAGAAAGCATGATAGTACTTTGTTTTTGATTTTTTAAAGATTTTATTTTATTTTATTTTATTTTATTTAATGATTTTATTTATTTATTCATGAGAGACAGAGAGAGAGAGAGGCAGAGGCAGAGGGAAAAGCAGGCTCCCCGCGGAGCAGGGAGCCCGATGCGGGACTCGATCCCAGGACCCTGGGATCATGACCTGAGCCGAAGGCAGACGCTTAACCGACTGAGCCACCCAGGCGTCCCAAGATTTTATTTATTTTATTTGGAAGAGAGAGAGTGAGTGAGAGAGCGAGCATAAGCAGGGGGAGGGGGAGAAGCAGACTCCCTTGCTGAGCAGGGAGCCTGCTGTGCGGCTCGATCCCAGGACCCTGAGATCATGATCTGAGCCAAAAGGAGACGCTTAACCAACTGAGCCACTTAGGCGCCCCACATGATAGTACTTTGAAGGGTGGTTTCTGGAGCTGGACTGTTTGACCCCCTCCCCCCGTCTCAGCTCCAACACTAGCTTGGGCATTTCCCTCTCTGCGCCTCAATTTTCTTATCTGAAAAAAGGAAAAAGTAAGGGCCCTGCTTCATAGGGTTATTACGAAGATTAAATGTGTTAACAAATATAAAATACTAAAAATGATATGTAGTAGTAGAAAGCAAACACAAAATATTACCCCCTCCTGTTCATTTCCCTGTTTCTGGTGTTGCTATTATAAATAATCCTTCTGTCCTTCATTGAACATTCTTATGTGCCCAGGTTTCTCCATTTAGGATTATTTCTTAATATAATTGCTAACTTAAGTTATATGAATATTCTTAAGGAAAGTGATACATCAGGCCATATTGCCTTTCAAAAGTTTTCACCAATTTATTCTCCTAGCAGTATTGTATGAGAGCATGTTGGGGGAAAAATTAAAGCTGTGTTGGTAGCTACATGTAGTCTTTAATTCTATATTGATAATTCACATCATCTCTATAGAATGGTTTTAAGACGGAGAGCCTGGCCTAATGGATTAAGAGAAATTGAAGTGTCTGGGTTGAGGGGCCAAGGAGCAGACTTTGGACAGTCATCTGTAGCCACCATTCCAGTCAGAATCAGTTAAAACATGCTTGGCAGCCATTTTGTTTTTATTAATCACGTCCTTGTGAAAGTCAGATGTTTGGGTCAGAAAATCACTTGAGGCTGACAAAGTGCATACCTGCCTTCTCGTTTCTCCTAGTGTGCTTGGCAAAGTTCATCCAGGTTTTACAAAACATGAACCTGGACCTGCTCTCAAAAACATTCATTTCTTAGTAACTCTTTCTGACTCTGCCCATTAGTCTGTCAGTGGCTGGGGTAATAGGTTTTATCTTGTTCTATAGACAGTTGACTTAGTAGGAAGCTCACAATGAAGGGAAATGTCCTAGTGAAGAAGAATAGTCTCCTAGTCCAATGCCACATATGGAAGAAAATACAAGATACTGTCTCTTAATTAGTAATCACAGGGGCTCAGTTTGATAACCCATTCAAAGTGAAACATGATTCTCAGTTAAAACAAAGAAAGAGAAATATATAATAAATCTTCATGTATTTGGAAAAGCTTCTTTCAAAGTTGAAAATCAAAAAGCATATTAACTTTATTATTACTCTAATAAATAAAATAAGGCAATGGAAAACCTCACTTCACCATGGGCTTACATTTGAATGTGAAGTATCATAACTAAAAAGAGTGTTTCTATTTTTGTAAAAATTAATTATTAAATTAAAAAGAGGATAATGTGTTAAATGAATCTTCGATTTCATAAGTTCTAGTGTAAGAGTTCTTTTTCCTTAGAAGCAAAAAGTTGAATCTTCACAGTAATGGGATTAATGGATTTTTATTTAAGTATAATTGGGTCTAATATTTGCAAATTTTGAATTAGTGGAATCCAAGTTAATGATGCGCTGATGATATCTAAGGATAGAAAAGTGTGAGTTAATATCTAGAGAAAAATAACTATTTGTGAAAGAAACTGAGTGATACTTCAGAATTGGATTGGGCCACTAAGCGAAAACATGTTTCCCAAAGGTTCAGACAGGGGAGGGGAGAAAACTTCTGGGAATGATAATTTGGAAGAATACAGAGTTCCCATATAATGCAAGTGGGAGCCCTCTGAGCGGCTTCTTTTGACTGTAGGCAGTGGCCTTGGTTGGGAACACAGGGTGAACAAGGTGGATAGAGTCACAGATGCTATAAAACTTAGTCCAGTATGCAGAGGCAGACTTTGAAACAAATGATAATACTTGAGAAAGGTATGTGCTGTGAGAGGGGGAGTACAGGTTGCTATTGATACACATTTAATTCTACATCCAGAGGGAGGACGATGGGAATTAGCCAGATGAAAAGGAAAGAATGTTCCAAGAAACCATGGCACATTCTAAGCCATGGATGTGAGGGACGTTGGCTTGCCCAAAGAACTGAAAAGAAGTTCTAGGGGTAAGTGGTCAGAATGACCTTGTCATGAAGGACATTATGAGCCATGTTAAGCTGTTTGGACTTTGGGTTTGAAGACATGAGATGCCCCTGAAAGGTTTTGAGCAGCAAAACAACATCGTATTTTGGCATTAGAAAGATCATTTTAAATGCAGAGTGAAGTATAGGTTGGAGGCTGGAAGTTGGTGGTTGTGGTAGTGATATTAGTAGATGCTGAATGGTGGGCTGGCCTGATGAGAACACTTGTTCTCTTTATCATTTTGATTTTAGCCATTCTAACTGGTGTAAGGTGATATCTCATTGTGGTTTTGACTTGCATTTCCTTGATGATCAGTGATGTTGAGCATCTTTTCATGTGTCTGTTGGCCATCCGGATGTCTTCTTTGAAAAAACGTCTATTCAGATCCTCTGTCCATTTTTAATTGGATTATTTGATTTTTTTTTTTGGTATTGAATTGTATCTTTATATATTTTGGGTACCAACCCCTTATCAGATATGTCATTTGCAAATATCTTCTCCCATTCAGTAGGTTGTCTTTTTGTTTTGTTGATGGTTTCCTTTGCTGTGCAAAAGCTTTTTTATTTTGATGTAGTCCCAATAGTTTATTTTGCTTTTGTTTCTTTGTCTTAGGAGAAATATCTAGAAAAATGGTGCTATGACCAATGTCAGAGAATTACTGCCTGTGTTCTCTTCTAGGATTTTTATGGTTTCAGGTCTCGCATTTAGGTCTTTAATCCATTTTGAGTTTTGATATACATCTTTAGAGTTCTCTTTCTCTCCATATACATAATTTAATATCTCTTGAATGTAATGAATATTATATTATAAATACAAATTATACATATATTACAGTTTTTTCTGAACCTTTTGAGAATTCCTTGCAGACATCATGCCCCTTAAGACTTCAATATGCGTTTCCTAAGAACAAGGATATTCACTTACATAATCACAGTACAGTGATCAAAATCAGATCTGACAGTGACACAGGACTATTATTTAATCGATATAACTTATTCAAATTTCATCAATTGTCCCAATAATATTCTTTAGAGCTATTTTTTTTTCCCAGTCCAGGATCACACATTACACTCAGTTGTCATGTCTCTTTAGCTTCCTTTCATCTGGAACATTTCCTCATCCTTCGTCTTTCATGACTGATATTTTTGAAGAGTGTATTTATTTTGTAGAAGATTTCTTAATCTGCGTTTGTCTCATATTTCCTCACGGTTAGATTCAGGCAATGCATTTTAGGCAGGAATTCCAGGGAGGTGATCCTTGTCTTTCTCAGCCATACCTCTTCAAGACGATTATTATATGATTAGGTATGTCAACTTTGACCATTTGGTTAGGGTAGTGTCTGCCAGGTTTCTCCGCTGTAAAATGACTGTTCTCTACTTTGAGGTTTATCTTATAGGCGATGCTTTGATACTATATAAATATTCTGTTCCTCCTGAAACATTCACTCACTAGTTTAGCATCCATTGAAGATTCTGGCCTGAATTATGATGATGATGGTTGCAAAATATGATGTTCTAACTCTATCATTTCTTCTCTATTTATTCGTTCCTGTTACTCTACTACTATAAGGAAGATCTCTCCCCGCCTCCTTGTGTGTGTGATATATTTACCGTCAGTATGGACTCACAGGTGCTTTTAGAAATTAATTCTCTCTAGCACTCTCTCCCACTCTCCCCCCATCTTTCCATCTCTTACTCCTCCCTTCAGGGTTTCCTTTAAATTATCTATATCGCTGTAAAACCTTAGAGAAAACAAATCTGAGCAAGATACGTGATACCTGGTGGGCAGAGGACTAGAAGAGTCGCTGGCCTTCCTATATCCCATGTAACACGAGATCTCTGTTAGGTATTTTGATTAATACTTGTATACCACAAAATGAACACTTATGTTTTTATATAAATTTTAGTTTTTTAGTTTAACATATCTCTTAGCTTTACAAATTACAGTCAGATAACATTTCCTTGTGCTTGTTAAGTACCACACTTCATCATTCAATTGATTTAGACAATTGAAAGTATAAATAATCTGGGGTCATTATACTCTCTTATTAAATTAGCTGAATTGTGGCCAGTGTGTGAAAGCTGTTAGGGAAGCTAATTAACTCTTTCAGGCCCTTGGGGAGCTGTTGAGTGCACTGTAATAGGATAGACTTCACGGAGACCCTGAATCAATTATTGAGCAGGACTGGGGTAAGCCCTTTGAGGGTCATATTTCCTATGGGTTAGACACAGAGAACTCATTGGTGCTAGAGGTGTATGTGCTTCATTATGTCCTATATCAGGAAGGATTATAAAATAAGAATAGCTGACCCTTAGTGACTGTTTATTATGTGCCAGGCAGACTCCTAAGCAGTTTATACAATTGATCTAATTAATTCACTTATTAGAGACACAGAAAAGTATATCCCCTCACATTTACCTGGTGCTGACACAGTTTGTGAAGAGTTTCTATGTACATAATAGTCGTAAGCAGTATGGTGAGTTCACCTTTCTGTGTTTGATTTATAACCCTGGTCGAGGGGCAGCATGTCTGCGACCACCTAGCTGGGAAGTGAAGAATTGGGGCTTGAACTCAGAAGAGAACTCCTGGTGCTTACCAGTCAAACAGGGTCCTTTGTCTTCTTTCCCCCAATTTTTTAATTGTGGTCAAATACACATAAAATTTAGCATCTTAACCATTTTTAAGTATACAGGACAGTGACATGAAGGACACTTGTGTTCTTGGGCAACCACCATCACTATCCATCTCCAAAACTCTTTTCATCTTGCAAAACGGAAACTCTATATCCATTCAACAAAAACTCCCATGGCTCTCTCTCCCCTGCCCACCCGGCAACCACTATTCTACTTTGTGTCTCTATGAATTCGACCACTCTAGGCACCTGACTCTTTTATCTTCTTGTGATTGAGTTATTTCACTTTGCATAATGTCCTCAAGGTTCATCCATGTTGAAGCAAATGTCATCAGTTCCTTCCTTTCTAGGGTTGAATAATATTTCATTGCATGTATATACCACTTGGGTTGCTTCTACATTTTAGCTATTGTGAATAGTGCTGCTCTGGCCATGGGTGTGCAAGTATCTCTTTGAGCTTTGCTTTTTAGTCTTCTGGGTATATACTCAGAAGTGGAATTGATAGGTAACATGGTAATTCTATTTTTAATTTTTTGAGGAATTAACATACTATTTTCCGTAGTGGCTGCACTATTTGACATTTCCACTAACAGTGCCCAAGCGTTCCAATTTCTCCACGTACTTGCCAACAATTGCTACTTCCTGGGTTTTTTTTTTAAATAGTTGCCCTCCTAATGGGTGTGAGGTGGTATTTCATTGTGGTTTTGGTTTGCATCTCTCTAATGATTAGTGATGTTGAGCACATTTTCATGTGCTTATTAGCCATTTGTACATCTTTTTTGGAGAAATGTCTATCCAAGTCCTTTGCCCATCTTAAAAAATAATTTTACCTGTTTATTTTTTTTGAAGATATGTATTTCTGGTTTTAATTTGGTCTAATTGACGAATAAAATTTGTATATATTTAAGGTGTACAATATGATGCCATGAGATACATATACACACACTGTGTACCACAATCAAGCTAATTAACATATCTATCACCTCGCACAGTTACCATTGGTGAGGGGTGGAGGGTGTGGTGAGACCTCTTAAGATCTACTCTCTTAGCCTACTTCAACTATACAAAACAATATTATTATTTAAGTCATCATGCTGTACATTAGATCCCTAGAACTTACTCATCTTATAACTGAAGTTTGTACTCTTTGAGCAATATTTCCCCATATCTCCCACCCAGTAGTTCCTGGCAATCACCATTCTACTCTCTGCTTCTATGAATTTGACTTTTTTCAATTCTATATATAAGTGAAATCATATAGCATTTGTCTTTCTGTTTCTGGCTTATTTTGCTTAGCATAATATCTGTCAGGTTCATCCATGTGGTCACAGATTCCCTTCTTTTTATGGCTGAATAATATTCCAGTGTGTGTGTGTGTGTGTGTGTGTGTGTGTGTATCATGCTTCTTTATCCATTCATTCATTAATTGACTCTCAGATTGTTTCCTAATCTTGCCTATTGGGAATAATGTTGCAGTGAAGATGGGAGTACAGATATCTCTTTGCAATACTGATTTCATTTCCTTTGGATTTACCAAGGAGTGGGATTCAGGAATCATATAGGAGTTCTATTTTTAATTTTTGAGGAGCCTCCATACTCTTTTCCACAGTGGCTGCACCAGTTTACCTTCCCACCAACCATGTACAAGGGTTTTCTTTTCTCCACACCCAAACCAACATGTATTATTTCATGTCTTTTTGATAAGAGCCACCCTAACAGGTACGTAGTGATATCTCACTGTGGTTTTGCTTTGCATTCCTCTGATGGTTAGTGATGCTGAACACCTTTTCATATGCCTATTAGTTATTTGTATGTCTTCTTTGGAAAAATATCTATTCAAGTCCTTTGCCCATTTTTTAATCAGGTTATTTGGGTTTAGTTATTGAGTTGTAAGAGTTCTTTATATAATTTGGATATTAATCCTTTATCAGATGTATGGTTTATAAATATTTTCTCCCATTCCATACAGTGCCTTTTCATTTTGTTGATTGTTTATTTGCTGTGCAGAAGTTTTTTAGTTTGATGTAGTCCCCCACTTGTTTATTTTTGCTTTTGTTGCCTTTGCTTTTGGTGTTAAATCCAAAAAAATTATAGGCAAGACCGATGTCAAGGAGCTTACCACTTATGTTTTCTTCTAGGAGTTTTATGGTTTCAGGTTTTACGATCAAGTCACTAATCTGTTTTGTGTTAATTTTTGTGCTTGGTGTAAGATGGTGCTCCAGTTTCGTTTTTTTTGCATGTGGCTGTCCAGTTTTCCCAGCACCATTTATTGAAGAGCTTATCCTTTCCCCATTGCGTATTTTTGACACTTTTGTCAAAGATTATTCGACTGCACACACATGGGTTTATTTCTGGGCTCTCTATTCTGTTTCGTTGGTCTATGTGTCTATTTGTATGCCAGAACCATACAGTTTTGATTACAATATCTTTGTAAAACAGTTTGAAATCAGGAAGTGTGATGCCTCTAGATTTGTTCTTCTCTCTCAAGATTGCTTTGGCTATTTGAGCTCTTTTGTGGTTCCATATAAATTTTTTCTATTTGGATAGTTTTTTCTATTTCTGTGAAAAATGCCATTTGAATTTTGATAGGGATTGCATTGAATATGTAGATGATTTGGGGTAGTATGGCCATTTTAACAATATTAATTCTTCCAATCCATGAACACAGGACATCTTTCCATTTATTTGTGTCTTCTTCCATCAATGTCTTATCGTTTTTAGTGTACAGATATTTTATCTCCTTGGTTAAATTTATTTCTAAGTATTTGATTCTTTTTCACACTACTATCAATGGGATTGATTTTTTATGTTAATTTCATATCCTGCAACTTTATTGAATTTGTTTATTAGCTCTAACAGGTTTATTTTGTAGAGTCTTTAGGGCTTTCTATATATAAGATCATGTCATCTGCAACAGAGACAATTTAACTTCTTACTTTCCAATTTGGATGTCTTTTTTTTTTCCTCTTTCTTGTGTAATTTCTCTGGCTAGGACTTCCAGTACTATGTTGAATAGAAGTAGTAAGAGTGGGCACGCTTGCATTCTTCCTAATCTTAGAGGAAAATCTTTCAGCTTTTAATCATTGAGTATAATGTTACTTATGGGATTGTCATATATGGCCTTCATTATGTTGAGGTAGTTTCCCTCTAACCCCAGATATATGGTTTTGCTTTGCATTCCTCTGATGGTTAGTGATGCTGAATTTTAGGATAAATTCCTAAAAATAGAATTTCTGAGCCCCAGACTATGTCTGTACTAAGAGTTAGGATACTTGCTGGCATGTTGCCCTTCAGAAAAGAACCAGCCAATTTACACTTCCCCTAAGCAGTATACAGGGGTGACTGCTCACCACATTCTTACTAATCCTAGGAACTAAAACCTTAAGTGACCTGTGTCAATTTGATGAGTAGAAACATTTTTTAATTGAATTTGTTGTTGAATTTAAGGAGTGCTTCATATATATGGGATGTTAGTCCTTTATCAGATTTTGCAAAAATTTATAAATACTTTGTTCCATTCTGTGGGACACTTTTTACTCTGTTGATAGTGTCTTTTAATGCACAAGAGTTTTTCATTTTTATGAAGTCCAGTTTGCCTATTTTTCCTTTTGTTGCTTGTGTTTTTGGCATTCTCAACCCCAGTCTGTTGAGAATTTTTTATCATGAAAGAATGTTGAATTTTGTTAAATGTTTTTTCTGTATCTATTGAGATGATCATATGATTTCTGTCCTTCATTCTTTAATGTAGTGCATCAAATTGATTGATTTGCAGATGTTGAACCATCCTTGCATCTCAGGGATAAATCCCACTTGATTATTGTGTATTATCCTTTTAATATATTGCTGAATTTGGTTTGCTAGTATTTCGTGAGAATTTTTGCATCTATGTTCTTCAGAGATATTGGCCTGTAATTTTCTTTTCTTGTAGTGGCCTTATCTGGCTTTGGTATGAGGGTATTGCTGGTCTCATAAAATGAGTTTGGAAACGTTTCCTCCTCTTCAATTTTTTAGGAGACTTTGGGAAAGATTAGCATTAATCCTTTAAATGTTCGGTAGAATTTATTTATGAAGCCATCTGGTCCTGTCTTTGTTGGAGGTTGTTGCTTACCGCTTTCATCTCTTCACTCATTATTGGTCCCTTCAGAAATTCTATTTCTTCATGATTCAGTCTCAGTAGGTTGTATGTTTCTACGAATTTATTCACTTTTTCTACATTACCCAATTTGTTGGCATAATATTTTTAAGTAATCTCTTATGACCTTATGTATTTATATGGTATGAGTTACAATGTTTCCTTTTTCCTTTTTAATTTTATTTATTTGAGTTTTCCCTTTTGTTTCTCGGTTAGTCCAACTAAAGTTTTGTCAATTTCGTTTATATTTTTCAAAAGCCAGATGTTAATTTTGTTGATCTTTTCTATTTTCTCCATTTATTTCTGCTCTAATCTTTATTCTTTCCTTCCTTCTGCTAACTTTGGGCTTAGTTTGTTCTTTCTTTTCTAGTTCCTTGAGATGTAAAATTAGATATTTTGAGACTCTGCTTTTTTGGTAATATAGCCATTTATCACTATAAACTTTCCTCTTAGAACTGCTTTGCTGCATCTCATAAGTTCTGTTATGCTGTATTTTCATTTTTATTTGTCTAAAGATACTTTTTATTTTTTTATTTCTTCTTTGCCCTATTGGCTGTTCAGGAGTGTGTTTCTCAGTTTCTATATATTTATGATTTTTCCAATTTTCCTCCTTTTAACTGATTTCTATTTTAATACCACTGTGTTTGTAAAAGACACTTGATATGATTTCAGTCTTCTTAAATTTGTTAAAAAATTTTTTGTGATCTAGCATATGATCTATTCTGGAGAATGTACATGTGCACTTGAGAAGAAGGTGTATCTGCTGCTGTTGGATGGAATGTTCTATCTGTGCCTCTTAGGTCCATTTTGCCATCTTTGATTTGGGTGGTTTGTTTTTGTTGTTGAATTTAAGGAGTGCTTCATATATTTGGGATGTTAGTCCTTTATCAGATTTTGCAAAAATTTATAAATACTTTGTTCCATTCTGTGGGACACTTTTTACTCTGTTGATAGTGTCTTTTAATGCACAAGAGTTTTTCATTTTTATGAAGTCCAGTTTGCCTATTTTTCCTTTTGTTGCTTGTGTTTTTGGCATTATGTCCATGAAAATATCCATTGCCAAATCCAATGTCATGAAGCTTTTGTCCTCCATTTTCTTCTAAGAGTTTTATAGTTTTAGCTCTTACATTCAGGCCTTAACCCATTTTGGGTTAATTTTTTATATGGTGTTAGGTAAGGGATAGCCTGTTCTTTTTATAAAAAACAAACATAATATTCCCTTCTTATTTTCTTACAATTATAATATTATTTTCTTATAATATTCTTTCCAGAAGCAGCACATACTCATTGTTGAAAAACAGGAAAATAGGAGGACCTAGACATAATTTCTCATAATTCTTTGGTGCATATATTTCCAAATACATTATATATATATTTAAACATAAGACCTACTGATTAGAAACTTGCTTTTCATATAATAAAATATTATGGGCAACTTTCATGTCATTAGAAATTCTCTAATACAATTCTTAATTACTATTTAATAACCTATTATTTAGAATTTATATTACTTAAGTTTGTTGTTAGACATTTAAGCTACTTTAAATTTTTACTGTTTAAAAAATTGCTAATATAAATATCAGTGTGGCTAAATATTTGCACATATACATATATTATTTTCTTAGGATAAATTCCTAAAAATAGAATTTCTGAGCCCCAGACTATGTCTGTACTAAGAGTTAGGATACTTGCTGGCATGTTGCCCTTCAGAAAAGAACCAGCCAATTTACACTTCCCCTAAGCAGCATACAGGGGTGACTGCTCACCACATTCTTACTAATCCTAGGAACTAAAACCTTAAGTGACCTGTATCAACTTGATGAGTAGAAACATTTTTTAATTATTTATATTTTCAATTGCATTTTCAATTATTAGCAAAGTTGAGCATTTTATGCTTATCAGTCATTCATAGTTGAAAAAGAACACAAAGCCCTTTTTGTCACGTATGTTGTAAATGTTTTCCAAAATGTATCATTTGCTTTTAATTTTATTTATGGTATTTATAAAAGTATTCTGTTTTTTGGTAGTCAGAGCTTATCATCAATTATCCATTTTCTACTTCTGGTGTCTTTTCTAGAAAGTCATCCCCAGGGGCACCTGGGTGGCTCAGTCATTAAGCGTCTGCCTTCGGCTCAGGTCATGGTCTCAGGGTCCTGGGATCGAGCCCCGCATCGGGCTCCCTGCTCTGCGGGAAGCCTGCTTCTCCCTCTCCCCCTCCCCCTGCTTGTGTTCCCTCTCTCGCTGTGTCTCTCTCTGTCAAATAAATAAATAAAATCTTTAAAAAAAAAAAGAAAGAAAAAGAAAATCATCCCCATTCTTAGTACATGGTAATATTCCACTTTCTCCTTAGAACCTTTATATTGTTATTTTAATAGTTACTCTAACTGAAATTTATTTTGATCTGTGGTGTTTGAGAGATATGTAATTATTTTTTTTTATCCACTTAGTTTTTGCCAAATGTTGATGTGAGATCAAACAAAATGCTTTAATCACTTTCCAGTCTTCTATTTTTATTCCACTGATTTGCTTATTTGAGCTCAATCACCATACTTTTTAATCACTACAGTGTTATAATATGTTCTACACTCTAGTAGAGAAAAATATGTCCCCTGCCCTCTTTTTAACTAAATATTCTTAATTAGTTTTTTCATCCAGTTGTACTTTAGAATTATTTTCTCAGATTCCCATTCCCCTAAAACTCCCAGTGGGGAGACTGTTGGAATTGTGTTACTTTTAGAGAGCAATTGTGTGTATTTGCAATGTTGAGTTTTCTCATCGAAGAACGTGTGTCTCTCCGTTTATTCAAATCTTTTTCACATCCTTTGGTAAAGATCTGTGTTTTTCTTCTTATTTGTTATTTGTTTACTCATTTATAGTTTCAGATACTAATTATTATTTTATCTCCTTTCCATTCTTTGTATTCTTGCAACAAATTGTACTCGGTTCCATGTTAATCTGTAATTTCCTCTGTATTATATTTTCAAACATATTCAGGATTTTTATAGCTATATTATAAGATATATTGATAAGCTTTTCTGGGCTACCTTTGACAGATTTTGCTTTTAGAATTAGCTAGTTTCTAGGGCGCCTGGGTGGCTCAGTTGGTTAAGCGACTGCCTTCGGCTCAGGTCATGATCCTGGAGTCCCGGGATCGAGTCCCGCATCGGGCTCCCTGCTCAGCGGGGAGTCTGCTTCTCCCTCTCACCCTCCCCCCTCTCATGCTCTCTTTCTCTATCTCATTCTCTCTCAAATAAATAAATAAAATCTTTAAAAAAAAAAAAGAATTAGCTAGTTTCTAGAAATAAATTCAGCAGCTTCCCGTTGCCTCCTCTATAAGAGTTTAGAGGGCATTATCTGCTAATAGTCGACTTGTTAAAATTCACTATTAAAACATCAGGGCCTGTCATTTTGGGGGGTTGTTTTTGGTAACTTTTTTCCCCACTTACTTCTTGATTATTAATTTTTTCAAATTTTCTATATATTCTTGAATCACTTCTTTTTTATTATGTTCATTTAACCACCATATAATACATCCTTAGTTTTTGATGTGGTGTTTAATGATTCATTAGTTGCGTATAACACCCAGTGCTCATCACAGCACGTGCCCTCCTTATTACCCATCACCCGGTTACCCCATCCCCCCACTCCCCTCCCATCTGAAACCCTCAGTTTATTTCCCGGGGTCCATAGTCTCTCATGGTTTGTCTCCCTTTGATTTCTTCCTCTTCAGTTTTCCCTCCCTTCCCCTGTGGTCCTCTGTGCTATTCCTTATGTTCCACATTGAATCATTTCTTTTAATTTCCATTTTAGTAGGGAAAAATTATCTATTTCTTCAAAAATTTTAAGATTAGCACAAAGCTCTATATAGAAATTTTTATAATACTAAAATATCTTTTTCCATAACCTCCTTTCTTATTTCAAATGTTACATTTTCTCTCTTTACTTAACTAATCAGATACTTGTTTATTCACTGATCTTTTCAATATACCAGCTTTTGAATTTAGTAATTCAGTCTACCATATAAAGTTTCTAATTCATTGAAAAATCCATTCATTCTCTCTGCCTACATTGTTTGTTTTCATTTTCCTAGCTTCTTGGATTAAATATTTAGCTATTTTCATTCTCTGTTATTTAATTTCAAAAGCATGCCAGGCTATTCATTTTCTCTGAGAATGATTTAGGATGCTTCTCATATTTTTACATGTAGTATTCCCATGTCATTAATTTTTAATGTTCTGTAATTGCAGTTTTGATTTCCTCCCTGACTCAAAAGTTATTTAGAATAGCCAAGTATGCTTTCTTACATGGTGAATTGAACTTCTTATCATAATCCTCTTTTCTCTACCAGTATGTTCAAGAAAGAGGAGTGGCAGCTTGGGGAAGTTGAGGCAGTGATGAGAAATGACCAGCACACCTTCTTGCTTGTAGACACTTTCTTTTATCACATGCTCCCCTGTGAGCTCTAATGAGGGCACCCAATGGCAGCAATCCGGAGGTTTCGTGTGAAAACAAAAGTAGCTCCTAACCACATCATGGTTGGCATCCTTGGTTGCACATCACTTGGATTGTTGTATAGTGAGTGAGAGTGTGTGTATGTGTCTGTGTGAAATAAATGCTTTTGGAGAAAGTAATTTTTTTAAAAAAAATTACTAGAATTAGATACAAAAATCACCCAAACTGTCCTGCTCCCCTATCCTGGCTGTAATGCTAAGTGATCCCATTGTGCCCATTGGAAAACAAATCTTAAAAGGGAAAAATACAGTTATCTGTTAGAGTTAAAATTCTTTTTCTGAATCAAACTACACATTAAAGGGACCGAGGAAGCTCACTGTTTCTAATTATGATAAAAATTTTTAGCAGAGGGTTTGGTTTCGTAATACTAGTACTTCCTGAATGGTCTGTTTGGACTTCTGTTTGCTAGTCTATCTTCGGGGCATGTCCCAGAATAGGTTACCCACACCGGCAGCAGCCATGTGGAGACACATGGAGCCCTTTTCCCAGGAGATTTCTCTCAAGTTTCCCCTCTGCTCCACAATTCCTGCAACAATGGTTTCCCCAGTCAGTCCGTGAAATTTTCAAGTCACCACACAGTCTGGGCAATTTGAAAATTGGCTTGGGTCCATGAGTTCCCTTTATCATCCCAATATCACAATCTATGTTAAAGAAACGGTTTCACTCAGCACTGACTACTTAAAAAACAAAACCAAAAAAACTGGCAGATTTTGGTTACTCCTCTAGCATTTGGATACTACACTAGAAGGAACAGTATCATCAAGGGATGATGGAGCAATGTGTTTTAGTAGGAAGTGATAAGTTTTTATTTTACTAAACAGGGCTAATAGCCAATAGAATCGGGATCAAGGAGCTCCTTACTTTGAAGGGTTTCCAAAAAACCCTAGTGTTAATTTTACATACATCATCGCAGCTCTAGAACGCAACCTTTCAGATAGGCAGGTGTTTTGTTTGAACCCCATAAATGCTTTGAAAGACGTCTCTTGTGCGGTGCTAAGAACCTGCCTTCTGGTATCAGACAGCTCTGGGTTTGCCGTCAGCCTCCTACTAGCTGTGTGACATCTGGCGAGTCACTCATCGCTAGAACCGCAGCTGGTAGTGACCATAGTCAGACTACCTCATATGTACTCATATGTAAACGCATAGGTAGAGTTTTATACTCAGTGCTTTATAGTGCCTTCCATTTATTATCTCATTTAATCCTCATGGAAACCTCGTGAGGGAAGTATTGTTGTCATCACTTTAGGAATGAGCAAAAGGAAGAACTGAATTCTTCAAGGACACACAATGAGCACAGGACCTGGGGCAAGAACCTGAAGATTCTGTCTCCATGTTCCGAGTTCTAGCCCCATTCACCTGCCTCCCTGAGCCTCAGTTTCCTTGTCTGCAAGGTCAGAACAATAGTAAGCCTTGTAGAGTTGGCAGGAGGCTCAGAGATCGTGGAGTGCTTCTGAAGCTGGCGATTCATTATCACTGCCAGCACTGTTGCTCTTAGCAATGATTGTCACGTCAATCAGTTTCTAACAGGAAGGAGTCACACATCCAGTCTTCCTTGCACACCTATCTCTGCGAACAGAGACAAGCTCTACTCACTTAAGAAAAGCTGGTAGACTTCCTACAGTTTCATCAGGGCCAATGAGCAGGGTCACCAGTGACTCAGGCACCTGCTTTGTGACCATTTGGATGCCTGCCTAGAGGTATAAACTCTCTAGGAAACATTCTCTTGTTGGTAAGCTCGCTTTCTCCTTCATGAATCTGGGCCCAAAATCCACTGTGTCTTTAGCTTCTTCCCACAAAGAGGAGATTTTCCTGCCGGTAGCTCTAGCTGCCATTGTGGGATTTTGTGAAGTTATCTGACCCTATAGAATTATATAAATTTTTAAAGACTGTCGGGGCCCCTGGGTGGCTCAGTCATTAAGCGTCTGCCTTCGCCTCAGGTCATGATCCCAGGGTCCTGGGATCGAGCCCCGCGTCGGGCTCCCTGCTCCGCGGGAAGCCTGCTTCTCCCTCTCCCACTCCCCCTGCTTGTGTTCCCTCTCTCGCTGTGTCTCTCTCTGTCAAATAAATAAATAAATAAAGACTGTTGCAAAATCAGGAATCTCAACGCAAGGCAGCCACATCAAAAGCAGCAATCTGATTCAACAATCCCCACTTCAATGGCAGCCCTTTCGTAAACACGAACAGCTACCAGAGACTAGCATTAAAAGCATCAGGCACTACTTAATTGTGTCCTTAAAGTCAGGGACATGTAAACATTAAAGACATACATTTTTTGCTATGGAGATACTTTGAGGCCAGACCTACAGAATGCGACAGCTGCCATCCAAAGCCTCCCTGCACCAAGAGATGTTTGTCTGGAAAATCCAGGCCTGGCCAGACAGCTTCCAGTCCTCAGATGACCCTGCTGGTTGTCACCCAGATGTTGTCTCATCCCACAGCACATAGACCAGCAGGGGATGCAGGATCCATATCTGGAGCTCCTTCTGCTCCCCGCCCTACAGCCATGATGGCTCAAAACCATAGGTCGGGCGCCTGGGTGGCTCAGTCGTTAGCGTCTGCCTTCGGCTCAGGTCATGATCCCGGGGTCCTGGGATCGAGTCCCACATCGGGCTCCCTGCTCCGCGGGAAGCCTGCTTCTCCCTCTCCCACTCCTCCTGCTTGTGTTCCTGCTCTCGCTATGTCTCTCTCTGTCAAATAAATAAATAAAATCTTTAAAAAAAAAAAAAAAACCCATAGGTCATATGAATGGTACTTGGCTAGTCTGTCACACGATTGTTTAAATGCCTACCAGGCTAAAATTTCCATTTCTAAAGCAGTGTTTCCCAACATGTGCATCCAGATCAGAATTATCTGGGGTGTTTGTTAGAAATGCAGATTCCTGTGCATGTCTTATCTATTTTCCTGTGTGATTATTTGTTTCTCTTGTTAGCATGGAAGCCCTGAAGAGTAGAAACTGGTCTGTTTCCCCCGGTACCCCAGTACCCCCTACAGTGTGTGACACATCGAGAGTAAGCGCTCAATACATCTTTGTGGAAGGAATTAATTCCCGGGCCCTATAATCGACCTCCTGAATCAAAATCCCTAAGAGCGGGGCCAAGAAATCTGCATTTTAAAGGCACACACAAGTGATTTTTTTATGCACACTAAATTTTAAGAACCATTGTTCTAAAGTAATTCAGCGAATTCTAAGATAAACAGAAAGATGAAAAGTTTTGTCTCCAGAGGCCCCAATACTATATCATCTGTGAGTTAAACTTCTCTGTTCTGCTCACATACCTCCAACAAATGTTGATCGGCCACCTTCAGGTTCTGGGTCCCTAAGTGGATAAAACAGGTATCTTACGCAGAGGGCCTAAGAAAGGCTGCAAACTGCCCAGTCAAGAGCCACAACCATCACTTTCTGCCTGAACTGGGTTATTTGACGAGCCCGCCCCAAAACTCCGATCGAGAAATGCAACACACTGTTCATTACTGCTTTCTCAGCATGCTTGAATGACACCTCTGATCCAGGAAAGTCAGATATTATCTGCAAGGATCTATCTTATCGTAAAAGACTCCAGTCTTCCTAAATAGGTTTCCTATCTGTTTGGCCTTTCGAGGAAGCTTAGTGTTTTATTTCTAGTTACAATCAACCTTTTGCCAACATTTGATCTTGGGCAGTCACTTCGCTTCTCCTGGCCTGCTTCCTCATTTGAAAAATGAGACAATTAGACTAGAAACAGGTCTTCAGCCCCTTCCAATTATAATGTACCCTAATCTGTGACTTCTTGGTGACACCTTACTGCCTCATGCTTAACATCCAGGTGTGATTAGACGAGTGAATCACAGCTATCAAACTTGTCCAACCAAAACTCTCCAAAGGAGAGGAGAGTCTTTTACTCTCCTTTGGTATGTGGAAGACTAGGGAAAATTTGGGATTTGCAAACTGTTTCTGAGAATTCTCTCTCAGTTTCCATGTTTACCTAGAAAAATACAATGGCAACTTTAATGTGCTGAAAACTATGTAAAAGACAACTATGATACCCAAATTTCTTCTGAATCTGTACAAATTTTTGTTTCTATCAGTGCTGAAGCAAGGTGTTTGAGCGTAGCCTGATCTAGAGAGATGGAAAATCACTGCTTCGTGGGATGCCCCCCCCTCACCCCAGCTAAGCTGTGAAGTGTAGGGAGAGATGTAGGGAGTGAGCTCCTTGTCCCCGCCTCACCCCCTGCTTTCCATTCCCTCTGTCCCTCCTTCAGAAGCCCCATCTCACCCAAGTTCCCCAGAGGTGGGGGCTCTGACCCGGAATTGTACCCTCAGCACCAAATGTACGTTCACTGTCTTTTGTTCCAACCCAGCCTGACTAATCACTGGTAACTTGTCTATGATTGTTGCCAGATAATTGCATTTTAACTGCCTTCCTTTGGAAAACAGCTTCACATAAATTAGTGGTTCTTAAGGCGTTCAGGCCTAATGTCTGCTTTTTATGCCAACTAGTTTGCACTGCTTCCTTTATGAGCCTGAGATGAAAATCGCAGAAAATAAAACTTAACTACATAATGCCCAAATTATTTTTTATAAAATGGGTGTTAGGAAAGTAACTTATAATAAAATAACATATTTCAGTATGTAAAGCTTAGAAGATGTAATGAAGTGCCTAAAGTCACAGGGACAGCCAGGAATGGATTATCGACCTAGCAACAAATACCAACCCCCCCCAACTCACTGCTCCCTAAACGCCAGTAGGGTTTCCCAGCCATTTATTGTGACAACCTCCTGCCCATAATTTATTTTTCCAAATTGCCTTTTAAAAACCTAGATCGATGACCCCGATGTGAAAAGTTAAGCCAGTTTAGCAACCTCAAGAGAGCTATTTTGGCTTAAAGAATTTTTTACTACTTCTGGCACCATGCAACTACTCTGTCCTTTCCCTATTTTTTCCCCCAAAGTCTTGGGAGAAGGATGTCATAATACATAACAATCTCAACAATACAAGTTAACATTTATGAAATGCTTCCCACATGCCGAGCACTTTTTAAATAATTTTGCATTTATTAACTCATTTAAACCTCATAACTCCATAAGTAATATTACTATCACTCTGTTCCAGGGACAGTAATGAGAGGCACAGAGAAATCAAGTCACTTGACTAAGATGACACATCTAGCTACATCCAGCTTCTTGTCGAAATCAACTCCTTTGATTATTATAATAATGCGGTTTTGTAATTAGCAAAGCACTATCTGTGTTTTTATTTTAGGAAAGAAACATTTCAGGAAGGAAAGAAAGGATGTTTCTTTTTCCAAAGTCCATGTATCTAAATATTTGAAATTTGAGCCCATGTTTTCCCGGCCAGCTTTATGCTTTTAGCACTTAGAATGTAATTAGATATTTTTTTATTTAATATTTTCATTCAATTGTTTCAGAATGGATTTCTCTTCTTGGCATGTCATCTATATGTGAAATTGCAGCTCCCTTCATTTGAAGATTGGGAACACAAATCTCTTTTCTGCACTCACTTTTCATTGCCAAGTGGCTCGTGCCAAAGCAGGCTTGTTTTAACCGAGTTAAGAGGATGACCCAAAAAGTGGGTTCTGTGTGGCATGGAGTGACATGTGGCTGTTCTAACAGCACAGTGTGTTCAGGAGTCTCCTCAATGTGTCAGAAATTATATCCTGCATCCTTCAGGGAGGAACTGCATTTCTTCCTGGAAACAGGCATCGAGTTGTTTTAACTGATCATGATTATCCACTGTGTAGGGTTGAACTTTTACCCTGATGTGGCTGCTTGTAAAGACAACAAAGTAAACTATTTGAAGCAAACCTATAATGTGTGTATTTTTCCTTTCAGGGGGAAAATGATCCCATCTGATCTTGAAAGAAGGATCCTTGAAGCCAAACAAAAAGTAAGTTTTTGTAGGGAGCTTTATTCAACCCATAACAAGCGAAGGGTACATATTTCTGTTTCCATCCAGTGGAGAACACACTTTAGTTTTGGTTTTTTTGTTTGTTTGGGGGGGGGGGGGGGGGGGGGGGGTGTGGGGGGGCATAGGGAAAGGGAGAGGGAGAATCCCAAGCAAGCTCCACGCCCAGTGCAGAGCCCAACACAGGGCTCGATCTCACAACCCTGAGATCATGATCTGAACCACAATCAAGAGTCAGACACTTAGCCACCCAGGTGCCGCCACCTTGGTTTTGTTTTGAAAAGAAGACCCAGTTCTCAACCTCCCAGCTTTACTGAGAATATGGGATTTTTGCATCCAGTCATTATTTATTTCTCTGAGTTGTAGCCTCTGCTTTGGAAAGATCTAAATTGCTGTTTAAATAATACACCCTGTGATAATATACACAGTGATGTTGGAGGAATTTCTAAAGCTTTACTATGTGCTGAGAGTTGGCATTAAACAGACATACAGTTGAAAGATCATTTTCACAAGTGGAAAATATCACAACACCAATGCAGCATGAGTTACTGTGGTGTGGTTACTTGAAAAGGACCAATTTTTTCCACCTAGGAATATGGTTATGATTGGCTCTCCAAGCATATTCTTCTTTGGAATGCAATTTAGAAGTCTTAGAAGCAGCAAGTTCTGGAGACCAGCAAAAGATTCCCAAAAGCTCTAGAAAGTCATTTCTAACCCCGCAAACCAGAGAGCTGGTTTGTAGAACTCCCTTAGTGTAACTTTTAGTGGATAGGACCCACGGTTCCTAGTTCAACGAGAAGAACGGGTGCGTTTTATTATTATCAATTTAGGAAAACATTATTTCTTTTCATCTGCCTTTTATATTTTCCTGCAAAGTGGCAGCAGGAGGTTCCCCTTGTTCCTGTGCTCCAACTACTTCTAGTAGCATAAACCACAAGATTAAACCTTTGCTGCCACCTAAAGACGGACTCTGACAGCCTGTCACATCATGGCTCTGTTCATTCTGTTTGAGGCATTCTTCTTTCTACCTTCCAGCAATTTTCATTTAGCCTGGGCCAGACAGACTGAGGACTACTTAGACAGATAACGGTCATGGCTTATTGTCTAATCCCACATGAACCCTTCCCTCTAAGACACCAAATAAATGATCTCAGGATTTTCTAAATAGGAATAATGGGCCGGTTGTATTTCCTTCTTTGTTCTTTTGCCTGCTCAATCTAGGGGACTGTTATGTAAAAGGAAGACTGGAAAGTGAGCAAAAAGGAAGACTAGAAAGTGAACAAAGTGGGGTAGAATATCTACCTTGAATATATAAATGGCTTGGGGGCACCATAAAACTTCCTCACCTCTGGGTGCAGTGTGGCCTCTCCTGAGAACCAAGTGTCTGTTCTCCTAAGGCAAATGGCAGGTCCAACAGAATGTCTTGGAGAACTCAGATCCTGGAGAGTGAAAACCTTCCCAGACTCCAAGGGGTCAACACTCCCTTTGATGGTTCCAAAACTGGAGAAGTGTATGACAGAGGGAGAATATCCACTGTTTTTATCAGCTCAAAAAAAAAAAAAGTCTGTGACGCCCTGTTTGACATTATCTGGGGCTTTCTTGTTTGTGTAGGGATTTGTTCCTTTCCTTGTGAGCGCCACAGCTGGGACCACTGTGTATGGAGCATTTGACCCCCTCTTGGCAGTTGCTGACATTTGCAAAAAGTACAAGATCTGGATGCATGTGGATGTGAGTATCCCATAGGGACGGCCACTAAAATATCCTTGCACATTTATTCATTAGGGGCTCATGGAATGAAATGTTCTCTCTCCCTCTCTCTTTTTTTTTCCTTTGGGAGCCTATTTTCAGAATGGGGAGATTTAAGCTTTTGAAGAGTGCAGAGACAAAGTAGCCCACAACTCACCCAGTATCCAACATTGACTGGAGGAAGTCAGAGGCTGACCTGCCTTAATGTCCCCAACATGATAATATTCAAATTATTTCTATGACCAGTACCCAAGCTGAGCACTTAGCTCTTGATTCATCAGCCTATAACGTCCTTGGAGGAATGTAGCCTACACACATGCAGGTTGTACTTCCCTAGGAGAATGATCAAAAAGGCAAAAAAAGAGTTACATTTACATAGGAAACCCAGAGGATAAAAAAACAAACAAACAAAAAAACACAGAAAAACAAAACCCTCAAGCTCAAGTCAGGTATTTGTATATTTGGAGAGGAAAGCAGACTCGGCAGCTTGCTAGGGAAGTATGGGCCACCAAATTTCCAATTTCTTAGCTGGGCCAGCTAAGAAGATAAATTATAGTTCAAATGTTTTTGACTCCAGACCTAGTCACGCTAAAATGAAGATGTGCCCACCAAAACATTTTCAAATGAAAAAAAAAAAAGTCAAGATTTAGAAGGACAAAGTGAAGAAATTTAAGCATAGGCCAGTATTACTCAAAGTGCGGTTCAAAGATCAGCTGTTATCTACAAACTGTTCGTTACTAATCCACTATTACTAAGGCTGAACCAGGTAGATTTCCATGATCCCAGTGTTACCCTGCATAGTGGTTACCAGTCTTCTTTTCCTTCCCTGATTCACAGTGTGAGTTGTTCATTAGGCTACCAGAGACCCCATCTGTTTTACAAATGAAGACACTAAGTTGAACAATTCAAGTACCATCATGACCTGGGTCTCGGAACTGGAGAGCCTATTAAAGCTTGTTAGCTGAAACCGGAAGAGGATTATCCTGACAACTTTAAAAATAACAGTGTCTGTGCATCCTGAGCCAGCAGGTGCTATGGTCTCTCCTCTAGGATTTCTACTTAAAACAGAGCGGGGAGATCTTTTAACCAATTGTATTTGTTTTCTTTGAAACCTACCAAGTGTATCACTTATTATCTTAAATGTTTATACTCTTTATAATTAAATTAGAGAAAATCTTAAAATATTACACATTTGGAAAATCGGATAATTTTTCAAAGTGTAAAAAAACTGAAATTACAACAAACTAAAAAAAAGGCAATTATACCCTAACAGGTATTTTTTTTTCTTTAAAATTATCCTAGGATTATTTTTACCCACAAAGAATGCCAACATTTTCCAATGAATCTCCATCTTAACATCTTCTTTTTAAAGGAGATGAATGCATCACTACACTAATTCTAATCTTCAAACTTGAGTACGAGTTTTTAAGAGGCATGTTCTAGTCGCTCAACAAACTGGCACAAATTCTTCCTGCTTGTTTTCCTCTTTCTTTCTTTCTTTCCTTTTTTTCTTTTTTTTTTTTTTTTTTTTTTTTTAATTAATTTTTTTTTTATTTGCGAGACAGAGAATGAGAGACAGAGAGCATGAGAGGGAGGAGGGTCAGAGGGAGAAGCAGACCCCCCGCTGAGCAGGGAGCCCGATGTGGGACTTGATCCCGGAACTCCAGGATCATGACCTGAGCTGAAGGCAGTCGCTTAACCAACTGAGCCACCCAGGCGCCCATCTTTCCTTTTTTTCTTGACAGGGAAATTATCTTATCCTAAAATACATATTAGTGAAATAGGATTATGAAGCTGCTTCTTCCTTCTGGAATCATCCAGACTTGCCAAAGGAGTTTTCCTTACAATTCGGAAGCTGCTTAATGAGTCCCCTAGCCCATCCTCTGTACTTTCAACAGGGCAGACAACAGGGTTTCTTGTTCTGAGATCACGAGCTTTACTAGGACTATGAGTGGTGGTGATGCGTTGGGGGAAAGGATCTTTCCTTTGTGCAGACACAAGAAATGTGCCCCCAGTTTGGCTCCTTACACTAGTCTAAATGTGGGATGGAACCTGAAACCTTAGAATAGCTTCCAATTTAAACTTTGAAAGTCTAGTGCCAGAAGGTGACCAGCCCCCTGTCGCCTGAGCCTAAGGAGATGACTTTCACCCCACGAGACTCTCGCTATTCTGGAAGACACCAAACTTTAGAACTCTAGGCAATGAAAGACCTGTTACCCTGTTCCTTATATGATCTTCCTTTTGCAGGCAGCTTGGGGTGGGGGATTACTGATGTCCCAGAAGCACAAATGGAAACTGAGCGGCGTGGAGAGGTACACCCACTTTTCTTGCTAACAATGTAAAGTGTGAAAGCTAAATGTGTAAAGCAAGTTACATACAATTTCCAAGCACTGTTGAGACACAGGTGAACCCATTCTCTGCAGTGTTTGTGTGCCTTGATCTGTGTGGTCATAGACCCATGAACATTACATGTTAATAACAAAAAGACATCAAATCCTCTATCCAGTAGCCCAGGCAGAATGTTTCTCAAATAAATAGAGATTCCTAACTGGAGTCCGTGGTTGACCAGAGGGCTCAGCAATGACCTTCCTACAATCTCTGAACCAACTACCCAAATTATTTAAAACCTGTTGACAGGTCATAATTTTCTAGGGAGAAGATCTGTAGCTTTCATATTCCACAAAAGGATAATATCCACTGCTATAAGCAAACCAACAAATAACTTTGCACCTTGTAATTTATCAGTGTTGAAAGCATGGGTTTGAGGTTTAATACGGCCAGCTGAAAGCAAGACATACTTGTGAGAACCTCATCTCATGGTTTCCTTCCCATGATAATTTTCTTTTTTTACATAGCTCTGATGGATGCAGCAAAGCACCCTTTTTTTCAGTGACTAAGCAGTAGATGGTTGAGAAAAGCCTCCAAACCCAAAGGAGGTGATATTTGATTAGCATAAAACATATTCAGGTCTGAAGAGAAAAGGGGAAAAAAAATTATAGAATGCAAAATCAGCCTCGGGCTTTGCTGACTGTGCACAGAGGAAGCTCAGCGTCCCCATTCTCCCATTACACCATGGCAGGTCAACAGCAGAGGTGAGCTCTGATACACCAGGCAACTAACTGAGAAAGCCTGAGTTGGTCTGAGGCTGCCAAGGGCCCACCATGCCCTGCCCAGTAGCCAGATGCTGCCCAGGAAGAGTCTCCCACTGGCTTTGCCTCCAGATATCTTGGCACAGTTTCTGCTCTGGGATGAGGAGTGAGGCCGACGGAGCGTGGGAGCATCTGTCGGCGTTGGCTATGGGGCCAAGCCAGGAAGGATGCCCCCGGCGTGCTCCGTGATGCCCAGGCCCGCTCACACACAGAGAACCCGAGAGGCACGGGTCACAGAGGCAGAGTCAGGGGCACACTGCCTCATCTGTGGAAGACTCAAGAGACCCGCTGAGGCCCAAGTGGGCAGGGTAGCCATCCGTGAGTCTGCCGGCTGGGGTCAGCGGCTGGCAGGTATCGCCGCCCGGGCTCTGATGACAGGTTCCCACTTAGCTCCAGTCCTCTAGGGCTTCTCCCATGCCCAATTCCTTTTTGCCATGAAGATCTCTATGGAGCCAGACGCTTAAGGAGAAGGCAATGCACTACACAGGGAGAGATGATGGGGGAAAAAAAAAAAAAAAAGAGCAGCTTGGAAGGTGCCTGCTCGGATGATCAGAACAAGAACGAATTCTCGTGCTTTCAAGAGAGAGGCGGCCTGTACACAGTACCTTCTCTTCTTTAGTTTCTTTCTGACTGGCACAAAATGTAAGTGTCTATTATTGTACTTTTAATGCCATCTGGGACTCTGAGTGCCAAAAGCCAGGGAGCGTCCTCTACCAGTGATGACTTAAAAGCTCACTAAATTACCTACCCTGAGCCTTGGAAAAATAAACACCCACACACTTTTATACTAAAGACTGTTATTTCAGAGCAAAGCTTAGAACATTCACCGTGGAACATAGTCTCCTCCAATTGCCGCAGTTCTGAAACCGTATTGTACCTAAATCTATAAAGTGGAAGAGCCAAAGATGAAGTCCCCAAAAAAGAGGGACTGCCACCTCTGTACCCGAGAGTATCCGTCTTGCTGACTTATTAGCAAAAGGCACATCGTCTTTGGTGAATAAGCTCGTAGAGCCAGTGGAAACCCCTGGGCATAATGGGCATGGGCATAAGTTTAGGGACAAAAATTTGTCCCACTTGGGGGCACACGTGTTCCCAAGGATTCACTCTAAAACAGAGGAAATCCATGGTCAATTCTTGTCCCCAGATCAAGAGGTTTCCCCATGGTCACAGGGTCCCCAGAGTGCCCTCTTCACAACAAAATGGCACAAGTCACCAGAGCCTACCTGGCACTCCCTTTGAGTACCTACCAAACTCTCAAAAAGCAGCGTTCTTCTTGCTAACGCTGTCAAATTTTCTAGAGACGGCGTAGCTGAGAGGGTGTGCCCAGAGCCCTAACGCTCCCAAGTACGCTTCTGGGCATTGTAAACTGTCTTCTTTAATCCCTCCCCACAGCAGGCTGCTGTTTGCCTGTAATCTCCCTTTGCGGTCACCCCCTCTCAAGGCTTTCGGGCCCGGCTGAAGGTCCTGGCCCTGCTTCTGCCATGTTACCAATCACTGCCCGCACTCCTGCCCCGAGAGCCGGCGGTTTAGAAATTCAGCTCAGTAGTGACTGAACCTCTTCCATATGCAAGGCGCAGCACCAGGCCCAGTGAGGGCACAAAGACAAATATGGTGTGAAGCCTATTTTCAAAGGGCTTAGAATCTGGTAGGGAAGAGTGGCAGTCAATGATGGGTTAAACTTCAAGGCAGAGAAAGTAAAGGCTCAAGAGATAGACAAGAGAGCTGACTGGCAAGCACAGAGAAAGGGATGATTCCTGCTAAACGGGGTTATTCACAGAAGCCTTCGCGCAGGGGTGGGCATTGGGGCTGTGTCAGGCGAAAGTGGAAGATGGACATTCAAGGTGAAGAGCAAGGGCATGGAGGTTTGAAAGGGTCCTTGGAGGAAGTCCAGATAAGTTTGGATGGAGACTGAGAGGGACTCACGGCAGTGAGTAGGGAGCTCGTGGAGTGTCCACAAGTCCTGCCCAGGGAGTCTCAGTGGAGGGCCTGCCCACAGGACCAAGTCAGGATCAACATAAATCCCTGAGCTGAGAATCCCTGCTCTCGGAGCCATTATTTTGCATGGAGAGCATTATATTTCTCAGATTGGGAGGGGGGGTGAAAGCCCCTGCAGTAGCAGCCATGGGGAGGGGGCAGGGGGGCAGTGAGGAGACGAGTCATATGATCTCACCTGCCCTTTGGAGAGACAGCTCTGGATTTGGGAGGAGATGGAGGCCAGGGACCCAGTAGAAGCCACTGAGCTCTCGAGAATGTCCAGGTGAGGGGTAGCAGTGGTGGCAGAAGCTAAGGGTGCAAACCCAGGCGGTAGCGGCTGGGAGGGAAATAAGTGGATGAACCCAGCCATGTGGCTTCCATGCAACAGGACGAACCACCACAGAGACCTGCTTGTCTACGGGACCACATGCAATTTAAAGAACTAGTGCTTCTGTTGACTTCCCTTGCTTCTGAAACACTTTGTGTATGTATATAGATAAGTCGCGCTCTAATTACATGAAGACCATTGTATATTACAGAATGCTTAAACACTCTTTGTATATAACACTTTCTTTTGCCTTATTTTCCAGTACTTTAAGAAATTCCACACTCTCTGCCTTGACAGACTTTACAGTCTTATATAATATGTTGAAAAGTACGGGGGACATTTTTTTGTAGGTATCTTTGACCAAGCTAGCATTAGCTTGTTGTACTCTAGGAAGCATCTTCCTCAAAAGTTACAAGCACCAAGTACCACAGAATAAAGCACTTCATACAAAGTTTAAAAAAAAAGCTAGAGCTGCAAGGGGTGATATCGGGAGAGCAGAAAGAAGACAATGATACTAACATCTGAGGTTTGAGAGCTAGATGTGCGGGAGGAGGACAGTGTGAGGCACTGAGGCACAGAACACACGTGAAAGAACAGATCTGGAAGGATGAGGAGGGGCACGTTAATGAGTTCATGTGGGGTCTGCTGAGTTTGAGGTACAAGTGAGGGCACAAGGACATATCTTTTTTTTTTTTAAGATTTTATTTATTTATTTGAGAGAGAGAATGAAAGAGAGAGAGCACAAGAGGGGGGAGGGTCAGAGGGAGAAGCAGACTCCCTGCTGAGCAGGGAGCCCGATGCGGGACTCGATCCCGGGACTCCAGGATCATGACCTGAGCCGAAGGCAGTCGCTTAACCGACTGAGCCACCCAGGCGCCCCCACAAGGACATATCTTAAAACAGCCCTCAGGGAGTCAGTTTTCTCTAACTTACAATAAATCACAGAAGGTTCAGGACTGAACCTCACAGCAAAAGATTTTGAAATGAACCTGAGGCTGTTTTTCATAAATTGCCAACATTTCTCAAACAAACTAAGGGCATGTCATTGAATCACTCTGTGCAGCTTTTTGCCATCTTCATAAGGCAGCCCTTCTGCGAGAGAGGCAGGACAAGGAACTCAGTGACGGGTAGTCGTGGGCCTCGACAGCATCTGCTCTAAAAATTTAGACAAGTTGGCCACAGCATCGAAACAAACACCTCCAGTCAGAGAAATGAACAGTTATTCTCTCCTCCATCAAGTGTCATTACCGACAAAGCTGAGTTTCATCAGGATTAGGCATGGAGCTGTAGAACATTCTAGAAGCAGTGTATATGTGCTCAAAGTTCCACAGTGTGTAAATGATAGAATTGAAATCAATAGTAGGAGCCAAACTTGTTTAATGCTTACTGTGTATCAGAAGATGAGCTGGCCTATTTACTGATTCAGATGAGATCCCCAGGCCAGAAAACCTTCTCTGACTGGCCAACTGATGCCCACCACTCATCAGATAGAAGAATGGGATGTTTCCCAGCTTCTCATTTCTTCCCAAGGTTCTTGGGCTTGGGAAGCAACTCGAGTGCTGGGAGCAGGTGAGCCCAAGTCTGTTGTTCAGCCAGAGGAGGGCCAGCGATCTGCAGGACTCTGGAGCCAGCTGCCATGGGTAGCTCTACTTTCCCTCCTCCTGTGAGTCTGTTTATGCCAAGGTCACATTCATGATTCTCATCCCCAAGGATCCCTTAGGCTCTCAGAAGACATGCACAGGGGCTCACCTTGCCTGATAAACCCGTGAAGTGAGCGATGGGAACTCACTCATGGAGGGGACACTTGCTTTCCCTGGGAGCCAAAGGAGGAGCCGGTTGGAGCAGTTCAGCGGGAGTGAGAGAGAGAAGTTGAATGAAGTTGAAGAAGTCTGCAGAGAAAATAACACTTGATCTGGGACTTAAAGAATAAGTAAGATTTAGCCAAGTGGAGCAAAGAGAGATGACATTCCAGGAAGAAGAAATAACATTAAGAGACCCAGGAGCATGAGAATAGAATTTTCTGAGAATAAAAAATAATCTGGTGTGATGAAAATGGTGTCATGAAAAATGAAAATGGGTATGGGATAGAGCAAGGACATAAGACTGAATGCATGGCCTGTGCTCGCCCTTGATGGCATTATTATTATTATTATTATTATTATTATAAGAATCTGACCCAGAATTATGGTTTAGACTTTTCAAATAGCATAAATCCCTGACAATCTCTATTACTGATGGGAGAGCATTGTATTTCTCAAGTGTGTTGGGACAAAATAGATTGAAAACTGCTATAGGAACCATAGCATATCCCACCTGTGGTCTAGAAGGACGTGTCTGGGTCAGAGAAGAGATGAAAATGGGATGAACTAGAAGCTATTATGAAAGGACAGATATGAAAAATGTAATAATCAATTGAAGAGGAAGAAGGAGAGATGGGTGAGAAGAACAAAACTAAGCAGTGAAATAAGCCATCGCTTTACACCCCAGGCCACTATGGTAGTGCCTCCAGGAACAATATAGGCACGTGAGGACAGCCCCTTCACCTGCTTGGTGCCCTCCTCCTTGGCCGCCAAAGGCGGGATGCTGGACTGGATGATCCCAGTCACTCAAAGGGACTCTCAGATCACATGGAGGCTGGCTGAATTCCTCCATGGAAGCTAAGGGGGAGCCGCATGAAGATGCCCACCCTCGCCTACTCTCTCTGTAGACAAAAAAAAGGTTGTAGGTTTAAGAGTCCACGTCTTATGTTGTAAACTTAGTGTCATCCAGGAGTCTGAGAAACAATGCTAAGAACCTCAAAGCTCTGTTGGCCCGGCACAAGACCTTGTAGCCTGAGCCTGTCATAGGTGCCACCCTCTTAACTCCATTTCTTTCCTTTAGGGCCAACTCTGTGACATGGAACCCACACAAGATGATGGGCGTCCCTTTGCAGTGCTCCGCTCTCCTGGTTAGAGAAGAGGTACGTCTTTCCTGATTCATGGCCCAGTCCATCAGTAGAGTTTGGTAGAGTAAATGTGTGTAGTGATGGAATCAGAATGAAGGATGATTCACAGCCTAGAACAGCGAGCCATATCCAAAAAGAAGAAATCGTTCATGAGGATAATTACGAAGTCCTGCTCTTATTTCCATGTAGAGGATGATTCTATTTTGAGTTGACAAGACAAGCATGTTTCTTACATGGCTAAATTATGCGTGTGTATGTCTGGCTTACTTTATTTAGCATAATGTTTGCAAGGTTCATTTATGTCATAGCATGTACCAAAATTTCATTCCTTCTGTGGCTGAACAATATTCCGTTGTATGAATGTACCACAGTTTGTTTATCCATTCATCCTTCAGTGGACATTTGGGTTAATTCTGCTTTTTGGCTGTTATGAATAGAGCTGCTCTGAGCATTTGTGTACGATTATTTGTTTGACTATCTGTTTTCAAATGAGGGAACTGTTTTCAATGGAGGAATGGAGCTGCTAAATCATATGGTAATTCTATATTTACCTTACTGAGGAACTGCCAAAGTGGCTGAAACATTTTACTGTCCCACCAGCGTGCATGAGAGTTCCAACTTACTCTACAACCTTGCCAACATTTCTAAGAAAACACAGCTAAATTTAGCTCTTAAATTTAGGTCTTTGAACCATTTTGAGTTAATGTTTATGTACGGTGTGAGGTATGAGTTTGCATGCGATATCCAGTTCCCCCACTACCATTTATTGAAGAGACTACTCTTTGTCCATTGAATGGTCTTGGCACCCTTGTTGAAAATCAATTAGCCATAGATATATGGATTTAGCTAAATTGCACTTCTAAAAAAGGCATAGAACATTAGGTTGTACTCAGCAGGGTCCACAATGAGTCAAGAGAAACTTAGCATTCATAAAATACTAATGGGTTAAAAAAAAGAGTTTCAGAATGAGGAAGGTCGTAGTCTCCCACTGTCCTCCATGCCTGGAGTGGTTGCTTAGGTCAATGCCAAATTGCATATGGGACCCCAACAAGCTAGGGTTCAAACAGTGGGGAACAATTGGTGAGCATGTGAGAGGGATGGTTGAAATAACTAAGGATGTTTAATTTAAAAAGAAAAAGAAACTTGAAGGGCTGGAGGATGGCAGCCTTCACAGTTTAAGTGACTCTCAAGTGGAAGAGATTCATTTTTTCCTTGCAGCTTCAGGGAACGGGCCCAGTAGCACTGGGTTTGAATCAGAATATGCTATGATTTTAGGTCTGACTTCCGGTCAATGAAAGGAAAGCTTTTCTAAAAATTAAGCTTCCCCAGAGGTAATGAATCTGGGTAATGAAATAAATTCACTGCCAGGGGAAGTGATTGGAGATTGGACAGCCACTTATTAGTAAGAAGATAGAAAAGATTCCTTCGTTGAGAAGGAGTAAAATAAAAGCTCTAGGATCCCTTCCAAATCCAAGAGTTTATGATACTCTGACGGCATGTCCCTTATTGAGATATAAGGAATAATGCCATTGTATAAGACTGTATTAAGTATTCTGTGATAAGAGAGTTCCGGGTTTAAAAAAATCCTAGGGTATTTTAGATTGAAGAGTTAAAAGGAAGTTTTGTTACTTCGGGGCATATCAGAGCCTTTAATATGCTGATATATATTGCAACTACCTTTGAAGAAGGGATTTATGATGTAGAGTTTCCTAAATTTATTTGACCCTGGGAATTTCTTTTACAGCAACTATTTGAGAGCACAGCAATTATTAGTGTACTTAAAATAGTTGGCCACATAACGGTCTATAACTTTTTAATGGCTTGGAATCAGAGTATTTATTATCTCATTAAGGCCCTTTATGTGAAAAACATGACTTTTATTTATCCTTTTGTATAGTGAGACTGATGCCGGCCAGCCTTTGGGAGGTCCTGTGTTTTGAGTTGCTTTTCCTATCCCAGGTCCACTCTATCCACCATTCCAGACTCTGGGGTGATCTCCCTACGACTGTGGCACCTTTTTGTGAGCAAGCTTACATGCCAAGCTTCTGTGACCATGAAACAAAATTGAAGCACCTGTTGCAATTTTCAATCTTATTGGTCTTTGAGTGAATTTTCTTTTTCAAATCCAAAGTCATTCTACTACTCTATTACCGTTATTTAATTTCCCTGAATCTCAATGAATTCAACTGCAAATGAAGCCCAAACTATAGGGTCGAGCTCAGCTTCATTGCCTACCATATGGTCTTTTAGGACCCAGTTAAATTTTAGTTGCATTACAGTTTGCTTTCATTTGATACATTTTTTTTTTTAAAGAATTCTCACTTCTAACTTCAACTTGGTGACCACGTTTTAGGCTTCTCTCTTCTCTTGTCATGAGTCACAAGGAAAAAAAAAACAACAAATGTCAAAGCTTCTGTAAAATCACAATTATACTGTAGATAATGAAAGAGTCAAAGGCTTCCTGTGGTTCGTGACAAATTGAAACGTGGTGGGGTTTCTGGTGAGGAGACGGACAATGCTGTTTTAGTCAGAGAGCATGATTCATTCACTGTTCTTTGGAATCGTTCAGTCACTTTGCCACCCATTTTCCATACCAAGCTCCTGGTGATGGGGCAAATTAATGATCATTGGCAATGAAACGTCCCAAACAAACCACCACAAGCAACCGAGTATAAAAATGCAGTACTAACCCCTCTTGAAAGGGGAACATGGCATTTGAAAGATTGGTTATTTAAGACCTCTCAGAATAACAATGTCTTTATTGTTTTAGATTTCAGCATATAAAAATAACAATAAACTATCTTAAAAGCTATGACTTCCAAAGAGGACTCAAACCCTAACAGCCAAATGATAAAGTACTTGAACTAAGTATGAATGAAACACTAGAATAATCTCACTATTAGTATTTTACAGAACCAAAGAGTTTCTAAAGTATTTTAATTACAACAAAATTAAAACAGCAGGATGTTCCCTCAAAGAACAAACATTATATTCTGATTATGATTGTTTCTAAAGAAACACATTCTCTTAAAAAGAAGAGTTAAAGCATATATGCCCCTGTTGTTAACCTGTAGTTACATTTGACCCTGAGCCATTTATCCCACAGAACTGACCTATCCCCACAGCTCATACTGTCCAGATATTGGTCCCATTTTATTTTATTTTTCACTTTTTTAGAGAGAGAGAGAGAGAGTGTGCACACATATGTACGAGCGCACAAACAGTGGTGGGGAGGGGCAGAAGGAGAGAATCTTAAGCAGGCTCTATGCGGAGCCCAACGCAGGGCTCGATCTCACGACCCTGAGATCACAACCTGAGCTGAAATCAAGAGTCAGACACTTAACCAACTGAGCCACCCAGGCACCCCTTGGCCCATCTTAAACATTTGATTCTTCCTGCTTTCTTTCTCCAGGAAATTTGGTGTCCCTTTAAAATTTTTTTTTCTTAATAATTTTCACCACAATGTAAATCTAACAGAGTACTTGATCAAGTCAGTAGAGTTTCCTAAGTTTTCTCTTCTCTTCTAGGGATTGATGCAGAGTTGTAACCAGATGCATGCCTCCTACCTCTTCCAGCAAGATAAACACTACGACCTGTCCTACGACACTGGGGACAAGGCCTTACAGTGCGGACGCCACGTTGATGTTTTCAAATTATGGCTAATGTGGAGGGCAAAGGTGAGCTTGTGTAGATAGGCCGAATGTCAACTAAAGACAGAAACTTTATTTGGTGACCCTTATTATGAGGTTAAAAATGGATTTCCAAATCGAAAATTACCCGGAATTAAGTTTCTTTAATCCTGTGTCTAGATATCTGCCTTCTGCATGGGCAAGGACAGGAGCCAAATTGCTTCTAATGCTCACCCATCTGGAAAACAAACCCAGATTGCATTCTACAGCAGAACATCTGGATTCTTAAGAGGCATTTTGTTGTTGTTGTTGTTGTCTCTCAATTCTTGGTTTTTACCCAGTGATTGATCCCTTGGGGAAGTTGAAGCCCTCCTTTTGTTTGGAGGACAAAACCCACCACGATAGCTTCCTTTTCACATTTCAACTAGATATCGTCTAGTTATAAAGCTTTAAAAAAAAAAAAAAAAAAAAAAACCCTGGAACTACCCAGTGACTTCGTTTTGTAAGCTTTCTCTGTTTACCCCAGAATTTAACTACCCTTGATCACTCCCCTCAGAAACAGAAACTCTGTAATGCTGCACAGTTTGGGCTTGACTCATTGCCGCCTTCAAAGAGGATACCTGTGTGCTGAAATGTAAGCAGGCTGGAAAGGTCAAAGATTTTCTTTCTCATTTGGATGAGATTCCTAATTTCAATGTTACAAATCAGTGACTTCCCACCTGGTTTCATTTACCTCCCACAGGAGGCAATGGCCAGAGCCAGCTGGACATGCCAGAGACACCCAACTGCTAGAAAACCCACCGCTCAAAGAGTCCACAAGGGAAACTTGATGAAGGAAACAATAAAGGGCGAGGTTAGAGGGAGGCTGGCACGCCCCGAGGCCCTCCATGTTTGAGGGAGGGGCTGGATTGGGCTGGATGCTTTCTCAGTAGCCCACACAAATAGGGGGGGGGCCCTCCCATCCCAGGGGACACACAGATAACTTGGTCAGCACGCGTGCAACCTGCCAGGGTGAGATCACAGATTGTGCCTGTGTAAGGAACCATGTCTACAGCAGAAAGTTCCCTATGCCGTGGTTTTGGGGGTTTTTTAATTTAATTTTATTTTATTTTATTATGTTAGTCACCATACAGTACATCATTAGGGTTTTTTTAGCATTTTTAAAAGATTTTATTTATTCATTTGAGACACAGAGATACAGAGAGAGACAGAGAGCGTGAGCAGGGGGAGAGGCAGAAGGAGAGGGAGAAGCAGGCTGCCTCCTGAGCCAGGAGCCCGATGCGGTGCTTGATCCCAGGACCCTGGGATCATGACCTGAGCCGAAGGCAGACACTTAATCATCTGAGCTACCCAGGTGCCCCACATCGTTAGCTTTTGATACAGTGTTCCATGATTCATTGCTTGCGTATAACACCCAGTGCTCCATGCAGTACGTGCCCTCCTTAATACCCATCACCAGGCTCATCCATCCCCCCACCCCCCTCCCTTCTGTAACCCTCAGTTTGTTTCTTGGAGTCCATAATCTCTCATGGTTCATCTCCCCCTCGGACTTCCCCCCTTCATTTTTCCCTTCCTTCTCCTAATGTCCTCCATAAGACTTTTCAAAGTCAACTGAATGCCTGAGCAGGAGAGAGGCAGATAGCTAACAAGAAACAGAGGGGGTTTGGGTGTGAAATAATGCAGTCAGCAACTATCTAAAGGAAGCCTCTAAAGATCTATTCGGAAAAAGGGAGTTTATTTTTTTTTACTTTATTTATTTATTTATTTGAGAGAGACAGAGTGAGAGGGAGAAGCAGGCTTCCTGAGGAGGAGGGAGCCCGATGTGGGGCTCGATCCCAGGACCCTGAGATCATGACCTGAGCCGAAGGCAGACACTTAACTGAGGACACTTAACGAGTGAGCCACCCAGGCGCCCCTCTGAATCTCTTCTAAGTGGTACTAAGTATGGAGCGGCTGCCTGGAGTTATTGCCCTAGTAAAAGTGGTGGGATGGGCAGGGGCCCCCTCCTCTCTCAAAAGAGCTTGCACAAGGACACTTACTGGGTCCCCACCACCCAAGATAAGACTCATTCTTTGGAATGAGTCTCATTTGGCAAAAATAAATAAGTCAAGAGCAGGAGTTATTGGCGTCCTCTCAAACTGTTTGAAAATGAGTAGGTTTTTCATTTCATTGATTGGTGGGAATCAAAACTGATGAACATGAACATCAGCTAGGCAGTGGAGGAAAACTTGATCTCTAAATATTGCTCAGGATCATCCTTTTTGTCCCCTTTTCCTGCGGTGTTTCTATTACGATGACGATCATTAGCTATATTTACGCAAAAGTGTTCCTCTCATGCTTCATCGGTTCCTGCAGCTCCTTTTCCATCTAAAGCCCCCTCGCCAGCATGGGGCAACGGTTGGCTGTAAGAGAAATAACTTGCAGGCCATCAGGTGTGAATGAAACAACAAGAACAACTGAAGCCTGAAATAAGGGCCGAGGAGCTAGACTCTAACGCGCTGAAGTAAAGGCATCAAAAGAGGGAAGAAAAAAAAGAAAAAAAAAAAAAACAAAGAAACAATCCCAGCAGCCGCATAATTTATCCGTAAAAGGGATGCATATTCCTTTAATTCCTCATGCCAAACTTAAGTATCTAGACACATAAATGGCAAAAAACTTCCATTTGCTTTTCGACTTAAAGCTGCGTGTTTTGCAAAATGAAATGGTAATAACGATCAAAGCCCTAAGCTCAGTCCTACAGTCCAGAGGAGTGGGGAGGGTAGTCACCCTCTTGTGAGAGCTCTCTAGTGATGCCAGCCAGGGAAGAAGTCAGCCTGCCCTCAGAAGAACTGAGAAAGAGCAAGCTATGACATTCCATCTCCTATTCCCTCGGGCATGAGAAAAGGATCTGCAAAAACAATACTGAGGAGGAGGCAGCATTAATCAGTAAACCCTCTGTTATCGGATATGCCTGGAGACTGCAGCATTCAAGTGAATCCACATTTTCTCCTTCGCAATACAAACCACATGAAAATAAGTAACCTAACTATAAATATTCCTTAATCTGTTAATGACTGATGGAGCTAAATGCACTGACAGACAGCCTCCACATTAAGTCCAAGAGAACTTGATGAAAGCAACTATATGCAAAAAAAAAAAAAAAATGAGCCTCTTGATGTGATGCTGGCAGGCTTTCCGGACAGTAATACCAGACGTAAGCCTGTCAGGAGCAAAGGCCCTGTGCCTGCCCTCAGCTCTGTTCTTAGTGAGGAGATCTTTCATTTTGTCTGTATTTTATTAGAGAATGTTAAATAAGACTTGGTGGTTATTTTCCAGATTTTCCAGATTTCCTCGGTGGGTAAAACTCAGAGTAGATAGAAAAAAACAAAAAGAGAGGAAGGAAGGAAGAAAGGAAGGAAGGAAGGAAAGAAGGAAGGGAGGAAGAAAGAGAAAGAGAAAGGAAGGAAGGAAGGAAGGAAAGGGAGGGGAGGAAGAAAGAGAGGGAGAAAGAGAAAGGAAGAAAGGAAGGAAGGAAAGGGAGGGAGGGGCAGAGGGAGGGAGGAAGAGTGGGGGAGGGAGGGAGAGGAAGGAGGGAGGAGAAAGGAAGGGGGAAGGAAAGAAAGAGGGAGGAAGGAAGGGAGAGAGAGAGGGTGGGAGGGAGAGGGAGAGAGACAGAGAATGAACGAACCTTAATTTTAGGTCTGCAAGCATGGCTCAATGTGTAACTACCTAGTTTTCATGGTAAATTTCTCTGTGTATGGTTATGCAAATTAGCAGGTTTCCTTACAGTTTTCTGTGATTGGCCTCCCTCATTAAAAATGTAGATAACAGGGGCGCCTGGGGTGGCTCTGCCTTCAGCTCAGGTCATGATCCCGGGGTCCTGGGATCGAGCCCCGCATGGCGCTCCCTGCTCAGCGGGAAGCCTGCTACTCCCTCTCCCTCTCCCCCTGCTTGTGTTCCCTCTCTCGCTGTGTCTCTCTCTGTCAAATAAATAATCTTTAAAAAAAAAAAAAATGTAGGTAACAGAGGGACTGGCAAATGGCTGAGAAAAAAAAAATACCAGGAGAAAACCATTAAAGGGAAAGTGATACGACGCACCCTTTGCTGAGTGACTGAATGAATGTTCACTTTCTCTCTAAAATATCAATTTATTTTAATAAGTAGCTAATGAGTATCTGTTATTGTGCCTGATGCTGGGTGGGATGAGGGGGCCACAATTTTCCAGACGAGGTAAGCTAAATGCACAGATAACCATCACATAAGACAGAAAATAACTGGTTGTAAAAGAAACACAGACGCACCTTGAGAAGTTAAAGGATGGAAAGCCCATTCCTAGTTTGAGAGCCAAAAATGATTTATTAAGAGGTCGCCTCGGAGACGGGTCTAGAAGAGGATAGGTAGAATACGTAGGATTTCAACCAGCAGAGCTACGTTATTAACGCAACTAACCTGGTGCCGATAGAGATGGTTCCTCAGAACATACTCTGTAAAAACACTGCCCCAGGGATTAAAAGTAGACTTCCATCCACTCATCCATTCATTCCACAAATGTACATTGAGCACCTAATGTATGCCAGCCCTGCTGGTACGAGCGAGACAGTGGTGAACAAAAGAAACGCCAGTGTGTGCCCTTGTGGAGTGTGCATTTCAGCCATGTCAGCCTAAACCAATCCTAAGTGTGTGGGCAATGAGGGAGAAAATAAAACCATCTTTCTCCTGTAGCTCCCTCAGCGTAACTCAGACGCTGGGGTCCAGACTTTGATTTAGGCGCGCCGGTCAGAGCCCTCCTCAGCTTCCTTCATAGCAACCCGGGTCATGGTGATGTCACGCCTGATCAAGTTTTCCAGGGTATTTCAGGTATCCTGTTATTCTCAGAGTAACAACTGTGTGGCATAGAACAACTACTCAGAAAGTAGTTGATGAATGAGTACATTTTGGAGAATCTCCTAAAAGCCTTCAAAACCTTGAAAATAAAATATGGCTCTTATTCCCATAAATATCCAACATGAAGAGACAGGCTTCTAAGAGCACACTAGAGTTTCCTGTGTCATCCCCCCCCCCCCCCGCCCGCCCATCCCTTGTACCTCTTTAGCTTACAACTAGGGATGGTCAGGTTACTCCTGATCATCTCAAGTAAAGTCCTAGACTAGCAAAGGCCAGAGGACTCCCCATCCAGTCTGTGATGATCACACTGCCTTTGCAATACAACTCCTTTTCAGAGCATTCATTTTACTTTACCATGTCCCTGTGTGGGAGGGAAATCACACAGACACCACCCTTCCCATGTGATCAGGGAGATTAGCCAAGGCCATGGGGCTGGACAGGCTCAGAGTCCTGCTGGTCCCGGCCATATCCTGGATCAAGTACGTGCCAGTTTAAAGCCAACTCTGGACCGGTCCAAAGGATCCAGTTTGGAGAACAATGAACTTCTCTCCCTCCCACTTAGGGGCCATCCCCAGTGTACCCAAACTGCCAGGTCAGTCCAAACCAACCCCAAATCCTTGACACCACAAAGTCATAGAGTGCATGGTGTAGGCTCTGGCCCGAGTGTTCAGGCATCAATCAGGGCCCTTCCTTGGGGTCATCAGGAACCAGTCAGACTCTTTGACCAATCAACTTGGGTGGCAGTCTCCATAGAAATGATTCCTGAGCCCATCAGATTTCTTTAAGGCTTCAGATGTTAAAGTCTCTGGCTATGCTGCATCCCCCTTTTAGCTGAAATGATGAGACCATCAGTAGGAGCACGGGCCCATCTTATGTCCATTACAGCTGCTCCCTCCAGTTTCCATGTTGGATTAGTCACGGGTTGGCCTCTTCCAAGTGCTCCTGGAATAAGCGTTAGCTGTTTGTCTAAGCTTTCCATTAGCACTCCAGAAATGCTGAAGGAGTTAGGAGGAAAGCCATTTTGAAAAGTAATGCCCTGGGGTGTCCTAAGGTCCGTTAAACAGCTCCAGTCCACAGCTGTAGCGTTCTTTTTCACAAGTTCTTGGGCTTCCGGAGCTGGAAACTAAAAGACCTCCCTGATAATGTTTGCCCATTACCAACACATGAGTCATTTATCCCCAGAGGAGAAATCTAATGAGCTTTGCAGAATGACAGGCTAACAAAGCATCTGTGTGCCCCTTAAGATTCATACATTCATTTGTTCAACAAATCTTCATTGAGTACCTACCCTATTTGTTCTATAATGGGGTTACATTGGTGAACAAAAGTGGGATCTGGAAATGGTAAATTTTCATGATGGGCAGGGGCTAAGCTGGTCTGCTGGGGGCTCCCTGATGATGCTGCCTCTCCACAGGAGAAGAACAGCCCAGCCTCCTGTCATTACTGACTTCCATAATTACCCCTCAGAGTTGCAGAGGCAAATTTTCCCCTCGAGTAATCAAAATAATTGCCTACTAGAGAATGGGGCCTCGGGAAGAAGAGGAATCCGCTGTAGGGAGCTGTGATGACATGAAAGGAACTAAAACACCTGAGGGGGGAGCATCAAAGGAGAAATAATCACCAGAAAAGCCTCTGGAAGCACAGTCTTATGCAAGGAAAGTGTGGAGCAGCCCTGAGGTGGAAGTGGCAGAGAAAGCATCAGTCTCCAGAGAGATTAGCCCCACAGAGAGTCCACCCGCCTGATAAGCTTTCTTCTCTTACTCAGGGCACCACTGGGTTTGAAGCACATATTGATAAGTGCTTGGAGCTGGCAGAGTATTTATACAATATCATAAAAAACCGAGAAGGATACGAAATGGTGTTTGACGGAAAGGTACGTATTCTGATCTCTACAATCCCAAAAAGTTTAGTCAGTTCCAGTTCTTACCAGTTCTTATCACGGATTTTTTTTTTTTTATGTCAATCATGTACTGTCCAGGTAAAGGGGAGCATTACAAAGGAGAAGCTGGGCTGATGGGGTCACTGTCCTGAGCTGGAGTAAAAAACGCAAACTGACAAAACAATAACTCTATATAATGTGGCGAAAGTCAGGCACTCCAAAAGTGATTATGGATTTAAAATAGGAATTCTATTCGGAAGCTGCAGAATAGGTTTGAAATGTCCTTGGAATTTTCTAAATGGCCACAATGGGCCGAGTGTGAATCTTACTTTCCTCCTTATAGCCTCAGCACACAAATGTCTGTTTCTGGTACGTGCCCCCGAGTCTGCGTGTCCTGGAGGACAATGAAGAGAGAATGAGCCGCCTCTCAAAGGTAAGTGATACAGGCTTCTCTGGTCCGGACATCAGCGCGTCTAGTGGGCCTTGCACATGCATGGCGTCTCTCTAGAGAGGAGAAATCCAACCTTGACCTTGGTGCACAGGCCCACTCCCCTTCATGGGCTCCTACAGAACCAGGCCATTCAGACCTGGTATAGCCAGACTTTTGACTACTCTGTTTGCTTCTTTTTTCCTGAGAGCAAGTTTATGATATCTTAAAATAAGCAATCAGGTGACAGCTTTACTGTCATTCACAAATCATACATTATATGTTAAAAAAAAAAAAAAGAAGAAGATAGCAAGAGGGGAAGAATGAAGGGGGGGAAATCGGAGCGGGAGACGAACCATGAGAGACTATGGACTCTGAGAAACAAACTGAGGGTTCTAGAGGGGAGGGGGGTGGGGGGATGGGTTAGCCTGGTGAGGGGTATTAAGGAGGGCACATATTGAATGGAGCACTGGGTGTTATACGCAAATAATGAATCATGGATCACTACATCAAAAACTAATGATGTAATGTGTGGTGATTAACATAACATAATAAAATAAAATTTTAAAAAATATATAAGGGCAAAAAAAAAAAAAAAAAAGAACCCTTGGTGAAGTTGGCTGACCTGCCCAGCAAAACTGTTAAAAACACAGAAGAGATTTCAGGCACCAGCAATGGTTAGAAATCAGAGCTGCTGCTGACCCTCTTGAGATGCCAAGGTCAAGGCTACCCTGTGGAGTCTTTAGAGCTATGGTGAACCCCAGAAGGGCCCGGGGGCAGGGAACAATACTAATGGCCACTGTGTAGAGTGCATGTTATGTCCCAGGCTCAACTGTGATCTAGCATTAAATCACTCAATTATCATAAGTGTTAGAAAGGACTGAAGAAGACAATTTAGGTGACACAAACAAACTTCATTTAACACTTCATGAAGCAGGCAGCCTCCATTCCCAGGGGTCCAGAGAACTGCAAAATGGGGTGGAATGCAAGAAGCTTTTATAGGATGAAGAATAAGGAACAGGAAGAGAAAGATAGAAAATGAATAAGGAGGGGCACCTGGGTGGCTCAGTCGGTTAAATGTCCAACTCTTGATTTTGGCTTAGGTCATGATTTCAGGGTCGTGAGATGGAGCCGCGCGTCAGGCTCTGTGTTGGGCACGGAACAAGCTTGAGATTCTCTTTCCCTCTCCCTCTGCCCACCCTCCCTGTTTGTGTGCATGCATGCATGCACTCATGCACCCTCTCTCTCTCTCTCTCTAAAAAAAAAAAAAAAGGAAAAGAAAAAGAAAATGAGTAAGGAACAACAAAATAAGTATAGAGCCCAGGGTTGGCTAGGCGTTGGGGATTTCCTGACTGGATATTCCATGTTTCTGGTTAAACAGAGCATTTACAGGGTTATGCAAGTTAAGTGTCCATTTCCTGATGTGACATCTGGGCAGGAGCAGCCCCATCATGGGCCTAGAAATTTACTTCAGTCTAAGCAAACTAATCTGGGAAGCACTGCTGTCTCCCCATTTTGCTGAGGGGGAAACTGAAGCACAGAGAGGAAAAAAAAAAAAATCACTTTCCCAAAATCACTGACTCCAGAGCTGGAGGGCTTGAACTTCAGATTCTTCTGTGGCCAGTAAGATATCCTTTATCTTTTTTCCTCTCCTACTCCCATCACTTACACATGGGTGAGATTCGGTTGATAATGTACCCCAAAGAGAATCTTGAAGGGAGGTAATTGTGGGGCCCCATCTCAGTGTTGAGGAATGGGAAACTAGGGATGATTGTGTGTATTTGGATCTCAGAGCCTGGGTTAGTTGGTTGGTTGGTTTTCCATTTACCACAAAGGAGGGGACTTCTTCCAGTTGCTGTCAGGAACAGGGGAGGCCCTCTCCCCCACTGCGAAGGAGCCTGGGCTGCCTCACTGACCTTTCAGAATATTTTATTTCCTTCTATGTCAAACAACAGGATTTTTTGTGGTTGAAAACCTCCAGGAAGGCTTATAAATGTGAATACCTGCCAGTAGACAATCCAGGATCAAACCTTCATCAGGAAGAAACTGACACATAGTTGAGGAGTTTAAGTGAAGCCTCCTAATTAGAGTAGTGGTTTGCAATCCTGGCCACACATTAGAATCAGCCTGAAGCTTTATAGAAAACACTGATGACCAGGTCTTAACCCCGAGAATTTAATCCAGTTGGTTTGGGATGGGCTTGGGCATGGTTCTAAAAGTTCTCCAGGTGATCCCAATGTGCAGCCCAGGCTCAGAGCCACTGACCTAGAGGAATGCATGGAAGAAAGCTTCTAGAATGGGAATCCATCAGCGCATGTGTCTGAGTAGGAGGGGTCATGGTCATGTTTGAAGTTGTAATGAAGTTGGCTCATTTGCCAATTCCAAGAAATCAAGCCCAAGAGATAGGAGGGAGGCAGGATGAGGGTCACATTGAAAAAGATGATAGGGAGGCAAAAAGGGGCCTGTTATCGTTTGAGAAGAAAGAATTCATATTTTTTCCTGATGTTTTATGGTGTGGCTTCTCCGCAGTATGTATCATCTTACCAATAACTAATTTTATTTAACAAGTTAGTTAGAAATTAGATGTTTCCATTCTCATTGGCTCTACCTCTTTAATGAATCCATTGATCAGACAGAATCCATGGGGTAATTTGACTGATTTCCTTTGTTGAATCAATTCATTATTGCTGGGCTGAGGGATGGGGCAAGATGGGCAAACAGAACAGAAAGCGGTTTCTCCCATCACTTTCTGAGCAAAAATCAATTCTGAGGGGTGCCTGGGGGCTCAGTTGTTAAGCATCTGCCTTCGGCCCAGGTCATGATCCCAAGACCCTGGGATTGAACCCTGAATTGGGCTCCCCGCTCAGCGGGAAGCCTGCTTCTCCCTCTCCCACTCCCCCTGCTTGTATTCCTTCTTTCGCCGTCTCTCTCTCTCTGTCAAATAAATAAATAAAATCTTTAAAAAAAATCAATTCTGAATTCCCCCCATTTCAGTACAGCTCTCTTCAGATGCCTCAGGTTTTGGCAAATCACATAAACTGTGATGGGAATGGAGATTATTTCTTGGGGAGAGCCATGAGAATATTAGTCAACTATTTTTATACTGTTGGTAATTCAAATTTGAATTAGGTCTGGGGATTGCAAAATGAGTTCTCTTAATTTTTTCCTCTCCTGTGATTCCATTTTCCTGACTAGAAGATAGAGAATTCAGCAAGTCAGAGTTGGAATTCTGATTCAGTAGAACCACATAAAATATCAAGGTTAACTTTTGTTTATTTATGTCAATAATTTTTCAGAGTTTCAGAAAAGTTTCTTCTTAAATATAAATCCCTTAAAGTATAATGTCCAGGGACCAGTAAATCTTCACATGCTCAAACACACACATGCACACAATCCCAGAGGGAAAACAACGGAGGTAAAATAAAGTAGATCATTTGCTCTATCCAGTATGGTATCAATAGCCGCGTAGGGCATTTAAATTTAAATCAATCAAAATTAAATTCAACCAGAAATTCACTTCTTCAGTTACACTGGCCACATTTCAAGGGCTCAACTTGTGACCAGTGGTTATTGTATCAGATAGTGGAGATATAACACATCTCTATCACTACATAAAATTCTCTTGTCAGTGCTGACATAGACCCAAAATGGGAGGAAATGTGGAGACTTCCATGTGGCATGTGGCAAACGAGAATTAAGTTAAATTCTGGACCCTCCAAGGAAGAATTACTCTTTGTGCCCTCTTGTCTTGGTACAAGGCTTAGCATACAGTAAGTCACTCAAAAACGTTTGCTGAGCTAACGTGCCATTTACACATTCCAGAACAGGGAGCAGAAACGATATTTAGGAAACCTACTAGTGGATCATAGGTCTTTCTCCAGAGCTCACAGTGACATGGGGACAGATATCTAGGCAACAGGTGGTTATTATGAAACAAGCAGAGTCAACAACTTCATGAGGGAGGCTGAGAATCAGGTTGGAGTATTTCCTGCTGCCTGATCAGGACTGTGAATGTGCAGGTGGCCCATCATCACTGAGGCACAGTGGACACAGAAGGCCTGGGGCGCCACACGACCACAGGCAAATGCCTTAGACACAGGCAGGACAAGCAGGTGGAGTCCATGAGGGCATTCATCAGACAAGAATCCTGGTTCTTCATCATCACCTTCATCTTGTGTTTTATTGCATTGTATTTGATCATTATCTGCGTATCTCATCCTGACTTCTACCAGTCTATGATTGATGGACTTCCAAAAGGTCAACAGTGGATTGAAAAGTACATTGGTAAGGAAGTAGATTGGCCTCATATTTAAGGTGACACTCTTCCAAAGTCTACGTTGTTAAATGTAACAAGGAATTTAATTGGTGAAATTTTAAAGTGTTAGGATTCCTGTTTGTTGTTATTCTGCTTTTTCATTTTTCCAAAAATTTCACTCACGTTTCCAAGATTTTGAAACAAAAAGATTTTGTGATACATAATGAAAAAATACATTTCTGTGATTCCGTGATGCTTTAACCTGAGCTCTCTTGGGAGAAATAAATGTGGTTTCAAATTATGGGATAGTTCCCTGGTTATTGTTTTCTAAGGGATTGAAAAAGCTAATGACACAAGGGAGAAAATGACACCCTAAAACTTATAAGGCAGCACCAAGAGCTCCTGCTGAGGTCTTTAGTGAAATCTTCAACAGGCAGCCTCTCTTTCCTGACTCTCTTTATTCAACAAAACCAAGAATGGGATCAAAAGACAACATCTAGAAATAAGTGAAAATGCTATATATTCATCAGAAGAGTCAGAATCTTATTTTCCTTCTGAACTTCCAATTAGTGATTATGCAATGAAGTAGATGTTCCATGTTTCTGCTAATTTTAGTTCATCCACATTTTCTGGAAGCAGCCAAAAGTCATATGTATTTAGACGAAAGTCATATGATTTCTCCAACCCAGCTAGCTTCAGTAACTGCGAGGAATGAATCTGACTTTATACCAAAACCTGTTTGGGATGATGTCTGTTACCATTTAATTTAACTTCTGATTAATTTGATTTAACTTCTGATTTGATTTAACTTCTCTGAAAAGTTAGAGATGATTGTCTTTAATAATAAATACCATCTCTATGTGGTTTTGCTGGGATTGCCCATGAAAATGAAATCAGAGTTTAATTCACTGAGTAAAGCATTATCATTGTTTTTGTCAGTTCTAAAGAGCAAGCATGATTTATTACACAAATAAAAATTAAGGAATAGTTATGTGATTCTTCCACAGACACATGGATTTGGAATTCCTTTTCTATTTTGGGATTTCTCTTCCCAGGAACACAATGATTTGCCATGTCTCACAGCACAAAGTGATAAATTTCATGTCCTTATGCTAGGATATTCTACTAGATCCACTTTCAGAACTTAACCCCAGAGTTGAGATATTCAAATTCTTTTTCATACTTATTCCCTGGGATGAGACTGATGCTCTATGTACATCCTTAATCCTTCAGGGGAAAAAAAGAAACATTCCTCTTTATATTATCTTCCTGTGTAATAAAAAAGGGGCTGAAAGAGACTTAAGAACACGTTAACCTAGAATCAGAAAATCCCAGGGCTGGAATCATCAAGCACATTCATGTTTAGATGAGGCAATCAGGTTTAGGATGTGAGGTGAGGGTGACATGAAAGTGAAGATGAACTCTGTCCTTGGTTTTCTCTTTGGTAACTAATAAATAATTGGGCCTGATAGGAAATACATCGATTTTACACAGTGAGTACTTTGTTTGGGGTTTTTTTACATTCACTTAGCTTTCTTTTTTAAATTTTAAATTTCAGTATAGTTAGCATACAGTGTTATATTAGTTTCAGGTGTACAATATAGTGATTCAACACTTGCATACATTCCCTGGTGCTCATCACAACAAGTGCCCTCCTTAATCCCCATCACCCATTTCTCCCATTCCCCCACCCCCCCCTCTGGTAAACATCAGTTTGTTCTCTATAGTTAAGAATCTGTTTCTTGGTTTCTCTCTCTCTTTTTTTTCCCTTGATCAATTTAAAAAAGAAAACCATTGTTTTGTTTTTTTAAATTCCACATATGAGTAAAATCATACAGTATTTGTCTCTCTCTGACTTATTTCTCTTAGCATAATACTCTCTAGCTCCATCCACGTTGTTGCAAATGGCAAGATTTCATTCTTTTTTATTCCCTTGTGTGTGTGGACACACACACACACACACACACACACACACATATATACCACCTTTTCTTTATCCATTCATCAATCAAAGGACACTTGGGCTGTTTCCATAATTTGTCTATTATAAGTAATGCTGTTATAAAAATAGCAGTGCATGTATCCCTTTGAATTAGTGTTTTTATATTTTGGGGGTAAATACCTACTAGTGCAATTACTGGATCATAAAGTAGTTCTATTGTTAACTTTTTGAGGACCTTCCATACTGTTTTCCACAGTGGTTGCACCAGTTTGCATTCCCGACAAGAGTGTAAGAGGGTCCGTTTCTCCACATCCTCACCAACACCTGTTGTTTCTTATATTTTTTATTTTAGCCACTCTGACGGGTGGGAGATGAAATCTCATTGTAGTTTTGATTTGCATGTCCCTGATGATGAGTGATGTTGAGCATCTTTTCATGTGTCTATTGGCCATCTGATGTCTTCTTTGGAGAAATGTATTTTGCCCATTTTTTAATTGGATTTTTTGGTTTTGGGGTGTTGAATTTTATAAGTTATTTATAGGTTTTTGGATACTAACACTTTATCAGATATGTCATTTTCACAATGAGTACTGTGAAGATGAAAATCTCATTGTAAACAAATGATTATTTAAGTGTTGGTGTTCAAAAGTTGCATGTTCATAACAGCATTCCATCTGAATCAAACTATTCTTCATTAAAATGAATCCAACTATGATGTAAGGTATAGTCCCCATTTTGAACTGAGTTACTTACTATGTATATCTAAATAAGTCTAAAGCTCCCTGACATCAACCATTCCTGGTTACATATTTGCAGCAATGAACTTAAATGATCAGATGTTATATTTACAGACTCTAATGGTAAAATACATGAACAGATCATACACACAGTTAGACCTAAGTTAAATGTGTTCCTCTTCCTAGATAGCTATCCCTATTATTCTACTCTTTATTTAATTTAATAAGGACTTGGGGAGCCCTCAATGTGCACACACAGTTGTGCTTGTAAACAAAAGAAGTAAAAGACACTGTGCCCTTCAGAGCTTACGGTTTCAAAATTACAGAGATGAAATGTATTTTCTTATAAGTAATAGGACAATAGGAAAGTTTCTGCAGACAGACTCTATGGGTAAGGATCATGTATTTACCACTTAAAAGGAGAAAGAAGCTACTGGGCTAGAGGAGTCAAGAAAAGCTTCATCATGGTTGTAGGTCTGTGGTGGAGTCTTGGGGTCTATATAGGATATGTCTTGGAAGAGAAAGGGAACTTGGAGCCAAGACAACAAGTGTGACACAGGAAGACTGAGGACAAGTGTGAAGGGAGAAAAATATATGTGGCCGAGTTGAAGATTAGTTTTAGCGAGCACTGGAAGATAAGTCCTCAGAGCTGGGGGACAAAATAGCTTTGTGCTGAGCTCGAGAGTTTGAACTTCATCTCATACACAGTCATCAGAGAACTACTGACGCTGTAATCATTCTGGCATACATGTGGTAAAATCTCACCTGAGAGCCACCTCTGTAATGTTAAGTGTTTGTGGGCTCTCCTTTTGGCCTCAGCTGATTTTCATCATGATTAAGGAATGCATTTCAAAAAATCTTATAAACTGAGATAATGCAAAAGGAGAATGAAAAGAAACTGGAAAGCTTTAGGGTCTCAAGAAAGAAAAGGGCTTTAAAGGCTCAAAAGTCTGCTTATTTTCAGACATCACTTGATATTGAGGCTTACCTCTTGGTAACCATTCTCTGAGCTATGTTCTATTTCCAGTGTTTTTATATCTACTGAGGGAAAAACAAAAAGCCCTCCCCCAAATGTTGTATTGCTAAACTATTTAGCCTTGGAACCAACACCGAATTCTTCCCATTCTCCCAAAACCATAACTGCAAGTTGTTAAATAACAAAAACTCAACTGAGGTATAGTTTAAAAATCTAATTGGCTTTAGGCATCATCCCATCTAGGAAGTAGAGGGGAGCTCCAAGGGGCTATAGAAAGGGAGAGGTTTTTAAAGGCAGGACAAGGAAGTCACAAACAGAAAAGAGAATTATTTTGGGTGAGCTCACCTTTCTTTGGGGAAAAGGGTCTTAATAGGTGATTACCTCATGTTTCTTTGGGGGATGGGAAGGGGCCATGTGACTGAGTACCATTTTGATGCTGACCAGAAGATTCCTGACTGACCAGCTAAGACTATATTCTTGGAAGAAATTGAAAGTGCAATTAGGTTAGGTATGAAGCCCAGGGTTGGTGACGTGGCCTAGTGTGACTCCATTCAGGGTCTGCAGTTTTCTTTTTCACAAAGCCAAGGATGAGGGAGCAAACAACTGAGGGCCTATCACTTATTATTCATCTTATCACCTTCAAGAATTTGGATGTATTAAACTGCTCTAGTGCTCTGATCCCGAAAAAACTTGGAGAAAATTTCTTTAAGGGAAACAAATATGAGTCTGGTTGTTTAATTAAAAACTAAAAATGCTACTTGATATTGGGTTCTTTTACTAGAGGAAGGGTCCCCAGGGGTCACCATGTGGCTCTGATCTCTCCCACAGGTGGCCCCAGTGATTAAAGCCAGAATGATGGAGTATGGGACCACAATGGTCAGCTACCAGCCCTTGGGAGACAAGGTCAATTTCTTCCGCATGGTCATCTCAAATCCCGCAGCAACTCACCAAGATATTGACTTCCTGATTGAAGAAATAGAACGCCTTGGACAAGATTTATAATAACATAGCTCACTAAGCTGTTTCAATTCTCTAGGTAGACAATTAAGTTGTCACAAACTGTGTGAATGTATTTGTAGTTTGTTCCAAAGTAAATCTATTTCTATATTGTGATGTCAAAGTAGAGTACAGTTTAAAAATCCAAAAAACATTGCTCCTTTTAAAAATCCTTTCCTAAGTTTAGAATACCTCTCTAAAAATTAGTGACAAAAGGCTGTGTTCTAATCAATAATGAAAAGCTTAAAATTGTTATAAATACTTCCCTTACTTTTAATATAGTATGCAAATCAAGCTTTATTTTCACTTCAGAGTAGTACGATTGAATAGTGCCAAATTGCCCCTGAATCCTAAAAGGTTCTTTGGGGCGCAGTCCAAAGGAGAAAGTACATATAAAATGTATGTTGACAATAAAAACTCTTGCCTTTTTCATAGTATTAGAAAAAAAATTTCTAATTTACCTATAGCAACATTTCAAATGTATTTAAATACATATAATTTTACAAAAGGAAAATATATATATTAAAAAGAAATCCTATTTTGTAACATATAGATTTTTATTTTATATGGGTTATACAAACTGCAGGGTCAGATATAAAAATTAAGCCAGATTTTTTTTTCTCTTTCTTTTAATGGAGGCACAATAAAACACTGAGCAAAGTTATTTTGAAACATAGGCCCACAAAATTCTTAAAAGGTATAATGCCTTCTTTCTATTCATGTGACGGTTTATCATATCTCTAAAGTTAGTATTAAAAAACAAACACAAAAGAATATTGCAAGTTCTTTAAAATGACTGACCAGATCGACAATAAGATTCTCTTCCCTGCTGAGTTTTCCGCCCAGTTGACCCTGAGCAGACCCCCTCAGTAAGCATGGTAAGCCAAGCTTCATCTTAGACTAAAACTAGGGTAATTGTACTCTGCTTTCCAGTTCAGCTTGTTTTGAACAGAAGGTGGATGCTCGTTCTGGAAGCATCTTCCCAAAGAGTATTCTTTTATTAGGTCATTTGGATTAATTAGAGAAAATAAAAATAAAATCTAATCAGCCTGAGCAAAAAGGAATGAAGCACACTCCAGAAGGTGGTGATCCCAGAAAATTAAACTTGGCCTTGAGAGAAGAGATCTTTGTGTGAACAATGATGTCCTCCTGGGCACCATATTGTCACTGTCCAGGAAGGAGTCATTTACCTCCTGGGTAATTGCTTATTCCCATTCTTTCCCCTCTCCTACACACAAAAGTTCCCATCACTGGAATCCCAAATAATTAATTTCTATCCCATGGGTGGTTATTTTCCTCTCATGAAGTGAGCTCTTCACCTGAGATTTTGAGACAGCATCTTAAGACTTCTTTTATCTGCCTCTTGTCAAGATTGAAAGTGACCAGGGGCACCTGGGTGGCTCAGTCGTTAAGACTGAAAGTGACCAGAGTATGCAGAGATAGGAAGATCCTTAGAATTCAGGATAATATTTTAAAGAATTCTTCTTCCCCTACAAACCTGATGGAGAAGGCTGAACTAACAAGAGCTCCCACAGATGTTTGTGGGGCCACAGTTTGTCGGATTCCAAGTACTAGTATGATGACTACAGACTGATCTATGCAGATTGCAGATACAAACTTAGAACATTCATCCTTTCTATATGTATCTTAGAAAGACTACAGGTATACAAAAGAAGAAAGAAAGAAATGCCCTATAATATAACCGTAAGATCCCACCATCTGAAATCTGCATGAGCTTGCCCCTACATTCTTTCTCCCACATTATATCCAAAAACATTGATACTTGAAATGAACATAGGTTTGGGTCCTTCCTGTCTAGGAAGCAAATGGGTTCCCTATGATTAGGAGAAAACTTTTATCTGTACCCCAGAATTTCATGAAGGAATAAACCTCCCATTCTAGGCTATGTCTAATGGCCAAGCATCCCTTTCCCTTCTAGAAATGGGCCATTGAGACTAAGCACATAGCTGCCCATCTATCTTGAGACTCAGGCCAAAAGGTCCTACCTCAGAGGCAGAGACACTAACCGTCAAACCCACTGTCCTGCTTGGAGAAGACAGTGGAGCCCAGGGCCCTGACCTGGACAGACCCCTCTCAAATGCAGGATGCTTATACCTTGCAGTACGATCCTCTATCAGAAGCTGCTGCTTTTTAACTTGATGGTATGATGGAATTAAAAGGAGAAGCATTTGTGTCTGTGTATGAAATTCCAGCAAAATAATTTTTACAAATAGGTTGTTGCCCCCACTCCCTGCCCCTTCCAGATCCTTCCCCAAGTTGTCTGGGAGTCTTGCTCAATCAGTGAAATCCCTGCCAACCAAAACCCAGGAAAGGGGGTAAATAAAAGCTTAATAGGTCCCAGTATTCTAATAAAATATTCTTTAAAGTAGGTCTGTAATCTACTTGGGAGAGAGGGAGGGAGGGAGGAAGGTGGTTTTGAACATTAGCTCAAATTCCCAGTGCCAAAGGCCTTTATGTGGGACCATCCTTTCCAAATTTAAGAAAAGTCTGGGGTTAACTTAATCAGAATTGACATGGCCATTTTCGTTAATTCAGCAATATTGTGTTTATTATTTTTAAATACTTGAAAAAAAGGTGTGGTATGTCTTTATCTGAGACACATAAATGGCATTGACTTCGTGTACTGTCACAAGGCTGTGAAGAAAGCAAAGGAAATCAATTGTGTGTATAAATTGTGTTGCTTTCGTTATATTGATAGTACTCTCTCGTCACCTCAGATTGGGGTTGTGCACTTTAGCTCTGAACTGTACAGTGTTGCAAATCAACATATGTTGCTGTAAAAGCTTGTACAATATATTATTGACATGTCTTTTTCTGTGTGGTAGCTGTACCAATATTACAAGAACAACATCCGCATCTGTTCCTGTGTGCTTTCTCTCTCCCTCTCTCTGCTAAACTGTACGCCCTCCACATCTGCTGTAATAGAGAACATGCCCTCAGCTAAGCTCTCTACCAAGAAATCTCCTTTGAGAACTGTATGATTGCACAAAAATGCAAGGTGAATGCCGCTCATGTCTGAGAATAGAGGAGACCCATATGGAGTGTCACAAACTGCCCAAATTGGAGTAGGAGCTATTCCTCAGAACGTGGACAAAGAAAGCACAGGTGTAAATATAGCAGCAGGACAGGGAATCAAGGACCCTCATGGTGGGTATCATCTTGCACGTGCTCTCCTGTTTTCAGATGCTACGTACAAACACTGTGTATTTATTAGTTTCGTGCTCCAAAATACTGTTCCCAACTGGTGTTTCTGAAAGACATCAACATCTCTCCAACATTACGCCATTTACTAAAGACAGAAAAAAATTAAAAATATAAACACGTGGCAACATGTTCTTACCAAATATAAACTTGTGTATGATCAAAGTATTTTATCTGTGTTGTCTCTCTAAACCCAAATAAATGTGTAAATGTGGACATGCCTCGGGCTCTGCTTGCTTATTTCTGACTTTGCCTTGTTGTGGAGCTCATTTTTAACAAGTTGCCTGAATACAAGGCCCTTGTCTTGTCACAGAGCTCAGAGTGTCTTTGGGTCTTTGTTGGAGAAAAAGAGCTCTTACTTCTGCTGCCACTCTTACTGTCACTTCTGAAGGATATTGTTTTACCACACGTGCTTCAATTCTGCAAGCAGATCCAGTCTTTTTTTTTAGAAAACATTTTAGTATGGAAAATTTCACATACATACAAAAGTGGAGAAAATAGTAGAATAAATTCCCGTGAAGTTTTCATCCAGCTTCAACATTTACTGATTCAGAGACTGAATCTCATTTCACCATTCCCCGACCCCATGTCCTCCCTAACACCAAATTATTTTTATATGAATCTGAAAAGATAAGGGCTCCTATAAACAAAAAGAGAAAAGTCCTCAATATGATTATCACAGCTAAAACAATAATAATGTCATAATAGTGGCAAATATTAAGTTAATGTTCTCATTTCCCTGGGTCTCACTTTGATAGCAAAATCCATAGCCCATGGCCTGTGGCCCAGGAAAGCCAAAGAGGCCCACAGAACTTTCAGGAGAGCTGGGACACGGATAATTCAGGTGCACCATCCAATGCTGTATACACATGGGCTATGTGTAGGCTGTTGTATATTATTGGTTATTTCTGCACCTCTGTGGGTTCTGAATTTTGGAGCTATCATGTTCAGGGGCTTTTCTCCCATGCTCTTATGGATTAAGAGGGGTGAGCAGGTTAAATGCTAGAAAGCCATGGGAATTTAATTGGTGGAATATATCCTGATGTGCCTTATCAAGTCCAGGCTGCCCCTATGGGCTCGAGATACCCTTAAAGGTATTAATCTAGAGTAAACAGATACTACTTCAAGCAGATGCGGGGCTGGGGGAGGACATAAAGGGGAGGAGGAGACAAGCTTTCTAGTTAATTTCAATATTGCTTCTAGGGGAACCAATAGACAACAGCCAAATAAAGAGGCAAGGCCTTGTGCATTCCTGCCTTTGTTCACATTATTCCCTCAGCCTGGGAAGAATCTCCCATTCTTCCTTGCTGTAGGGAGCAATATCTCATGGATAGTGTTACAACAGCCTGCTTCATGAGGTTTTTATAGGGGTTAAATAAAATGTATGTACAGCACTTAGCATGGTGCTTTGCGTCCAAAAAGCTTTCAACAATCTTGTTCTTGTTCGTGATGCTGGTAATTATATATGACGTCTACAACTCAGCTTTGTCCCACTCCTCTGAATTCCCAAACTACTTGCTCTTGGTCAGTAGTGTTCACGGGCACTTATCTAACAAGTTCAGGCTGGAAATAGCATCTTTTACATTTTCTTCTGCTCGACCAATGTAGATTATAAGGAGAGTGTTTCTTATCGTTCTGTCCCCCCTGCAGCAACACACACACCCCTGGTGTCCTACAAGTAGAAGGCACTCCATCCATACTGTCACTGGATCTTCCCCTGGTGTGTGATGTGATTCTAGGCAAGACAACATCTTCAGCTGAGAAATGGGGGGGCGGGAGGAGGCGGCTACTTGATCTCCAAGGAAGAATGTAGGTGGTTTAAGATTACAGGTTTATACTGTTGAATGGGAAAAGATATTTGCAAATGATATATATGATAAATATCCAAAATATAAGAACTTATACAATCCAAAACCAAGAAAATCAAATAATCTGATTAAAAATAGGCAGAGGACCTGAATAGACAATTTTCCAAAGAAGACATACAGATGGCCAACAGGCATTTGAAAAGGTGCTCAGTATCACTCATCATCTGAGAAATACAAATCAAAACCACAATGACATATCATCTTACATGCATAAAAATAGCTAGAATAAAAAGATAAAGGTTCCTTGGAGGTTTCTCAAAATATTTTTTTAAGATTTTATTTATTTATTTGATAGAGAAGAGAGAGCACAAGCAGGAGGAGCAGCAGAGGGAGAGGGAGAAACAGACTCCCCACTGAGCAGGGACCCCAATGTGGGGCTCGATCCCAGAACTCTGAGATCATGACATGAGCTGAAGGCAGACGCTTAACTGACTGAGCCACCCAGGTGCCCCCAAATATTTTTTTTTAAAGAAATACCATATGATCCAGTAATTTCACTTCTGGGTATTTACCAAAGAAAACAAAACACTAATTTGAAAAGATACATGTTTATAGCAGCATTGTTTACAACAGCCAAGATATGGAAGCAACCCAAATGTCCATCGAGAGATGAATGGATAGATATGGTATATATATGGATAGATATAGATGTGGTATATATATAGAATAGACAAAGACACACACCCACACAGTGGAATACTACTCAGCCATTAAAAAGTATGAGATTTTGTCATTTGCAACAACATGGATGGACCTAGAGAGTATTACGCTAAGAGAAATATGTCAGACAAATACTATATGAGAAGACAAATACTATATGATTTTACTTATATGTGGAATCTAAAAAAACAAAATAAATGAATAAACACAAACATAAAGCAGAAACAGACCCACAAATACAGAGAACAAACTGATGGTTGCCAGAGGAAAGGAGCGTAGGAGATGGGCAAACTGGGTGAAGGGGAGGGGGAGATACAGACTTCCAGTTATAAAATGAATAGGACTTGGGAATAATAGGTAAAGCACAGGGAATATAGTCCGTAATATTGTAATAACTCTGTATAGTGACAGATGGGCTATATGTGGTGAGCATAGCATAACATATAAACTTGTCAAATCACTGTTTTACACCTGAAGCTAATGTAACATTGTGTGTCAACTATACTTCAATTTAAAAAAATAAATAAGTAGTGGGTGCCTGGCTGGCTCTTGATCTCAGGGATTGTGAGTTCAAGCCCCACCACTGGGCATGGATCCTACTTAAAAAGTTAAAAAAGGGGGCGCCTGGGTGGCTCAGTTGGTAAAGCAACTGCCTTCGGCTCAGGTCATGATCCTGGAGTCCTGGGATCGAATCCCACGTCGGGCTCCCTGCTCAGCTGGGGGTCTGCTTCTCCCTCTGACCCTCTTCCCTCTCGTGCTCTCATTCTCTCTCTCTCTCAAATAAATAAATAAAATCTTTAAAAAAAAAAGTTAAAAAAAATTAAATAAATAATAAATAAAATAAAAGGACTAAGTAAAAAAAAAGATTACAGGTTTATAAAGGCCCTTAGGAAGCATTAATTAATTCAGCTAACTTTTATTGAGGAGCTTCCATATGCCAGATGCTTTCATATATATATATATTTTTTTTTTTAAAGAATTATTTATTTATTTGAGAGAGAGAGAGAGAACATGAGCCGGGGGAGGGGCCGAGGGAAAGGGAGAGAGAAACCCAAGCAGACTCTGCACTGAACACAGAGCTGGACGCAGGGCCCAGCCTCACCACCCCGAGATCGTGACCTGAGCCGAAACCAAGAATTGGACGTTCCACCGACTGCACCACCCAAGTGCCCCTGGATGCTTGCATATACTAATCCAGCACCTTCATTTGACAGATGAGAAAATTGAGACTCAGAGAAGTTTAGCCATTTTCCAAAGTCAGTGAATTCACAGCGCAAGCAGCACTTTGCAATGAGATGATACATCTGGTGAAGCCTCAGGGCACTGCCCAACCATGCTAGACTGCCTGACTTCCTCCGGTCTACCATATTTCCCTACCTACATCTCCCACCTCCGTTGTTACCACTCTCCCCAACACTCAATGCCGCCTGGCCTTTTCTGAGTCCTGCGCCAGGGCCTTTGCCCTTACCATACCCGCTACTGAGAACTCACTGTCCCCAGAATTTTTCACAGCTGGCTCCTTCTCAGTCAGGCTGGGCTCCAATACCACCTCCTTGGCAAGGCCCTCCCAGACCAACTGATCTGAATTTCTTCACTCTTTATCATGCCATTTCATTTAATTTTTTCATAACAATGTTCTCATTTATTTTTCACAAAATGCCTCAGTGAGAGATAACAATGCAAACCATTACCTATCCACAGAAATGTGTGATTCAAACCAGAATTTTCTCAGATTCTATCATTGTCAAAATGAGAAAATTCATAGATGCATGTACAAGAAGAGGAACAGTATGCCCCATCCTAACATCCTGATAATACCCAATTCCTAAAGGCGGTTTAATAGTGCCCTACCTTATGTTAGCTTTCTCTGGTCACCCCCACCTCAACTGGAGCTTAAAATTTTCTATTACATAATTCTTCACATTTTAACTTGGGCTTCATACACTCTGCTTTTATGAATTAAACTTTTTTTGTTTAATTTAATTTTTGAGCCAGCAAAAAGAACTGCTTCCTAGTCCAATTAAGTGAATACATCTAGCTCTAAAATTAAACCCAAGGCAATGTCCAGTTAACTCAATTTTTACCATCTCAGGCAACACTGTCTGAAGTTCCATTTACGTTTTCCAATAACAGGGTCAACCAATGCCATCTTCTTTAATTTATTTGCCTATTAAAACACACATACACAAATATATGTGTATATATATATAAATACGCTATCTAAACACACAGTTGCATACACTTGTATGTAATTACATACATAAAAGTGCACGTTCACACACACACATCTGCTACAATTTGATGGACTTAGTGGTATAATAATAAAATTCAAATCTATTTCAGTTATTGACACAAAATAGGAGCAAGCACTCACCAAAGGATCAATAGCTCAGAGCCCAAGTTTAAGGAGAACTGGAGGGGTTGATTTCCCAATAAGCAGGGGTGTTATAAAAAATACTCCATGAGCATTGGCTGGTTTCTTTATGTCTATGAATGGGGAGGCCCAGAAAGGAGGAGGGTCAGGAGCAGGGAGGCTAAGAAGGGTAGCAGGTTCCCAGGAGTAACTGCACCACCAACGTGCCCCCTTCGGCCACCATTCACCCTTCTCTCAACCCTTGAGCTATTGTTATCTGAGGAAAATGTACAATAAAAATTGCTCTGGAAGGGTAAAAGAACTACAAATGGACAATCTTCTGCCATGGAGACAGCAGATGATTGCATGGAAAAGGAAAGATGGAATAAAACTGACATGAGGGGCCAAGAGGGTGGACAGGAAGAGCCCAAAGCCCAGGTAAGTGAACATGGCCACCTCAGGTCTGCACACACCTCCCCTGAGGGACACTAGATCCCTTTCTCCACACCCAGCTTGCCGAGTCCCCTCCCGGTAGCCCAATCCGAGGGAGCTACTCTCACTTGCCAAATCTCTCACTAGAAGACAACACCTACTCAACACAAAACCTGACTCAGTTTCACCTCCCCACAAAGCCTTCCTCATGTACCCTTAAGTAAACACACTGTGCTTGTAGACGTTTGGTCTGTGTGATGCTCTCGAGCATCCATGCTGCTTTGGAAATGTTCTCCAGCTGTTTGTCATCTGTGAATCTAGTCTGTCCATCGTACTTCCAGAGCAGAGACAGGCCTCTTACTCACAGGCTTAGAGACCTAGAAAGATGCTGAAAGATCATCTGGTCCATAGTTTCGAAAGCCCTGGACTGGAGACCCAATCGGAATGAAGACATCTCCAATCTGGGGAAAAATAGATCAGTGTCACAGGATTTCTCTGCTTTTAGTGCCCACAGTTCTTGGTCACGCCACTCTGAAGAATGAAGAGGTAGACCAGACGAAGAGTGGTGGGCAGTGAAGCAAAGTTTATTGAGCAATAGTATAAAGCCCCTGGAGAGGGAGGGGACCCGAAAGGGTTGCCCTCGGGGTTTCTAAGTTGAGGGGTTTTTATGAGCTTTTTTGTGGAGCTATCTTAAGCTCTGAGTCCTGCCAATTGTGGCTTTGGTCACCTATCTACCTATTAGGTTGATGTCCATGTGCTGATGGTCTTTTTTGGCTGACATCTGGGGGCTTATGTCTTAAATGCCCCTTGCCCAGGATAGTGAGAAAGCTTTGTGGTTAATTGCCTTATTTTAGGACATTTTGCAAAAGTCACTTCTGCAGAGGCTGCAAAGCAGAATGCTAGTGCAGTCCTATCTAAGCTGTAAAACAGGATGTTAGTGCTGTTTTATTTTAGCTGTCGTGACTCCATATTTTCTTGTTGGGGACCCCGGTCCTGACTACCTAACTGTCCAACTAACTCCTAACATCAGGACAACAAAGAAGGGGTTTTGTACCGCCAAAGCCATTCATTTGGAAGAGCAGTCTCTCATCTCAGATGATGCCCTTGTTACATTCTGTTGTTGACGTTGCTCATCAATGTCCTATCATTTCTAAAATGATAGTGACAGCAAAAGAAAGAGTTACCAACTCTGCTAACTGCATTTTTTATATAAACCATAAATCTGAGAACCACTAATTTAATCAAATCTTTCAGATTCTCCCCACCCCAACTTCCATTTCAAGGCACTTGATCAGCCTTTAATAAATGCAATTTAAAGTAACTTGAGTATTTGCAAGTCAAATTGAAAAATTGGAATCACTATGGATTGTGCTGTTGTCTCCATGTTGCTAGAAGCTACTTAACCACCAATATTTTCACTTTCAAATTCTCACACATCCCCATACCTCTTGGGATTGGACTCCTCATTGATTACTTGCCTTTTATTATGATTTACCAAGGCAGGTGTTACCTTTGGCTTTAGTCTAGCCAGGCAAACTAATAAGATTTTCATCACCCCCCACCCCAACCCCAGGCAACTGTTGAAAGATATTAGAACCTAAGATCTTTCATGATGTTTCAAAAAACAAAAACTTTCAGAATTAGCCTTTGATAGATGGATGAGAAGCTCTAACTAGGAAGTACCAAAGCCACCTCTTTGCTTCACTCTGTTGACTTCCTATGAGAGTGAGTTATAGGGCTGGTTCATAATCAGGATGTTTCCTACGCTCCAGCGAGTAGAACTGCAATTCTTTCTCTACTTCACATTTCCCAAAGTTTCCTTGTCTGTGATTCAAACAGATTTACACATCTGACACCATTCGCTGCTGCGTGGAAACTGACAAATCTCGGCAACATACATCAAAATGTCCATTTAGGAAAAGCACCTGGTTTAACATCTGTCTTTGTTTATGTGGAGGAAGCTCTGATTGGCAAAGACTTTATAAACCTGGGGAATTGTCTTGATTCTTTCCTTCCCAGTTAATTCCTAGAAGTCTGCAGTAGGGGATAGGGAGGAAGATGAGCAGGAGGAGAGAAACTAAGCTCTATTGTGTTAACCTCTTCATCCCATATGTAAATCAGAGTCTTGTAAGACCAAGTAACTGAAGGGATTTGTTTAAACTGTAAAAAACAGTGTTTTCCTAATGTGTATGAAATTTTAAAACATAACCCTATTCCTACACCCTCACCTGATATTTTTTTCATGTGTAATAGTAAAAGGATTCTAATCACCGTGTTCACCCAACTGGCGTTGGAATGACCTGCCCAGCATTTATGATAAAACAACAAACCGGATGTGTTAATTATGGAAGCTGAGGGTTCCCAGGGGACACTCTTCTTGTCCTTGCTGTCTACAGAGGCACCTAGTCCTGTTAACTTCCTTCCCAAAGACTTCCATGGCTGAGTAACTACAAATCTAATTTAGTATACAAGCACTTACGAGTACTATAATTTCATGGGAGGAGGCCCAATGGAGTAGGGTTTGTGGCAGCCTGGAAACCCGGGCTCCTGCCAAGAGAGGTCAGATCCCTGTGCTCATGTTTACATTCCCATAACGAGCCAGCTGTGGAGGCAGATTGCCTGGCCTCAGATGCCATCTCTGCCTTTTATTAGCTCTGTGACCCTAAGCAAATCACTTTACCTCTCTGAACGTCAGTTCTCTTATCTGTAAAACGAGGACAAAAATAGTACTTATCTCATAGGGTGATAGTGAAAATTCAGCTGAGAAGAAAACCAGATGCCTAGAACATAGCAAATGTTCAATACATGTTCATTTTATTTTTATTCTGTGCCCTTAAGGACCAGGCTTCAGATGCAAGTCCTTCATCCTTAACTCGCCTAAGAGAAGATTGTCCTGAATGCATAGAGGAGGTGATGGCAGCATCTTCCTGTAGAAAGCCATTCTATGAATCATCTGTGAGGACAGCAGGCTGGTGACTAAAGGAGCCTTCGTCACCTTGGCCTTGGCGGAAATAGAGACTGGGAGGACACCCACACCAGCTGGACAGGACAGCCGAGGAAAGAGGCAGAGAATGAGGAAGTAAGCATGTTAGTTGGGATGAATTATCCAGTTCTTGTTTTAAACCCCTTTCCCCAAAGCACATCCTTTCGTCAGAGAAGCATGCATCAGAATTAGAGCAAAATGACACAGGACATCAGCTTTGGCTTCACTGGAATTGCTAATATGGTCACTTCTCTAAAGCTTACAAGGGGCCATTTATCCAATGAGAATGAGTCATTGGGGCACACCACAAGAAGGGTGACTTTGTCTCCCCCAAGCCATTGAAGAGCCTCCAACACCTGAAAAAGCACGTAGCAAAGAAACATTAAGTGTTCTGAGTTGAAGATCCTCCCTGCCCAGCATCTGTTGTCGTGAGTCCCGGCCTGTAGCGTGGGCACAGATAAACACAAATAAACTATACATTTACATGACTGCAAAGCCACTCTCTACTTGGACTCCTGTTTCCCATTTTTGGAAAAAATGTTTGTGATCTTGATCAGTCAGAACTAAAGGCTTCTGCCCGTGGCCAAGTAATCAAAAGCTTATCAGAGTTGGCAAGAAAACGACTTCAAAAGGAATTTCAATTTATTTGAACACGCTAACCTTGTAAATTCCAAGAAAATTCAATTATACAAACTTGAGGAAAAGAGACATTCAAAGGATTTCTGTCAATTCAGATTTTAGTCAGTGAAGGAAATCTTGATACTAAATCTTTTACCTTCTCTTGATTTCCTTTTACATCTGTTTTAGGATTGTCAAGACCAACATAGTAAAGAATAGGAATTTTCTTTAGTGTCCATTTTTATTTAGGTTGTTGTGGAAGGTTAACATTCCCTCTATGCCACTGAGACCTATTCTAGAGGGAGAAACATTCCTCGTTGTGTGTCCCCACAGCCAGCTGGGCCCGCACTGGTTTATGTTCAGGGAAGAGCAAATGGTTCCAATGATGACTTAGCAGCCAAGATGTAAGGAAACAGTGTTCTTTTTTCTATATATGTGCTTATTAAAGTTGCAAAAACAAAGCAGCCCCTAACTTCACTTTTTCCAAAGGATGGATGGAATTGCAGGTAAACTACTGATTGAAGATGAACCATCTACAGTGAGGCATGGGTGGAAAATTAAACTCTGACATTGAGTCATTATCCCTGTTCCTGTCATGATGAGCTATAACAGTTTATTGTAAGAGATTATTCAGTCTGGGAATAAATTCAATGCATGAAATGTCCCAAGCCACTGACGCCAATTAATCTAGAAATTACAGCAATACTCAGTGCAGGAATTGAGGGCTGGAAGAATGGGCGAAGGCATGGCCAACGATTTTGCCTTACTCATTCTGAATCTAAGACAGCTATTCTAGAATTCCAGAAGCCCTTCTAATACTTCCTGGACTAAGGACAAAATTCCCTATACCCCAATAATATATTGTCTCTTGTCTCTATAAATTCTGAACATCTTTTCCTCATCTGTAAAATCAAGTTAGTGAGGGGGCGCCTGGGTGGCTCAGTTGGTTAAGCGACCGACTCTTGATTTCGTCTCAGGTCATGTTCTCAGGGTCCTGAGATCAAGCCCCATGTCAGGCTCTATGCTCAGCCGGGAATCTGCTTCTCTCCCTCTCCCTCTGCCCCACCCTCAAATAAATAAATAAATAAATAAATACATCTTTTTAAAAAAAAATCAGGTTAGTGATACTTATCACAGAGGGTTGTAAGGATTCGATGAGAAACTATCTTCAGGGCCCTGGCAAGAGTCAGCTGCCAGAGACTGTTTCCTCCTTTCCCCTCCTCGGTCCTGTCACTGCTCTTCCTTCTTATGGCATCAGAATTACCTCCTGATGCAACCGCTGCTGGGGGTTCAACCAGAACAACATATTCCCTGTGAATGTGATTGTTTGCCGCCCTGGGTAGCTCTTCATAGAAACTGAGGAGTTTTGTTCTTTCGTTCATTTTAATAAAACATCAACACACGCTTCTTGTGCACAAAAAGAGGCAGGGGGTTGAGCATGCTGGGAGCAGGTTTTGCTCCAGTAAGCTCATTTATAAGGGTTTTGTTGGATTCTATTTAGATAGGGCCCCACAAGGCGCAGACCGGATAATCACCTATTAGCTGGTGAGCAGCGGGCACCTGAGACAGAGGACCCCAGGGTGACAGACGCCAAGGCAGCTGCGGATCTGACTTGACTCATGTGGGCTGTGGAAGGCCTCAGTGTGCAAGGAACAGAACCAGCTAGGCTGTGTCTCCCACATCCCACACCACAAGACCAGCGCTTGGGAAGAATCTCATTTTGCCTCATTCACGTCATGCACAGGCCATAGAAAACTGCTCTCCCTGTCTCTCCCCAGGGCACTTAACAGGATCACACACAAGGACTCCTGTCAGCCAAGAACAACCCTAGGGAGGGACCACTTCCTTTCAATTTCTGTCTGACGCAGAACCCATAATTATCTCATCTTCCCTGTGCCCAGACAAGAGAAAAAGAGAAAGAAGAGAGGAAAGAAATGGAAAAGGGCCTTAGTATTCCGTCTGATGTTAAATAACACACAGTTTGCTTCAGGAATGGGGGAGGCCATCGTGTGCCCAAGAATATAAATATGAACTTCTCATGTTAAAAAGCATCTTTATACACTATGTAATACATTTAAACTCCCTGGGCCCACAGCTCTACTCCCCTTCTCCAGTTTCTGGCCTTCCAGGAGTCATGGCCTACCACCGAAAGAGTAAGTCAGCAGAAACATGGAATATTTCTGACACATTAGCTCCTGGGGGACTAGGGTGAGATATTGTAGTCTCAGGCTTCAACTTGCTTATAGTGTGGCGAGAGGGACAAAGAAGCAAATCCATACAGGACATTGTAAAAACCAGAGTTCTGTGAAGGATGCTTTCCATAAGGACAAGAAGGGGAGGCATCCCGGGTCTTGCACAGAGCATGAGGAAGCCCTGGGCATCCCTCCCCAGGGGCAGCACTCTGAGGGAGGGTGCAGCTTAGGATCCAGCCGATAGCTGTGGGTGGCCCTGCACTCTGGCCATAAAAAGAACTGAATGCACATTGTTGCATAATAGGCATTGAAAAGCAAACTTAAAATAATCATTGTCCTGGAAGCATCTATGTGAAAAAGGAGTGACCTGGAGGCTGGCAGACAAATTTACATTTGTTTGGGGTAGGAGTTTCCTAGGGGAGGGCCCCAGGGCCAGAGCAGGGCCCCAGGTAGAACTTTCCAACACCTCCACTGCACCCCCGATTCTGTACAAAGTACCCCTCAGAAGTCTTCCGGGAAAATTTTTGCTTCTCTAGAAGCCATGTTTCCCCAAGGATAGATAGTATTAGAACAAATCCAGTTTTAGCACTAGCCATGGGTTCAGGCATCCTTCAGTGCCATAAAGCTTTAAGAAAGGTTTGGCCACACCAGAGGGGGAAAAAACCTTATCAGTCACTGTGCTCCAAGAAGATGAAATCTAGTGAAGCACAGATTTGGAAGCAATAAATGTTTAGGCACATGAGCTGCTTCCTGGTTTCATCTACCACAGAGCATCTTAAAAATCATCATTCCTATTTCAGACAGAACTACACTGAACCACACCTAACTGTCACCCAGTTCTAGCAATATCAGTTCCACTACTTTCAATCCATCACTCCCTCTCTATTACTGCTGACACTCATCTCCGTGCTGGCCCTAATTCTAACTGGGAATGTTGTGATAGCAGTTACCTTCTGTTAGATGATGTTCTTTTGCTGGCAAGTAATGAAAATCAACTTGAAACAGCTAAGGAAAAAAAAAAACTGGTAGGATACTAGAAAGCTCATAGAGTCTCAGGAACCCCAGCAACGCCCAGGACTTGGGAAAAGCAATGTATTGCAAAGACCCTAGTGGCAAGAGTTTGTGCTTGCTCCCTCTATTGTCCCCCCATTGATTACCTGACCCAGCTCTGAATTCCCAGTCTCTGTCTCTTATTTTTATTCTTAAGGAAGAATCTGGTTGGGTGAGCTTTGTTTGGGTCAAGTGTCCACTCTGGTCAAAGTGGTCACAATCAAGATGATGGTATCATGTAGCACAAATATGGCTCCCTGGCCCAACCCAGAGATGAGAGGCAGAATAAAAACATCAATAAGTATATAAATCTTGAGGGAGAGAGAGTGGTGGTTGGATACCAGATTGGAGGAGAAATGCCAGCCTTGAGCAGATGCAGTCTGCCACACACAACTTGTAAGGGAACAATATTTTTGTTGTAGCTTGTTTTTCTCCCATATTCCTCTGGCAGGAACACGGGAGAGGCTCACTTGTTTCCATAGTAGAGTAGAAAAACAACACCTGCCCAGCATTGGCTTGAGACAGCAAGGTCACATCAGGCAGTACCGTGGATACTAGAATGTGAATCAGACTGTGAGGGCCCTGGGCATTATCATCTCCTCCCCATCTCCAACCTAGGGCAGTATAATTAGAAGCAAGGGAGAAGCAAGGGAAAAGAGGCACCTAGGTGGCTCAGTCGGTTGAGTGTCCAACTCTTGATTTCAGCTCAGGTCACCATCTTGGGGTCATGAGATCAAGCCCTATGTGGGGCTCTATCTCAGTAGATAGTCTGCTTGGTATTCTCTCTCTTCCTCTGCCCCTCCCCCACTCATGCTCTCCTTGTCTCTCTAAAATAAATAAATAAATAAATAAATAAATAAATAAATAAATAAATAAATAAA
>NC_058407.1:113378980-113414170 GCF_002201575.2 Neomonachus schauinslandi | reverse complement strand
AAATAAATAAATAAATAAATAAATAAATAAATAAATAAATAAATAAAAATCTTTCAAAAAAGAGAGAGAAGGTAGGGAGAAACTTCTGGAAAATAGCAGTCCCTCAAGTGGGAGTACTGAGAGATTCTGTGAGGTGCAGGGGTAGCTCACCATGAACACAAATGGGAAGATATTGAGCCCAGATTTTAACATGAGGCAAACCTCACAGTGAAGCAAACCTCCCCAAACTCACCCAAAGGGGCCAGGCTAGGAGAGCTCAGGTCATAGCATACTTGACAAGCCAATGTCATTGGGTGGGACTATAAACTCCTGAGAAAACTAATGAGATATTTGGGACCATGGGTATGACAAAAGAAAGACACAAAAAAAATAGGACAATCTATGTTAGAAGAAGGGGAATCAATAACCCAGACAGAGTGAAGCTTTAAGCTAAGCCTCAGAAATATCCTCAAAGAGATAAAGGAGGATATTGAACACATGAGGTAAGAAGAAATAGTTACAAAAAAGAAACCAGGTGACACAAGATATAAAACATATAATGGTAGTAATGTCTTCAACAGAATAAGCTAAAGAGCAGAGTGGATACAAACCAAGAACCAACCAACGACCTCGAAAAATTGGTCAAGCCATGTCCCAAAAAGTATAAGGAAGAGATAAAGAGATGTAAAGTTAAGGGAAGTGGAAAGTGGACACAAAAGTTCAGTGAAAACGACCTGAAAGTGAATGTTAACTTCGCTCAACCATCACAGCGTGCTATGTTCAGAATAGCAACTCAACAGGAACATACTTCCCATTACCATTTCTTTAGGGAACGTGGAAACCACAAAAAAAAAAATAAAATAAAATAACATTCATTTCTGTGTTTTACTGAGAGTCGCCTAATAAAAGAGTTCCAGATGGTGGCAAGAAATTCCAGAATACTCTTCATTCAGTTACTAGTTTCTAAAAGCACACTGTTTTGCCCTTAAGTAAGGAAACAAAGCAGACTACAGATAGGTTTCCTCTTTAATGTGTCACTATGAAACCAAATGCATTTATTTATTTATTTATTTATTTATTTATTTATTTATTATTTTTATTTTATTGTTTTATTTAAATTCAAGTTAGTTATCATGTAGTGTATTATTAATTTGGGGGTAAAATTTAGTGATTCATCAGCTCATATAACACCCAGTGTTCATTACATCATGTGCCCTCCTTAATGCCCATCACCCAGTTACCCCATCCCCCCACCCCTCCAGCAACCCTCAGTTTGTTCTCTATAGTTAAGAGTCTCTTATAGTTTATCTCCCTCTCTGTTTTTATCCTATTTTATGTTTTTCTTTCTTCCCCCTACGCTCATCAGTTTTGTTTCTTAAATTCTGTGTATGAGTGAAATCAAGAAATGAGCAGAAGACATGAACAGACACTTCTCCAAAGAAGACATACAAATGGCTAACAGACACATGAAAAAATGCTCAACATCACTCATCATCAGGGTAATAAAAATCAAAACCATGATGAGATACCATCTCACACCAGTCAGAATGGCTAAAATTAACAAGTCAGGAAACAACAGATGTTGGTGAGAATGTGGAGAAAGGGGAACCCTCTTACACTGTTGGTGGGAATGCAAACTGGTGCAGCCACTCTGGAAAACAATATGGAGGTGCCTCAAAAAGTTAAAAATAAAGCTACCCAGCAATTGCACTACTAGGTATTTATCCAAAGAATACAAAAATAGTGATTTGAAGGAGCACTTGCACCCCAATGTTTATAGCAGCAATGTCCACAAGAGCCAAACTATGGAAAGATCCCAGATGTTCATCAATGAATGAATAGATAAAGAAGATGTGATATAGGGGTGCCTGGGTGGCTTGGTCATTAAGCGTCTGCCTTTATGGGGTGCCTGGGTGGCTCAGTCATTGGGCGTCTGCCTTCAGCTCAGGTCATGATCCCAGGGTCCTGGGATCGAGCCCTGCATCAGGCTCTCTGCTCAGCGGAGGGCCTGCTTCTCCCTCTCCCACTCCCCCTGCTTGTGTTCCCTCTCTCGCTATGTCTTTATCTGTCAAATAAATAAATAAAATCTTTAAAAAAAAGATGTGATATATATGTACAATGGAATATTAGCCATAAAAAAGATGAAATCTTGCCATTTGCAATGATGTGGATGAATCTAGAGTATATTATGCTAAGCAAAATAAGTCAGTCAAATGCATTTTTAACATGTTCTGAACACAATGATGATCTTAAAGACATAAGGATCCAATCTGAGGTTGAGATAAACATAATCCTAAAGATAAAGCAAAAGAAGAGATGTTGAATATGGTTGAAATAAAAGCCATTTTACAAAGAGCTCCTAGTTTGATAGTGTCTAAATACTTTAATGAATGTAAATGTTCTTAAAAGAGAAAAAAGACTTCCCAGACTTAAGTTTTTAGTTGTCTGTATGCATAATTGGTCCCTGGCTTTATTTGATGTACAAGCTAAGTAGATATGAAATGACACAAGAACAGTTATTTTCAGAATTTTTCTCCTTTAAAGAATGAAAATCTAGTGTTTTTACCTCCTTTTCAAAATTTCCTTTCCAGAGCACTGGGTGTTATACGCAAACAATGAATCATGGAACACTACATAAAAAACTAATGATGTAATGTATGGTGATTAACATAACAAAATAAAACTTAAAAAAAAAATTTCCTTTCCAAGCATTTTTCCCAAACCAGCTTTGTAGTCCCCCCTGCCCCCATTTTTACACTTAGATTTTTCAAATTGGAAAAATCATGCACCATGGGTGGAAACTATAAGAAAATCAAAATGAGCTAAATTTGCTGTAAAGGGTTACAGTACCATCATACCAAAAAATGGGATGCTTTCTAACAAAATGTCTCTTTGTGAGAGATTCTATTCCAAGTTGTGGTATTGGATGGGAATCCAAGCAATGGTGCAAGAGGACATCATGGGATTCAACTCCATTAGCAGCAGATAAGGAAACTAAGGCACAGGGAGACAAATAATGTCATCAAGCCAATGGGTAGCAACATCTGAACTAGAACCTTATGCTCCAGCTCCAACCTTATGCTCCTGCACAGTTATCAGTGAGGTTTTAGTATGGAAAATTAGTTAATGCTGACTAAAATAATATAGATTTGCAAGAAAACAAGAGTACACATTTAAGAAGCTTAGGGGGGAAGGAGAGAGGCCTGGAAGATTAGATGACCTGTACTTATTCAGGCAAGAGATGGGGCCAACAGGCTGAGAAAAGCAGCCTCAGGGAGAATAAAGCCTTTGTCTCCTCCTCCAGGGAGAACTCATGGAAGACTCCACTCAGGAAGCTGCTCAGCACCACTAAATCTCAGAAAGCCATGGCTGGGTGCACCCCTGTTCCAGCCGTACAGGGGATAGGGAAAGGCTAATTGTGCACCTGCCCGTCAGACAGTCACTTCCCTTTCTCTTCTGCTGGCACCTACCCATCAGCCCTGCTCCTGTTTCCTACCTCCTGAGCCACCATGATGACCACATCACATCCTGAAAGAAATACGCCCAGTTAACTTCAGGATAGGTTTTGCAAGTGGGTATCAAGTTAGATTTCTGCTCCTCCTCATCCTTCAAAGATTCACTTATGTTCTTACCGATGCCTGAAAGACCTTCAATCTAAAATAAAGGCTTTCTCTTCCAACAGGAGGAGGGGAGAGAGGGAAGATTAAATCACAAATGTTTAATTTAATTACCAAATTGGCTGGAGTTCATTTCATTGGAATGTTATCGCACAATGGCTAATGCTTTCTCTTTCCCTCACCAACTCACTCAGCACTTCTACGAAATCTAACCCACATCCAAACAGTTCTCAACACCTTCACCTGACACACAGTAGCTCCTCACATGGACCGCAACAATCAGCTGTTAACTGCTCTCCCTACTTCTATTCCGTCTTTCCTTTCTTCTAGTAAACACAATTTAAGTGTATAGACTTTCTTCTGAGCACTGCTTTCTCCCCTTTTCATTGATATTAATTTAAAGTATTTTCACTGTTATTTATTTCTTAATTGCCTATAATTTTAGTTTTTATTTTCTGTTTAATACATGAAGTATGTGGAACAGTATTCTTTTTATTGTTATGTTAATCACCATACATTACATCATTAGTTTTTGATGTAGTGTTCCATGATTCATTGTTTGTGCATAACACCCAGTGCTCCATGCAGAATGTGCCCTCTTTAATACCCATCACCAGGCTAACCCATCCTCCCACCCCCCTCCCCTCTAGAACCCTCAGTTTGATTTTCAGAGTCCATCATCTCTCATGGTTCGTCTCCCCCTCCGATTTCCCCCCATTCATTCTTCCCCTCCTGCTATCTTCTTCTTTTTTTTTTTTTCTTAACATATATTGCATTATTTGTTTCAGAGGTACAGATCAGGGATTCAACAGTCTTGCACAATTCACAGCGCTCACCATAGCACATACCCTCCCCAGTGTCTATCACACAGCCACCCCAACCCCCCCACCCCACCCCCCACTCCAGCAACCCTCAGTTTGTTTCCTGAGATTAAGAATTCCTCATATCAGTGAGGTCATATGATACATGTCTTTCTCTGACTGACTTATTTCCCTCAGCATAACACCCTCCAGTTCCATCCACGTCGTTGCAAATCGCAAGATCTCATTCCTTTTGATGGCTGCATAATATTCCATTGTATATATATACCACATCTTCTTTATCCATTCATCTGTCGATGGACATCTTGGCTCTTTCCACAGTTTGGCTATTGTGGACATTGCTGCTATAAACATCGGGGTGCATGTACCCCTTCGGATCCTTACATTTGTATGTTTGGGGTAAATACCCAGTAGTGCAATTGCTGGATCATATGGTAGCTCTATTTTCAACTTTTTGAGGAATCTCCATACTGTTTTCCAGAGTGGTTGCACCAGTTTGCATTCCCACCAACAGTGTAAGAGGGTTCCCCTTTCTCCACATCCCCGCCAACATCTGTCGTTTCCTGACTTGTTAATTTTAGCCAGTGGAACAGTATTCTTAATTTTCAAGTGATGAGTTATTTTTGACTATCCTCTTGTTATTTTCTAGTTGTGATGAACCATAGTTGGAAATATAGCCTGCATAATAGAATGACGGTGACATTTGGGCCAACTGAGTGGAATAGTCGGTTAAGCGCCTGACTCTTGGTTTCTGCTCAGGTCATGATCTCAGGATCCTGAGATGGAGCCCTGTGTCAGGCTCTGCACTCATCAGGGAGTGTGCTTGTGGATTCTCTCTCTCTTTCTGCCTTTGCCACTCCCCCCACTCATGCTTTCTGTCTCTCTCTCTAAAATAAATAAATACATCTTAAAAAAAAAAAGAATGACAGTGACATTTACTGATTTTCATAGATATTTATAGTCATTTGCATGGATTTGAATACAGATCTCTATGTGTGGGCATATGTAAGTTCTCATTTTATACATGTATATATGTACATGTACGAAATCCCCAAACTTTATATATGTATTTTATATATGATACTTAAGCATATGTATATATAATCTAATTGTAAAATTTGCTTGAATCCCCTGTGTTCACTGGAATATAACCCCATGATGACAAGGAGTTTTACTTATTTTTACCTTACTATAATATTCAGTATAAAGAACAGTTCCTGGAACATGGTAGGCATCTTATAAATATTTAGTGACTAAATGCTAAACACCCATATATTTTCTGCTTTGTATATCAGTTTTTTCATTATAATTTCTTTTTAAAATTTTTTATTTTTAATTGAAGTATGCTTGACATATGATATTAAATTAGTTTCTGTTATACAACATAGTGATTTGATAATTACAAAATTACAAAATGCTCACCATGATAAGTGTAGTACAATATTATGGGGTTACACAATATATTATAATTATTATTGACTATATTCCCTATGCTGTACTTTTCATCTCCAGGATTGTTTATTTTATAACTAGAAGTTCATACCTCTTTGGCAACCATCAGTTTATTCTCTGTGTTTATGAGTCTATTTCTCTCTGTTGTTATTTGTTTGTTCATTTGTCTTGTTTTTTAGATTCCACATATAAGTGAAATCGTATGGTATGTGTCTTTATCTGGCTAATATCACTTCGCATAATATCTTCTAGGTCCATCCATGTTGTCATAAAAGGCAAGATTTCATTCTTTGTTATGGCTGAGTAATATTCCATTGCATATATATATACCACATCTTCTTTATCCATTCATTTATCACTTAGGTTGCTTCCATATCTTAGCTTTGGAAATAATGCTGCAGTAAACACAGGGATGCACGTATCCTTCTGAATTAGTACATTTTCTTTAGGTAAATACCCAGAACTGGAATTGCTGAATCATATGGTAGTTCTATTTTTAGTTTTTTGAGGAACCTCCACAGTGTTTTCCACAGTGGCTGCACCAATGTACATTCCCACCAACAGTACACAGGGTTCCCTTTTCTCCATATCCTGTATGCCAATTTTTGAGAGAGCTATATTAAAATGTTTCATTAGGATTAGGTTCTGTCGGGGCGCCTGGGTGGCTCAGTTGGTTAAGCGACTGCCTTTGGCTCAGGTCATGATCCTGGAGTCCCGGGATCGAGTCCCGCATCAGGCTCCCTGCTCAGAAGGGAGTCTGCCTCTCCCTCTGACTCTCCCCCTCTCATGCTCTCTCTCTATCACTATCTCTCTCAATAAATAAATAAAAATCTTAAAAAAAAAAAAAGGATTGGGTTCTGTCAAAAACTACTTGAATGAGCCAAATGTTTGTGATAGAAAAGAACTGACAACATTGCTTATTTAAAAAGCTACACAAAGTTCCTGATGGATTCAACAGAGATTTTTTGCATAACTCTGGTTTTCAAGGACAGAGAATTTAAGGATGGATAAAACCTCATGCCAGAGCTGCTGTTTTGCATAATCCCAGGGAGGCCCATCCTTACCATTGTCTACATAAATAACACCCTCTAGAGCTGTGCCATGCACTCCTACAAGGCTATTTGCTACGGCCTAACTAGGCCTGTCCTCAAAGGTGCTTAAAAGATCTTTCAGGTAGCTCAGAGGCTTGTACTTTGAGGTCCAATAATTCCATATTACCTTTATATTCAAGGTATATATTCCTTTGCCCTCTGCTCTGCCTACCACCTACACACACACACACACACACACACATCTGCCTCTCATGGGACCATGGATGATTTAATGTGTTGGCAGGTTCACTTTGACAGCAAAAGTTCTTCTTTCCAGGGACTGTTTAGCTTTGGACTTTTGGCAATAGTCCCAAACACACACACACACACATCTACAATAAAAAAAACACTTGTGCATAAATCTTATTTAGAGATGTCTGACACAAGTCAGGGGAGGTCAATCTCTTACTATGTTCCCGGCCAGTGATACCTAAACTTTTATATATCTGGGTAAACAAGACCTTGGAAGAGGCTCCCAATCAGTGATTCACTAGCTGGAAAACTGATCCCATTCTTTACTCCTCGATCCTGTTCAGAAACTGGTGCCACAAAATGATATCATTTCTCCAAGGAAATGTTCAAAGTGAATGATTTCTTAGGAATTACAAAAGAACCACGTTTCTGCCTGGCAACTATCAGACGAAGTGGTATCATGGAGTTACAAGGAACTTTCTAGAAGAATGTAGAGGGGGAAAAAAAAATTAGCAGACATTTGCCAGACATTCTGTAAGCATTGTGATGTCTTGGCCACTTTATTCTTTCCTGGAACATTTCTCTATTCCTAGTTGAGTCTAGAATCTGGTTATGACGGTTGTAATAGTCTCTCTTTCTTGTCCAAGCAGTCAGATTCCCTGACATCTCCTTCAGTTGATGCTACCAATGTCCATCTCCACCCAACAGTTTTCTTCCTTACCTGCCTCCATCCCTCCTAAATGCCCTATTGTCTTACAAGTCTAAGGAACACAGCAATGAGATACCACTACACACCTGTTAGAATGGCCAAAATCCAGAACACTAACAACATCAAATGCAGGTGAGGATAGGGAGCATAAGGAACTCTCATTCGTTGCTGGTGAAAAGCAAATGATACAGCTACTTTGGAAGACAGTTTGGTGGTTTCTGACAAAGCTAACCACAGTCTGACCATAGGATTTACCAAGTGCACCCATATGTACTTATCTAAATGAATTAAAACTTATATCCATACAAAAATCTGCACACGGATATTTATAGCAGCCTTACTCATTATTGTCAAAACTTGGAAGCAACTGGAGCACCTGGGTGGCTCAGTTGGTTAAGCGACTGCCTTCGGCTCAGGTCATGATCCCAGGATCCTGGGATTGAGCCCCGCATTGGGCTCCCTGCTCAGCGGGGAGTCCGCTTCTCCGTCTCTCTCTGTCCCTCCCCTGCTTGTGCTCTCTCTCTCTCGCTCGCTCTTGCTCTCTCTCAAATAAATAAATAAAATCTTTAAAAAAAAATCTGAACTGGCAAGTTGAGAGGTCCATTTGTCTTTCCTTCTCCCTTTTTACTTGAGAGCGGTGCCATTGCCTTACTCATTTCTAAAACTTTTATTAGTGCCTACCAAAATATCTTCTTCAATAAATGTGTATTAGGCTTTATTAAACTGTATCATGTAACTGAATACAAAAATCATAATCATACACTGATTCTGATATAAAGTGGCATGACTTTTGCTCACCCAGACTGAGTTCAGCTGACTATTTTTTGCACTTTTTAGGACACTTAGTTTAAACCAGGCCTTCCAGCACCTGGCTGGCTCAGTTGGTACAACATGGGACCCTTGATCTTGGGGTCATGAATCTGAGTCCCTCGTGGGGCATAGGGTTTACTTAAACCTAGCCTTCCAGACAGGACCCTGTTCCACTAATTCCCACACAAGACTCAGAGAGAATGATAATGAATGAATTTAGAATAGGCTTTGAAATTCAAATAGCATAGTTAACCCTCTTATTACTGGTTTTGTGTAACTACTTTTTGGTGAATTCTGAGAAAGCCACCTACGTAAGTATGTAAAATTATGCCATTATTAACGGATCCAGGGAAAGGCCAGGGAGTTTCTAGTTCTGTGGAATCATTTTACTCTGGCAGCGTTGACCTTCAACATCTTCTGAGTGAAGCCACAACTCAGGCTTGAAAACTCTTAGAAATTGTTTTTTTCCTTTTGAATATTTTTCCAAATTAAGACACAGCTATCAACTGACACAAATAGGCACAGAAGTCATTGCCTTTCTTGAGTATATAAATCTGGTCTCTCAAAGGAAACTATTAAATCTTTTTGAGGATTTTTTTTTCCTCTTTAGGGATCTTTTCATATAATGTCATGTGGAAACAATACTTACAATTATGTCTGCCTGAAAAAAAAAGGACTTCTGATTTCCCAGCAGCAGTAAACACTATTTTACAACTGATTTATAGTGACCATATCCAAGGGCTCCAAGCTGCAGCGTGTATGACCCCATTCTAAGAAGGGGAGCCTGCCCAGGTGTGGGGGCTCCAGAAGAAACCCTACAAATGGGCTTGCGCTGTGGCTTTCTCCTACCACCACCATCCAGGTGCAAGGGGATTCCTAAAATTGAACCTGAATGAGGGAAAACTGCCTCTGAATCCTCTGGCCTCAAGGCTTCACCATGAGCAGAATCCTAAATAAAAAGAAAAATGAACACGGGGCACCTGGGTGGCTCAGTCATTTGAACGACCGACTCTTGATTTTGTCTCAGGTCATGATCTTGGGGTCTTGGGATTGAGCCCTGCCTTGGGCTCCTCTCAGCACAGTCTGCTTCTCTCCCCACTCCCACCCCCAGCCCCTGCTCGAGCATCTCAGATAGATAAATAAAAAATTCAAGAAATTTTCTTAAAAAGTTTCTCTCTCCCTCTCCTTCTGCCCCTCCCCCACTCACACTCTCTAAATAAATGAATGAATGAATGAATAAATAAATAAAATCTTTTTTAAAAAACTTTCTAAGCACATGACTTTTTGAATGGTGATTTGTCACTTTGTGATGGTAGTGGTTTTAGAATTTTTAGGCCTGAATTGCTTCAACTTTGCTTCTACTCATCTGAACACTGCTTTAGGAAAATTGAAATCTATGAAAGTCTCTGCAAAATTCAAATGTACACAATGATTGGTCTGAGTAATAAACTGTACTACAGTAGTACTCAAAATTGGCTTTAAAAGTTTTCCCTTCTAAGGGGTGCCTGGATGGCTCAGTCGTTAAGTGTCTGCCTTCAGCTCAGGTCATGATCCCAGGGTCCTGGGATCAAGCCCCACATCGGGCTCCCTGCTCAGCGGGAAGCCTGCTTCTCCCTCTTCCACTCCCCCTGCTTGTGTTCCCTCTCTCACTGTCTCTCTCTCTGTCAAATAAATAAATAAAATCTTTAAAAAAAAATGTTATCCCTTCTGGTTTCTTCTATGAGTTTTTCATTGAAGTCCTTAAAATCTAAACCAATTTAACAAAACTAAACTTATACAAAATTTTCATAAACACATCAATCAAATATGTACTTTTATTCACATAAAAATAAGTTGCTTATTGTCCTCTTCTCTACTTATCAAGGACAATGACATTATGAAAAAGCTAATCCACTAGTCCAGCCTTCCATACCACCTTCTACTCTCTCACCGAAGTGTTAGTTAGGTAATTGCTCTTCTTAACACTTTTCACATGCTCCCTTTTCATCTCCAATAATTAGGTCCAAATTCTCAAGCATGATGTACAAGCCCTGTATGTTCCTGGTCTATCTTATCTCTCCAGCCTACAGTCTTGCCAAGATCTCCTTTCCATGCCCCAAGCATCCTAGCCCTTCCCCTCTCGGCCATTCCGACTATGTTGGGCTCCCCAGCACACTACACAGAGCATGCCTCTGCAGAGAACATCCTTCTCCTCTTTGTCTTCCTGACTGTCCTTCAAAGACCAGTTCACCCACCATCTTTTCAAAACAGCTGCCCCCAAGTCCGCTCCTCTCTTGTCCTCCTCTTTGTTAGCTCTGTTCCTTGCGTAGGCATGGATGGTTGCAACCACCTAAGCAGGTAAGCAATTTATGTGTTTATTTAGCTGTTGCCCTTCCCAGGCTGTGAGCCCCCCAAGGACTATGATTCTGTTCTGTTCACATTTGTGTGCCCACAGCTGGCATTGTGCCCGACATGTAGTAGGTGGTCAGTAAACATTTTGTGAATAATTGAAAAAAAATAAGGATACCCAACCAATGTCCAAGAACCAGTATTGACACAGAATAGAATCATTGAGAAACTCATAAGGGACATTTTGTTTGATGCTATATATTACTGTGAGTAAAAATGACCCTTAGAATAATTGGTTCCTGAAGTGTTTATGAATAATCTAGAAAAGGGGAGGCCATCTTCAAGCCACATATTAAACAAATGAAAGCATTAGTGGCAAATGTATTTTATTGCCTTTTAATAAAATATGTGAATGCTTATTCTGCCTTTATAGAAAAATAGTTAACTGAAATATCCTACTGATCATGCCACTTCCCTATCATTCTAGATTAAAAGGGACTTGGTGACACTCCAAATCTGTATTAAAATATATTTCATCTCACAGGCAACTTTTACATAAACAAAATGTATTTTAGAACCTGTCAAAATCGGTGATGAAACTAATTACAACACTCCTATTTTAGAATCGAACACCTGGAGAAGGAACTCGGGCCAAGGTATCCCTGCAATAGAAATGTCCTGATGGAGGGCACAGTCCTGTGTCTGCAACTGTCCCTCACCTGGGAAATGTTGGGAATACTTAATATCTTAGCAGTCCCCTTAAATTTCCTTTCCTCACACGGTTACTGCCTTAGACCCGGCAGCCCCTGGTTTCCTTGCACAAAAATGCATTTGGCACAGTTCAGCAAGCATGCTCTCAAGTTTGCAACCTCCTTCTTTGAAAAGATTGTTTCTTATCTTAAAACATATTTTTTTTGCCCTAAATAGCTTCTGTTGTTTTCTTAAGCAAGTTTGAGACATTCAGAATTTTAATAGGTTCCAAAATAATATTCATGTGACTTTTTTTCTCTAATTGCTGTCTTACCTGATTAATGCATATTCCCCACTGTGGCCCACAGTTCCCAGCTGCCTTTACTGCTCCACCATATTGCATTGAATTCCAAAAAGGCACAAAGGAAAAAGGGATAGAAATGTGTCACTCTAAGGTTGGGCCACCTAACATAGGAGTGAGAAGTAACTTTCAAGAAAAGTAAAAGAGAACCCAGGATTCCTGCTCCAAGCCTTAGCTTGCTCAGTGTAAATTTTTCACAGATTTTGTGATGCCACTTACTTAGAATTCTTTCCTGGCTTCTATGGGAAATCTCAGCCGGGAATCTATATCTCCATAAATGTGCAATTATTTCCTTGAGCCTTGTACATGCCTGCCAATACTGCATTATGATAATGCCGCACTCCGCGTATCCAGTCACTTGCTTTACCTTAGGGAACATTGTAACACAAGCTGAAAAACTAAGACGTACTTGGGCTGTGCCTAAAACCAACAGAAACCTGAGGGAGATGCATGAACCCAACACAAAACCGGAAGCCTCAATATCTTGAGTGTTTCTTCCCAACTCTTTTCACTCCCGACCCTTTCCTCCAGCCCATAATCAGCTTCTAAAGATTGCACATCCACACGCAGTGATCACAAGAATTGCCCACACACCCGCGCTTCCGAGTGAGATGGAGTCACCTGAACTTTTGCACAAGCGTCTTCCTGGCTCGTGCCCGGCACCGTGATGATCAGACACTGGCGCCAATATTATGACATCAGGGCACCTGCTCTGAAATCTAGGCTCCTACCGTCACCTCTATAGTTTCCACCTGTTCAAAGGGCAGGGCCCAGCAGTAGCCGTGTCTTCTTCCAGGAATCCATGCTGTTTTTCCTCCAGTTTTTTTATGTGCTGCCAAGCAGCATCTACATTTGCATTCTTTCCCTCCAGTGTTCACTTACAAAGAATGGACTCATCAACTGTTTCAGAGATCACCCTGAGGAAAATGTTTTCTGGGTCCCTGTTTTTATTTTCTTCTGCTCCTTTCACACTGAAGGACACATGGAACACAAAGACAGTCTTATTTTAGGGAGCGGGTAGTCTTCCTTCAATAGCCAGCAGTTTCTGTGAACTCTCTCATCATTGGTAAGCTTCTGGCTTGTGCTAGATTTCACCTCGATTTCTAAGAATATGAAGAAAATAATTACTTGGTTTTCTTGCCACGTCTTTGTCTTCCATTCATACTTCTCTATTGTGATTCTTGGATGGCAAATCTTTTCTTTTGCCATTTATCTATTCTTCATATATAATTAGACCTCTCAGTTTCCTTTCACAAGCAGAGAGTGGAACTGAGCACATTTAAATAAAGAGAAACTGTATTCTGAGCCACATTGCCAGCATACTGATGTATGCTGTCGCTGAGGCTGGCAAATCATAATTACTGGTACTTTTAAAAAGTAAAATGGCCTATAATCCTTAAATGTGATATATGAGGTGTTTTATTACTCCCCAGCACTCTAGTCTGCAATGGGCAACAGTTGCTTCTGTGAGATTCTTCTATAAAAACACCTAACAGTAGCAATTAGGAAAAACTCACACACACACACTCACACACATACACACACACACACACACACAGGGAGAATATAGATCCTAATTCTCTCTCTTTCCATTTTCCTTTCCCCAGAATGATGATAAGAAATAGGAAAAATGGTCCAAAAGAACAGGGGGACAAGTCAGGAGACTGGATAATCCAAATTGGGCTCCTGAGGGATGGGGAGGGTGGCTGCATGTTTCTCCATGTGGCACACAACCCCACTGCAAGATGCAGGGGAATGGTGACAGAGGATCACCAGCCCCTTCTTGGTGGTTGCTTCTTCTTGTTATTGTTGCTCTTTTTTTTAAGTAGAGGGCCCAAGATTCAAGGAGCCATCCTGCACTCATTTAAAATATAATGGTGGTAAAAATGATTTCAAGTATTTTCTTGAAAATTTTAAACCTGGGAATATATTCTATCTTCACTTTATCTTTTGTGGTTTTTCCAAATGATTTCAGTTTTAAGTCTATCATTTTGCCAAAATAATAAAACATCTGGAAAATCCAACCAATACAGAAAAGTAAAAAACAGAACCTGACAGCCCTTCTCTATAGATAAGTTCTGTGGAGAGATTTGGCTGTATCATACTGGAATTTTTCTACACATTTGCAAATGTATGGATGTATCAGTATATATGTTTATATAGACATAGAATAAAATTTGTATATATAAACATATTTATAAGTATATGTGTTTCCGGATTTATATGTATTACTGAACATAGAACCAAACATGTACGGGGCAAATTTCAGAAATTGTGTTCAGGCTATATTTCTAGGTATATTTGTGTTTGTGTGAATGTATGTATATGTGTATGTGTGTGCATATATATATATATATATAAATGTATATAAATGTACATATATATTCACATACACATATGCATGTATTTACACATTTATCCATTATCCCTGGCACTGAAATTCCTCTCTGGATGGCAACTGCATTTATTTAAGAAAATTCTTTTGCAAAAAAATTCTTTTGCAAGGTCATTTGGGATGAGACACTGAAGCCATAGGTATTTTCACGAGACAGAGTAACACAAGAGATTAATTTTAAAAATCACTATTATCTTTATTATGATTAACATTTATTAAATACCTACTATATGTCAGGTGCTATTTTAAGATGACTAAACCATTCCACCAGAGTATATGAGCAAAATGTGCTTCTGTCACAAGCAGAAGAGGATGGAGTGGCAGAAAGGACCCACAAGAAAGAGGCTGCCCAACTGAGCTCTAAGTGAGGAGCAAAGACAGTGAGGCAGCCCCAGAAGTGAGCGCCATCTTTTTCTGTCCACATTTCTTTTCTTTACCTTCTTCCCTAGAGCAAAAGCAAATTCTGCTCATTTTTTCAGGCACAGAAACTTAGTCAGTCTTATTCTTGACTTTCATCAGCATATTTTTTTATCAGTGGAGGGGAATTTTGCTTTTGCTTTTATTTTTGTTTTGATTGTTAGTTCTCTTTTGGTCATAAAGAAAGTTTTACTTTTCACAGAAGCGAATTTATTAACATTTTCTTTATGGGTTCTGACTTTATGCCTGCTCATAAAGGCCCTCCACACCCCCCAAAATTATAAAAGTAATTTTTCTCCTTTTTTTTTTAGCACTTCTATGCCTTTGTTTCTTACATTTAAGTCTTTGCTCTATCTGAATTTCTTCTGGATTATTTTGTATTTAAGAAGTAATGTAGGGATCTATTAATTAATGGCTAACCACTTCTTTTAACATTATTTATTAATTTACCTTTTTCACTGATTGTACATGCCACTTTTCTTGATATACTGAAATCATATAAGTTCTTGCATTTATGTCTGAATTCTCTACTCCTTTCCATTGATTATACCACCCATTTCAGTATAAGTACCCTGATATATTAATTAAGGTCACTTCATAATGATAACAGCAATTTTATTTTGCTGATTTATTGAATGTTTTATTATGTGCTTATACTTTTTTTTTTTACATGTGGAACGTAAGACATAGAGAAGTTCAATAATTTACCCAAGTTCACACAGATAGTAAGTAGAGGAGCCAAGATTTGAACTAGATTGTCCAGCCCTAAAGACAACCTCTTGGTCGTTATTCTCAGCTGCCTCATGACACAACTTGATGTCATAAAGTTATTCTACTTTTGTGACTCTTCTCTCTCTGATTATTCCTTTATGTTTATTTTTCCAGATGAACTTCAGAATTATTTTTGACAAATTTTCCCCACATCTTGGGCTAGTTTTACATGGGGATCCTAGTGAATATACACATTAATTTAAGAAGAATTGATAAGTCTAAGGAGTCTTCCTTTCCATGAGTAAGGTATGCCTCTCTATTTATTTGTCTTCTTTTATATACTTCCACAGAGATATTTGCAAACATCTTTATGGTGACAGGACTTTGTCCATTTTATTTCCTAATTATTGGTTATATAAGAAAACTATTAACTTTTATATATTAATGTCAAGTAGTACTAAGGGTAATGGCATCCTAGTCTTATCTGTGATTTTAACATGAATGCTTCCAGTGTTTGCCATACATATAGTCCTACGTTTTTATTTTAAAGATATATTCTTAAATATTAAAGGAATATTCATTTATCCTTATTTTCCTACGATTTCTTTAAAGTCAGAAATAGACATTAACTTATCAAATACCTCTTCTATACCTATCAACATGATTATATCTTTTTACCTTTTGGCCTACTAATAAGGTGAATTGTCAATAAATATCCTAATTAAGCCTTTCTTAAAGTCTTAAAGAATAAACTCCATGTGGTTTTGTCTACCTTTTTAGTTTATTACTGGATTTTATTTGCCTTGTTATTTAGGATTTTTGCATAGACATTCACATGTGAGACTAGCCTATAATTTTCTTTTTTGTGCTATTTTGGTCAAAATTTATATGCTGGTTTTATAAAAAACTTGTCTTTCTCTATGTTCTAGTACAGTTATAAAGGCATCAGAATTATCTATTTCTTGAACATTTGAAAGAATTCACTCGGATCCCAATACTTCTCAAAGGAATAGCTTGTAGAAAGCCAGAATAGAGCAAAAATAAATCTATAAATAAAGCGGGTACCATTTTGACAAACATACTAGTTGGCTCAGACCTCCATAGCTTGGGAACAGACTAGATTTAGGTAAATCAAAGAGGTTATCCATAGAAAGGACACAGAGTACAGCCAAGACACACAACAAAGAGATCAGCAACATCATCCAGGAGAGCCAGAGATACAAGTTTCTGGACTCCAAAAATTCTCCCTAGCGATGCACAACTGTTGATGGTACCAGAAGCCTAACTGCTCTCCTTCCTGTCAGTCCTAATCTGAAAGTGGGCTAGAGATTACCTCACCTGTGCTGAGGACCCCTCATCCATCATGGAGTTCTACAGGCCACGATACAATCTCAAAAACAAGCACACCATTCTCCACCTCCCGGGGTCTTCCAGCTGGGTTCGAGTTCATTTCTGAACTTAGTGTTGGGAACCAGAACACAGGCCAGTTTTTTCAGATTACCATGCTAGCAATCTTTAGAACAGTCTGGAGTGTGTGTGTCTCTACCTAGCTCTTAAAGATAAAGATAGTAGTTTCAAGATAGCCTACTGTATTGGAAAACTATGTTCTTGCCAGATCACAATCTTCTCGAGCCTGAGCTCCAGATCTCATACAACCCCAATAGCTCTATACAGTACCTGATAACCCAAAAATGATTTTCTAATTTTCCGTAGGTTTCTGTCTCCCTTCTCAAATCTCACATAAATGCATAAAATGATGCACTTTAGCCATAGTAAAAATGTTTTCAGATTACCTTTATACCCACTGCTGCTCTATGCTCTGGTGTTAATAAAGCTTTCTTCTTCCTGAGTTTGAAGATAACATAGACATTAGATAGCAATATTGTGGTAGGAATGTACTTCATGACAAAGGATATAAAATAAATAAAGGAAAGGAGACAGAATAACAGAAAGCAAGTTCAATGAGAAGTTAATGCACTTGCAAGGCTTGGTTTGGAGATTGGTGGGATATAAAGCTGGGTGATAAATTAGGGCTAGATGTTGGAAACTTAGCTGATTTTATTTCAGGCGCGACACAGACAAATTCACATTTCGAAAAGCTCCACCTGGCATCCATGGGGAAATGTGCGTTAGAGATGGAAGAGCTGAGAGTGGGGAGAGCAGGGCCGAGGGCTGATGAAGGCTCCATAAAGCCAAGGCAGGAGGCATAAAGGGAGCACAGACTTAAGATGTATTAGGAAGAAGAACTGGCAGGACTTAGTCACAAACTAGATATGGGGGACTGAAGAAGACAAAAGAAGCAAGGATAAATCCTAGTTTTATGAGACTCACTCAAACAAGGAGCACAGGACGAAAGTTCTGTTGTGGACAGCGTACCTCTAAAGTAACTGTGGGAATCTGTGTGGCAATCTTTACCTAGCAGTTCTGCTGGGGAATCTGGGTTGCTTAGTTGCTAAACAAAAAAAGAAAAGAAGAATCTCAAGGATAGGGGGAGGTTATTTTAAGGACACTGGAAGTTGAGCCACAAGGGAAGTTAAAGCCAAAAAGAAGTTATTCTTCCCATCATCCACCTCTCAACATTCTCAGTCTTTCCAGGCCACAGGCATCCACTCTCAACCCTAAAGTCAGAGAGATTTTCCTAAAACAAGTTGGATCAGGCCACTCCTGACTAATACCCATGACCCTGAAGGCAAGGCTCACAATCCTTAATTTGGTCTTGGACAACGCTTATGGTCAAGCTCCAGCATAGGTCTCCACCTCATCTCCTATAACTCTGCTCCTTACAACTGATGGATAAACAGAGGATTAAAGGAAAAATAAAGTGATAGAGAGATGATCTCTCATCTTTTCTTTTTTTTTCTGCCCATCTGCTGCACTCCAGATCTACCTCCTCTAGGAGGATCCAAATCCTGCTCCTCTCCTGTAACTTTTTTTGCATGTGGCTCTGGCTTATACAGACTCCCCTGGAGTCTTGACATCATATGTCTCAGAAATATTTTTTAATAACATGAAGCAAAATTTCCTTACTGCCCATGTTGTTATTCCAGATTCCCATGAGAGAGGATTTGATTAACTCACGATGAAGTTCAAGTGACCACTTTCTTCCAATAAGCTGTGGACAAGGGTCAATGTCACATAGAAAGTAAGAAGCCTTCCCAGGGCAATGGGGACAGTCAAGCTCACAGAGAAGGAGGTGTGGGCACCAAGGAAGTGATCAACTTCTCTATCCCAATTCTGCCTTCTTTGGGTGTGATTATTTTTCTAATTTCTCAATTTCTACTTACATTTTGTTCTAATATTATAAAGTATCAGTACCACTCACGCAGTTTTTCAGTCTCAACCAATTTAGTATTATACGTGAATCTGATATGCATGCTCTTGTTTTCCTTTATCCAGATCACTAGTGAAAACATTTTATTTTATTTATTTGACAGAGAGAGCACAAGTAGGCAGAGCAGCGGGCAGAGGCAGAGGGAGAAGCAGGCTCTCGCTGAGCAGGGAGCCCGACGTGGGGCTCCATCCCAGGACCTGGGATCAAGACCTGAGCTGAAGTCAGCCGGCCAACTGACTGTGCCACCCAGGTGTCCCTGTGAAAACATTTTAAAGAGAAATTTGGTTTCCTACTGTAGCATTACAGAAAGCTCAGACCTCTTCCCCAAAAAAAAGTGTGTTTGGAAGAAAAATGTTGTTAAAAATCAGGAAGCTAAAAGCACGAGGTTATTGACTACCTTTGTCTGTAATAATAGATGGTAATACTAATTGTTGTTCAGAAGTTGCATACTGTTTTAATTTTCTCAAGGGTAAAATATGAATGTAGACATGGAGAGATTTTTAATATTCCGTTTCTACACTCACTGTATGAGCTTTGCAAATTATTTGATTCTATAATAAAATGCATCTTCCTTTTTTTGAAAGGATGTGGCCCTTTTTAAAGGAGAAACAGTTTTAGAAGGTAGCAAAAAATATCACAACCTAGAAAAACTCATTTGAAATTAAGTTGTCTATTTGCAAGTGAGTGAGGTGCTATTTCTGTCCATTTCAATATAATCAGCATTCTGCCTCCAGAAATATTCAAATTTTCATTGCAAATTGCCCCGATGAAGTTCTGCATTTCTCATAACTCAAGACTTAGAACTCACCCCTGGCTCATGGGCTCCTTTAGCATTTATATGAGATTTTAATAACATTTGGAAGATAAGTACCTCCTTCCATCCATACCAGTTGGTTGGGAAATACAGCTAAAAACTAAAAATAAAATATCATGTTACAGAGGCGTGAGGTGGAGGTCATGTAAATAGTTGATCAAATTGAATGTAAACAGTATGTAACAATATGTTGCACAAAGAGGATGAAAGAGATCCTGAACTTGGGACTTGCCAAACCTAAGCTCCATCTTTGAAAGGACACTTCTAATCTCCAATTAGATGTTAAAATTCTTTTATATCTTGGACTTAAAATATAACCCCTGGACACAACCTAGAGAGTCAACTTCAAGAGATGCCAGGATGAATTTTTCTTCCTACCCCACTCCAAACTATTTCATATTCCACCTTGTCCTTCCACAGAGCTGGCAAATGTACAGTTAGAGGGCTATCCCTTTGGATTAGGCATTGCCATTTCCAGGCAGTGTCTTTAAAAATGCAGATTCTCCTAAGAGATGTAACATAGAACATCAGTGACATGGTCACCTGAAAAGGTTTACCAAAAGCTGTGCAGAGAGAATAGGATAGCAAGGGGGTGAGGAAGAAGCAGAAAATGGGTTTTCAGTGCTGCTTGAATTCAGGGATTCAGCTGATGCTTTCCTTAGTAAAACACTTCTAATAACTAACAAATGTGTTTCAGGTTCGGTTTCTTTATCTCCAGACTTACTTAAATCATGAAACTAACCTGATCAGACAACCCACATAATTTGGATTATGTTTGTACCAAAAGGCTTTCCTGCCACATTAAATGCAGTGATTACCACCACCTTCAATACACATGGAGAGCTCAAATAGCCAATGTGAGTTCATTTGCTAGTCAATCATGATCTTGTTCTCATTTTCTAAATCAACATAGAGTTGATATGAAAACGGATATAAACGACTGTACCTGGATGTGCTTTTGGGATTGGAACTGGGCATCAGAACAAAGCTGGCCCTTTAGATTTTTTTTTCCCAAAACATCTGTAATGAAGGAGTTAAAGAGGAAGGGAGAAAGACAGATCCTGTGTGACTGGGATTGGGACAATTCACTGGACCGTGTGGTGTGACCACTGCTCTTTGAACCCAGAAGTGAGAAAAAAATCACACTGTTAGGAGCAGAGTGTGGTGGGGATACACAGAGGGTCTGGACAGTTTTGTGATTCCCAGCCCCAGTTCCACACTGAGTCCAGCTGGGGTCCATGAGACACCCTATGCCCACATAATGAATTTCCCACCACTACCTTTTCATTTTTGTTTTCAGTCAGTCTGAACTGAATTCTGTAGCTTGCAAACAGGGTTGAAACTAATACAGTTCTTATGATGGTTCTGCAAATACACCCCGACCTGTAATGGTAGGCTACACTAAGATGTCAGAAAGAAGAATTTCACATAAGGGCATCACCAAAAGGGGATGCTTTGTTCTAGCTAAGGGTCAATGTGTATTTCAGAAGAATGGCATGCATGTTACCCAGAAGACTGTTCAGTTGGCCACTCTTTTCAGAGTTAGGGTCTATCATTGGTATACCAAGAACATGAAAATTAGACAAATAGGATTGTCCTCTGAAGACATAAAACATAAAATCAATGCACAGTGGATCAGATTAGACACACGACAAAATATCATTTATAAAAATCAACGTGGTCCATATACCAAAAATTGATTTTAACATGACTGAAAGGAGCAATTATGCTAATTGAATTTTGAGATGACTTTGATCATCAGCAGCTTGGGCCTGGGCTGGTAGGTTTCTGGTTTAAAAATAAAAGATGAAACTCTCAAAAGGTATAGAACTTACAAAAAGACATATTTTCAGGGGCACCTGGGTGGATCAATTAGTTAAGCATCTGACTCTTGATTTCGGTTCAGGTCATGAACTCAAGGTTGTGGGACCGAGCCCCGTGTCAGGCTCTGCACTGGATGTGGAGCCTGCTTAATATTCTCTCTCTCTCTCTCTCTCTTTCTCCCCCTGTCCCTCCCCTTGTACGGGCTCGCTCTCTCTCTGTCTCAAAAAAAAAAAGAAAAAAAATGAGAAAATGAACAGGGCTAGAATAAGACAGGCCATAGGTTTAAAAAAAAAGAAATATTTTATGGGGCACCTGGGTGGCTCAGTCGTCAAGCGTCTGCCTTCAGCTCAGGTCATGATCCCAGGGTCCTGGGATCAAGCCCCACATTGGGCTCCCTGCTCCTCAGGAAGCCTGTTTCTCCCTCTCCCACTCCCCCTGCTTGTGTTCCCTCTCTCACTGTCTCTCTCTCTGTCAAATAAATAAATAAAATCTTTAAAAAAATATTTTAGATTGGCTTTTTCTAGGTGGATATATTATGACTTTTTATATAAAAAGTATCTATATAAAATTGACACACTATTTTCAACTTTGATATTCCATAGTAATTTAAGACAAGAAGAACCACATGTAACATTACCATATTTCCATCAGTAATTACACAGCTCTGTATCTAATGATAAAGGTTGAATTGTGTTAAAGGAATTGGCAATATATTTGCCTCTAGAGAAATATAGCATAGTCCCCTTTATATACGGATTCCTTTATACCACATCACATTTACTTTGGTCCTATATATATTTAAATGTTTGAAGTGCCTTAGACTCTTGACATCTTTTCAAAATAAAACTTTGTTAAGTTCTAATAAATTTTGCATAAAAACTTGAATAAAATCAAAGAGCAAGCCATGATTTATAGCTAAGAGGACAGTTAGTAGAAGTATGGGTGGAAAAGTATATGCTTTAAAACACAAAAAATATGGGCGCCTGGGTGGCTCAGTCAGTTAAGCGACTGCCTTCAGCTCAGGTCATGATCCTGGAGTCCCAGGATCGAGTCCCGCATCGGGCTCCCCGCTCGGCAGGGAGTCTGCTTCTCCCTCTGACCTTCCTCACTCTCATGCTCTCTGTTTCTCATTCTCTCTCAAATAAATAAATAAAAATCTTTTAAAAAAAAAACACAAAAAATATTACATAGTAATTAGAACAGTGGTTCTCAAATTGTGGTCCTTTAAAACTTGGGGATCCCAACCCCTTTTCAGGGGCTCCATGGAGTCAAAATAATTTTCTTAATAATTGTAAAATGTTATTTGTCTTTTTCTTTTACTGTGTTGACATTTTGGTGCAAAAATAATAGCGATTAAAATTGCATGTGCAGAGGAGGAGCAAGATGGCGGAGGAGTAGGAGACCTAAATTTCATCTGGTCCCAGGAATTCAGCTAGGTAGGTATCAAACCATTCTGAACACCTACGAACTCAACAGGAGATTGAAGAAAAGAATAGCAGCAACTCTCTGAACAGAAAAGGGACCACTTTCTGGAAGGTCTCTTCTGATCTGTATAGTGTATATTTTTCTGGGGTCATTGTTACCCTGTTAGCATTTTGTTCTCTCATCTATTCTCATCTGGACAAAATGACAAGATGGAAAAAATCACCTCAAAAAAAAGAACAAGAGGCAGTACCAACTGCCAGGGACCTAATCAATACAGACATTAGTAAGATGTTGGAACTAGAGTTCAGAATGACGATTGTAAAGATACTAGCTGGGCTTGAAAACAGTGTGGAAGATACTAGAGAAACTCTGGAGAAATAAAAGACTAAAATCTAACCAAGTCAAAATCAAAAAGGCTATTAATGAGGTGCAATCAAAAATGGAGGCTCGGGGCACCTGGGTGGCTCAGTTGGTTAAGCGGCTGCCTTCAGCTCAGGTCATGATCCTGGAGTCCCGGGATCAAGTCCCGCATCGGGCTCCCTGCTCAGCGGGGAGTCTGCTTCTCCCTCTGATCCTCTTCCCTCTCATGCTCTGTCTCTCATTCTTTCTCTCAAATAAATAAATAAAATCTTTAAAAAAAAATGGAGGTTCTAATGGTTAGGGTAAATGAGGCAGAAGAGAGAATTAGTGATATAGAAGACCAAATGATGGAGAATAAAGAAGCTGAGAAAAAGAGAGATAACAACTACTGGATCACGAGGGCTAAATGCCCCAATCAAAAGACACAGACTATCAGATTGGATAAAAAAACAAGACCCATCAATATGTTGTCTGCAAGAGACTCATTTTAGACCCACAGACACCCCCAGATTGAAAGTGAGGGGGTGGAAAACCATTTACCATGCCAGTGGACACCAAAAGAAAGCTGGGTGGCAATCCTTATATCAGACAAATTAGATTTTAAACCAAAGACTATAATAAGAGATGAGGAAGGACACTATATCATACTTAAAGGGTCTATCCAACAAAAAGATCTGACAATTGTAAATATCTATGCTCCTAACATGGGAGCAGTCAATTATATAAGCCAATTAATAACAAAAGCAAAGAAACACATCAACAACAATACAATAATAGTAGGGGACTTTAACACTCCCCTCTCTGAAATGGACAGATCATCTAACCAAAAGATCAACAAGGAAATAAAGACGTTAAATGAGACACTGGACCAAATGGACTTCACAGATATATTCAGAACATTCCATTCCAAAGCAACAGAATACACCTTCTTCTCTAGTGCCCATGGAACATTTTCCAGAGTAGATCACATCCTAGGTCACAAATCAGGTCTTCAAGTGATACCAAAAGACTGGGATCATTCCCTGCATATTTTCGGACCACAGTGCTTTGAAACTAGAACTCAATCACAAGAAGAAAGTTGGAAAGAATTCAAATACATGGAGGCTAAAGAGCATCCTACTAAAGAATGAATGGGTCAACCAGGAAATTAAAGAAGAATTTAAAAAATCCATGGAAACAAATGAAAATGAAAACACAACTGTTCAAAATCTTTAGGATGCAGCAAAGGCAGTCCTAAGAGGAAAGTATATAGCAATACAAGCCTTTCTCAAGAAACAAGAAAGGTCTCAAGTACACAACCTAACCCTATACCTAAAGGAGCTGGAGAAAGAACAGCAAATAAAGCCTAAACCCAGCAGGAGAAGAGAAATAATAAAGATCAGAGCAGAAATCAATGAAATAGAAACCAAAAGAACAGTAGAACAGATCAACAAAACTAGGAGCTGGTTCTTTGAAAGAATCAACAAGATTTGATAAACCCCTGGCCAGACTTATCCAAAAGAAAAGAGAAAGGACCCAAATAAATAAAATCATGAAAGAGGAGAGATCACAACCAACACCAAAGAAATACAAACAATTATAAGAACATATTATGAGCAACTATATGCCAGCAAATTAGATAATCTGGAAGAAATGGATGCATTCCTAGAGATGTATCAACTACCAAAACTGAACCAGGAAGAAATAGAAAACCTGAACAGACCCATAATCACTGAGGAAATTGAAGCAGTAATCAAAAATCTCCCAATAAGCAAGAGCCCAGGGCCAGATGGCTTCCCAGGGGAATTCTACCAAACATTTAAAGAAGAATTAATACCTATTCTGGAACTGTTCCAAAAAACAGAAATGGAAGGAAAACCTCCAAACTCTTTCTATGAGGCCAGCATTACCTTGATCCCAAAATCAGACACAGACCCCATCAAAAAGGAGAATTACAGACCAATATCCCTGATGAACATGGATGCAAAAATTCTCACCAAAATACTAGGCAATAGGACCCAACAGTACATTAAAAGGATTATTCACCACAACCAAGTGGGATTTATCCGTGGGCTGCAAGGTTGGTTCAACATCCGCAAATCAATCAATGTGATACAATACATTAATAAAAGAAAGAACAAGAACCATAAGATCCTCTCAATAGATGCAGAAAAAGTATTTGACAAAGTACAGCATCCTTTCTTGATTAAAACTCTTCAGAGTACAGGGATAGAGAGTACATACCTCAATATCATAAAAGCCATCTATGAAAAATCCACAGTGAATATCATTCTCAATGGGGAAAACCTGAGAGCTTTCTCCCTAAGGTCAGGAACACGGCAGGGATGTCCACTATCACCACTGCTATTCAACATAGTATTAGAAGCCCTAGGCACAGCAATCAGACAACAAAAAGAAAGAAAAGGCATCAGAATTGGCAAAGAAGAAGTCAAACTCTCACTCTTTGCAGATGATATGATACTTTATGTGGAAAACCCAAAAGACTCCATCCCAAAACTGCTAGAACTCATACAGGAATTCAGTAAAGTGGCAGGATATAAAATCAATGCACAGAAATCAGTGGCATTTATATATACCAACAAGACAGAAGAAAGAGAAATTAAGGAGTCAATCCCATTTACAATTGCACCTAAAACCATAGGATACCTAGGAATAAATCTAACCAAAGAGGCAAAGAATCTGTACTCAGAAAACTAGAAAATACTCATGAAAGAAATTGAGGAAGACACAAAGAAATAGAAAAACGTTCCATGCTCATGGATTGGAAGAACAAATATTGTGAAGATGTCAATGCTACCTAGAGCAATCTACACATTCACTGCAATTCCCATCAAAATACCATCCACTTTTTTCAAAGAAATGGAACAAATAATCCTAAAATTTGTATGGAACCAGAAAAGACCCTGAATAGCCAGAGGAATATTGAAAAAGAAAAGCAAAGCTCGCGGCATCATAATTCCAGACTTCCAGCTCTATTACAAAGCTGTCATCATCAAGACAGTATGGTACTGGCACAAAAACAGACACATAGATCAATGGAACAGATTAGAGAGCCCAGAAATGGACCCTCAACTCTATGGTCAACTCATCTTTGACAAAGCAGGGAAGAATGTCCAATGGAAAAAAGACAGTCTCTTCAACAAATGGTGTTGGGAAAATTGGACAGCCACATGCAGAAGAATGAAACTGGACCATTTCCTTACACCACACACAAAAATAGACTCCAAATGGTTGAAAGACCTAAATGTGAGACAGGAGTCCATCAAAATCCTAAAGGAGAACACAGGCAGCAACCTCTTCGACCTCAGCTGCAGCAACATCTTCCTAGAAACATCGCCAAAGGCAAGGGAAGCAAGGGCAAAAATGAACTATTGGGACTTCATCAAGATAAAAAGCTTTTGCACAGCAAAAGAAACAGTCAACAAAAACCAAAAGACAACCGACAGAATGGGAGAAGATATTTGCAAATGACATATCAGATAAAGGACTAGTATCCAAAGTCTATAAAGAACTTACCAAACTCAACACCCAAAGAACAAAGAATCCAATCAAGAAATGGGCAGAAGACATGAACAGACATTTTTCCAAAGAAGACAGCCAAATGGCCAACAGACACATGAAAAAGTGCTCAACATCACTCAGCATCAGGGAAATCCAAATCAAAACCTCAATGAGATACTACCTCACGCCAGTCAGAATGGCTAAAATTAACAAGTCAGGAAACGACAGATGTTGGCGAGGATGCAGAGAAAGGGGAACCCTCCTACACTGTTGGTGGGAATGCAAGCTGGTGCAGCCACTCTGGAAAACAGTATGGAGGTTCCTCAAAAAGTTGAAAATAGAGCTACTGTATGACCCAGCAATTGCACTACTGGGTATTTACCCCAGAGATACAAATGTAGTAATCCGAAGGGGTACATGCACCCTGATGTTTATAGCAGCAATGTCCACAATAGCCAAACTATGGAAAGAGCCAAGATGTCCATCGACAGATGAATGAATAAAGAAGATGTGGTATATATATACAATGAAATATTATGCAGCCATCAAAAAAAAAAAAAAAAACCAATGAAATCTTGCCATTTGCCATGACATGGATGGAACTAAAGGGTATTATGCTGAGAGAAATAAGTCAGAGAAAGACTGTATCATATGATCTCACTGATATGAGGAATTCTTAATCTCAGGAAATTTCTCTCTGAGGGTTGCTGGAGTGGTGAGGGGTGGGAGGGATGGGGTGGCTGGGTGATAGACATTGGGGAAGGTATATGCTATGGTGAGTGCTGTGAATTGTGTAAGACTGATGAATCACAGACCTGTAACTCTGAAACGAATAATATATTATATGTTAAAAAAGAAAAAAAAAGAAAAAGAAGATAGTAGGAAGGGAAAAATGAAGGGGGTGGAAATCGGAGGGGGAGACGAACCATGAGAGACTATGGACTCTGAGAAACAAACTGAGGGTTCTAGAAGCGAGGGGGGTGGGGGGGATAGCCTAGCCTGGTGATGGATATTAAAGAGGGCACGTATTAAATGGAGCACTGGGTGTTATATGTAAACAATTAATCATGGAACACTACATCGAAAACAAATGATATAATGTATGGTGATTAACATAACATAATAAAAATTTTTTTTTTAAAATTGCATGTGCTTGGAGCACCTGGTTGGTTCAGTCGGTTGAGCGTCTGACCCTTGATTTCTGCTCAGGTCATGATCTCAGAGTCTTGGGATCAAGCCCACATTGGGCTCCCCACTCAGCAGGGCGTCCGCTTCTCTCCTTCTCCCTCTGCACCCTCCCCCTGCTTGCACTCATGCACATGTGCTCTCTCTAAAATAAATAAATTTTTTTTCTTAAAAACTGCAGTCCTTTGGCATGAATCAAGGCACTGGCACCAAATTACACTATACTGGTTGTTATCATAGTCTTCACCACCATACACCTAGAGTTTAAAAAATCCACTTTCACTGAAGACTGTTCTTGATGCTGCAGTAAACATGATTAAATCTCCACCCTTGAGTACTAGGTAATGAAATGAGAAGTACTCAAAAAGTACTTGTTCTTCACACCCTCATAAAATAGTTGGCTCAAGGAAAAATACTTGTGCAATTTAGTTACAAGCTGAACTGGCTGGTTTGTTTTTTTTTCTCATGGAACATCATTTTTACTTCAAAGAATGAGTGACAGAAAATGACAGTTATTCAGACCTAAGCATGAGCAGATTTTTTTCCTAATGTATAAAAGGAGTCTGTCACATCAAGGAAAACAATTGGCAGTATTGTTGCCAAAGATAAAATTCAAGCTTTCAAGCAAAATTTGGAATTTTGGAAAATTCATATCTACCACCATAAACTTTTAAAAAATTTAGGATAATATCAATGGTGATTTTCATGAATATGATTTTTTATATTATGTAATTAAATATGTCAATATTTGGACTATCAATCAATAAATAATTCAATAAATCAGTATTTTCTACACAACCCAAAAGTAATGTTACAAAATCATACACAGCTAAAAGACCCATTCAAAATGTAAGACAGACCAGTGGAATTTAATGTAGCAGAGTACCAAAACTTCACTGATAGGGTTTCAGATTCTCCAGTGCAACTCACTTATCTGAAAAGGCTACCAAAATACTCTTTTGCCAACTGCATATCTATGGGAGGCCAAGTTTTCTTCATATATTTTAATCAAAACAACATATCACAACACATTGAATGCAGCAGTAGATGCATAAATCTACCTGCACATGTATATCTTGTATGGATACAATTTCCCTATTTCTCTCATTTGATAAAAGATAATTTAGCTGACTGAAAATTTTATGTTCTTCAGAGAAAAATCTGTTTGGAGCATTTTATATGGAATGATTCTGTGATTTCACAAGAGCTTATATTTAGAAAGAAACAGTGTCCCTAAGCAAATATTTGTGGGGTGATAGATGAGTGGTAGAATTCTACAGATGAGTCTAAGATGTCCCAGAGACTGAGCAGATGTCTAATTGGAAAGGAAAGGGGTCCTTTCTCTTAAACAAAAGCAAAACTAAAACTAAAACAAAGCCCATGTTTTTTGTTTTTGCTTTTGTTTGAGGGAAGGGGCATGTCCTGAATCAAGGGTTCTGTGATGTACAAATGTCTCTTTCAAAAGAAAGGGTGCTGGGAGAGAACATTTGGGGGTCTATGTATAGGATAATAGAGAATGGAGAAAATGAGAGAGTTTCAAGCAGTGGACATATAAGTTTGAGTTAAGAGCTTTGAGAGAGGAAGTGCCATGTATCCTTCAGCAAAATGATTTTGGGGAAAGGGTCCTGTGATGAGGAATTGCTCCTGTTTTTCTTGCCTCTCCTTTTCTAGTTCACACAATCCTTCTCCCAAATCCCCCACATGTCTTTATTTTTTTTTAATTTATTTATTTGGAGAGAGAGAGAGTGCACATGAGTGCCACGTGAGGGGGGTAGGGGCAGAGGGAGGAGAGAGAGAATCTCAAGCAGACTCCCCACTGAGCATGGAGCCCCACTCAGGGCTTGATCCCAAGACCCTGAGATCATGACCTGAGCCAAAATCAAGAGTTGGATGCATAACCAACTGAGCCACCAAGGCACCCCCCCCCCGATGTCTTTAGATGGGAGTATATTATTGCTGAAAAGCAATAAACATCAATTCCCTCTCTTGGGAAGACCTTGGCTAATAACAAGTCTCCTATATATATATATATGAAAAACCATTTTTTGTGATAAAGCAGGAGATGCTCTAAAAATGGACAAAAAATGGTCAATCTAATCATAATTGATGTTAAAAATTGGAGAAATGATAAACATTCTTTACCATTCTGTATTTTTTTATGAGCTCTCTGAGGCAGACTGATCCATTAGAAATATTTCTCAGAGGATTTGCAAGATGAAAAGGTCATAAAAATCCTTCACAGTTTCTCTTTATTTTGCCTTTTGAAATACTTGTAAACATTTATATGAGGTTTTCAGGAGATTCAATTTGTAGTCAAGGTCTTTGAAGATAGTCATCAGTTTCCGCTTCCTTTAAAACTCCAAAATTACACTAACACAGCCTCTTCTGACATGTGGCTATTGGTCTGATTTAAAACTTGCTGGCTTAAACTTGTACATTCAGTCCTATGCAGCCTGAATTCTAAATACAACCCATTTCTTCTTAAGACAAGATTCAGTGGAATGTGAATTCTACACAGAATTTCACACAATTTTAAATGTTCACCTTAAATTTACTGCCTAAATTTCTTAAAATAATGGGTTTTTAAATTATTTAATTAAGTCACTGGGTCGTTAACTACTACTACACTTAACATGATCAGAGACAACTATTTTCAAATCTCATTTTGGTGCTGCAAAGCTTCCAATGGACTTATTATTTCAAATGGAATCAATACCCAGTTTCCTGGAAGAACAGCACTTGATGAAAAACTAATTATGCCTCTGACATCAGGCGCCATATTTCCCACCTGGTTTCAAGCTTTCAAATAGAGGCTCAAGGAACCAAGCCTTGGATTTTTTTCCTGGCCCCATAGGAGTGGATTAGAGGCTCCCTGGCTGGGACAGAGCTCTGTGTCTGTGTTTTCTCACCATCCAACTGTTCATCTTGTTGCAGGCCCCTCCTTTGAGTAGTTTTCTGAGATGAACCTGTTTCCCATCTGGCCTGTTCTTCCTGCAGCTTTGACTTGGCTCTCCTTGGACCCCACTTCCTGTCCTGCCTCTGCCAGCCCTCAGAATTGGCCTCCCTGCTAAAGCAATGAGGAGTAGGGACATCAGCATAGGGAAACCACATCCACATCTTTCATTTCCTTCACTTCACATTTGCTCAGTTGCCCCATTGATCACACCCTACAGCAATCACATTTTAGTCTCTTGCCTTCTTTCCAACCCACTATTCTTTCATACTCTTCCTTAAAAATAATGTCCTTGGCCGCTCTTCCCTCCTCTCACCCCTTGTCCACCATCTGTCTTCTGATCTTCTCTCCTCCTACTCTGTCTGTTTCTATGTCTCCTCTTTTTATTTTATGCTCTTTCATTTTTCTCTTCCACTTTTTTTCTTCTTTTTTCTTCACTTCCTTTTCTGCCACAACCAAAGTATTTACTCCAGTACTTGCCAAGCAACAAGCATTGCCAAATGTGTGGTTTTGAATCAGACAGCCCCTATATTGGAGCTTTCTATCCAGGAAACCAGGTGAGAAAATACCAGATACTCACAATGGTTTCAAATTAGTAAAATTTGCGACAGCATATTATGAAATGATCTTGCACCATTGTCCTAGGTTGCTCTTTGGGGCTCTGTTCTGATTCTCCATGAGAATCTCACCAACCCTTGATGCTGGCACACAGAACCTGGCCTTATAGTTTTAAATCCTCATCAATAACACTTACCAGCCAGAGCAACTGCATCTCGTCAGTCATGCAGACTGTTTTCCTTCTATACGCCTAATATTTGTGTTAGTACTACCCTTGGAAAGTCTGTTTTTCCAAACATTGCAGAACTTTTTAAATGGAAAGTCCCAGCTTAATCATAAAAAAAGAATAGCATTCTAAAATGAGAACATGTTAAGGTATATAATTCAGTTCTGAAAATCCTTGAGAGAAAAAAAATTCATTGTAAATGTTCTGTTAGAAAGTTGTATTTGCATTGTGACAGGGCTATTCCAAAGGATATAATGTATACATGGGTATCCTTAAATATACAGAAATGATTCTGCATTTGTTGTATCATATTCTGAGTGTTTAAGATTTGGCTAGTCATGAGAAATGACCTGTTTAAGGAGCTCAAGAAGCCATGAGTGGCCATGACATTACTTCTGCTGAGGTAATTAGAGCGCCAGCTCTTTAGAAGGAGTCATGCTTCATCCTGAAAAATTACCTGCCACTGAAAATTTCCTTAAACTGTTCCATATTCCATTTCAATTTCTGTATCAGATCTAGTGTAGAATGAGTTTATAGCACCTTAGGCAGAAGTGATAATGAAAATATTTAACAAATATTTAACGTTTGGTGGGGAGTGAACACTGACTGCTCAGAATGGAAGCCCAACCAATCAGAACAGACACCAAAGTGGTGCCCACCTGCTAGTATCAGCTCCAGTTTTGGAAACCCATAAGCAATGAATCCAAGAAATTGGCTGTGTCGATGTTTTGAGTTGCATGTATTTGTAATGTGCCTTTTTCTTGTATAAAAGAAAAAAGCGGTTTGGGTAAGTAGAAATTGGGAAAGCCCGACTTCTTAAAGTAAATTTAAAAATCAAAACTGTAAAATTATACAACTTAAAATTGTAAATTAAATTATCAATCAAGAGTTTCCTACTTAGTAGACGGGGCCTAGTGCAATGCTTGAATAGCATAGGTAAATAGGTACATTAAATTGTGGTATTAGTAGTATATCTTTTTAGCACCAAAAATTTATCAAGAATTTATTGAAAATCTATGACCACCCTGAGGACCTGTTTAGGTAATTCAGAGACTTCACAATAATATCTGACAATGTGAAAAAACAAATCAGTTGAGCACTCACAGAAAGTGATAAAAAGAAGTTGGTGAATCCATAAAGTGGAAGATACCCATAGATAGGAGACAAAGAAAAGGAAGTAAACTTGGAAATGCTGAATTAAAGGGGAAGTAAAAAACAAGCCAAGAAAATTTAGTAGCCTAAAAATAGATTTGGTGAAACTGCATAACACTATAGCGAGAAGACAGTCAATAGTTTAGAAACAGGAAATGAAGAACTACAGTGACCTGGTGATTTAGAGCAGTGCTCAGCAAAACTTTCAGTGTCTTCTATTGCTCAGGATAAAAGCAGCCCTTTAAAAAGTCATGCAGGCATGACCTCCAAGAACCTAGGTAGGCCCATGAAGCATGTGGATTACGAGGCACCTCCTCCACCACACCCACACCCCGGCCTTCGGATTCAGCTAGTTCCAGAAGCCTATGGTTTTCAGTTGGCATCAGATGACAAAAATAAAGTGATGAAACAGGTGGCATAATTTAAAAATAACTATGGCACCTGGGTGGTGCAGTTTGTTGAGCGACTGACTCTTGGTTTTGGCTCAGGTCATGATCTCAGGGTCATGAGATTGAGCCCCACATAAGGCTCCGTGCTCAGCATGGAGTCTGCCTGAAATTCTCTCTCCCTCTCTCTCTGCTCCTCCTGCTCATGCTCTCTCTAAAATAAATAAATAAAATCTTTTAAAAAGAATAAAAAATAAATAACTACAGCTACCAAGAAAGTGAGTGTTGCCCTATGGGAAGAGGAGGGAGAGAGGGGAGAGAGAAAGAATGAGTCCTCTCATTTCCACAACGCTGCATTTCACTTACAGGGGGTGGGGAGGTGGTATTCTACAAACCACTTACAGGGGGTGGTTTTGGTTAATTTGGATACACAAATGTATACAAAATAGTCAAATACCTACCTGTTGATAATATTGTTTTTAGCCAATTACATATATATACTCAAGACACATATTATTAAACCTTTTTTAACTTACCAATGTTGATTTTTTCCACCCTCACATTATATTTTAAAAAATTGAATTCAAATTATTCACCTGTGCCCTTGACATCATCGTCTTTGCCCTTATTCAAGTCATTTTTGGAGTCATTGAGTACAGTTTTCCAGAGCACATTCTTGTTATATTTTATAAGTATGACTTTGACTGTGAAATATTCATTCCAAGCCATGAATAACCATTCACAGAATATTGTCAGCTAACTTTTTCATTCATCTTAGAGTTGCATGTTCTTGATCTCTAAACATTACCACTCAATGTATGAATCTTTAGAAAAATATGTTAAATATTGAGTAAATACAAAATATTTATAACACCTGTTGGAGTTATAACTACTCTAAGTCTAAAAAAAATGTCATACATCCTACACTTAGCATAAGAAATGAGCATTCCCTTACCTTTTGGAGCCCTCTGAGGGCTAATCTCACTGTCCTTCCTCCTTACTCACTCCACTCCCATTGGTATTTCACCCTTTTAAAGTTTGTGCTTGTCATTACCTTACTTTTAGTTCTGGTTTTAGCACTATGATTTTATCCTTGTACACATATGGTTTCATTTTGCACATCTTTTATTTCTTTAAAAATGAAATAATGCGTATTCTACAACTTGTGTTTTGGGCATGATATTATATTTCTAAGATTCATCCATGTTGAATGCACACGACTATAGGTCATTTATTTTCATTATTGCAGCATTCTATTGGTTGACAAGTATGTATTCATCCTTCCTCTTTGATGGATATTTAGGTTGTTTCCAGGTTTTGCCACTACAAACAATGCTTCTATGAATATTATATTGATGTCTCAGTGACCATTTAAGAGATTTTTCCTAGGGTGTTTTATTGGCTTGAGTACAGGTGCAGAGAACAGAATCTATTCTTTTTTTTTTTTTAAAGATTTTTTTTATTTATTTATTTGAGACAGAATGAGAGAGAGAGAGAGCACATGAGAGGGGGGAGGGTCAGAGGGAGAAGCAGGCTCCCCGCCGAGCAGGGAGCCCGATGTGGGACTCGATCCCGGGACTCCAGGATCATGACCTGAGCCGAAGGCAGTCGCTTAACCGACTGAGCCACCCAGGCGCCCCGAACAGAATCTATTCTATATAATCTAAATATAAAGGATCTATTACAAAGTATGAAACAGATAAGTTAAACTTCCTATTACAACTCACAGCTATAAAAAAGAATGGAGATTACTTCTATACACTAGTATGAAGTGATTATCAAAATATAATCCTAGCTGGAAAAAAACAAGATGGGGAAGAATATACATTGTATTTATCTAAGAAAAGGAGAAGAAAGAAAGAAAGAAAGAAAGAAAGAAAGAAAGAAAGAAAGAAAGAAAGA
>NC_058407.1:113088484-113378970 GCF_002201575.2 Neomonachus schauinslandi | reverse complement strand
AGAAAGAAAGAAAGAAAGAAAGAAAGAAAGAAAGAAAGAAAGAAAGAGAAAGATTCTCACATGCACACTTTTACTTTTAAAGGATAACTTATAAAATACATCAAAGTATTACCTATAGAGAGAGAAGAGCCAGAGACAGACACTTGAGTTTTCTGAATACAACATGTGTTTTAGACTTGACTTTGGAATCATGTAAATATTTTACATAACTTTAAAACAAATCAAAATGAAAATAAAGCAATCCCTAAATATTAAAAGCAAAATGCTCAAATGAAGTCATCTGTTTATCAAACTGATGACAAACATGGAGAGACATTATTTCAAATAATTTTAAAAAGCAGTACTTTGACCATACATCAAATCACTCATGAGACACCTTGAAGAAGCTCTCACTGGCCAAAGATGTGTCAATTTGGCCAAAAATAAAAATAATAATACATAAATTATATTAAGGTATAGGTATATTAAGGTATTAGGAAAAACTTCCTTACCCTAGCAGATGAAGAGATGGTTCAGCACCAAGGACAGGGGCACCCATGACTGTCCAGGCTTACTTCCCTCTGTCTCCCCCTCATCAATATTTTAGTCATGCCATGCCTGTGTTTCGTAAGTTAAAAGCTCCTCCTCACTGCTGAGTTTATCTCTATTATACTTGTCACCTTATATTAAAATTACTTGTTTATATATCTTCTCAACCACACTTAAGGGTACTCTTCTCAGCCTCACTTAGCACAATTCCTGGGGCATAGTAGACTCAGTAATTTGTAGATGAGTTAATGAAAAATGACCCAATAAATCAACAAATAGCTTTCAAAAAAGAGTAAAATCCAAGGACACGCTTAAACAAAAACAAGTATGCAAAGAAACAAAAGTCATATATTTGTTATTACTCCTTCAGATATCAGTTCTCAAACTTAGCTGTGCATCAGAAAAATCTGTAGAGATTATCAAATATGCAAAATCCAAGATACTACTCCAGAAATGTAGAATGAAAATCCTGAGAGGTGGCATTTGTCACATGTATGAGGACAGGTGATTTCCAAAGGCATGAAATAATTCTTCCACACATACCTCTAAGTGCTGCTATATCCCTAGAGGGGGAATTATCATCTGGAAGTGGGAGAAAGCTCCAGCTGCTATCATTTATATGAGCAGCAGGACCCAATCTTTTCAGCTAGCTGTAACAGAAATCAGCAGAAATTGTGTCTTCATGCTGACATCTGCTGGTCTCCCACTTATGATGTAATAATGCAGGTAAAGTTATTCTTTCAGGTTCTCTCCTTTCCATCTGCAACCTATAAACAAACAGTGCTACGAACCATTTCACTTCCCAGGTGGTGCCAGTAGCACGGAACCAGTCCACTCTGCTTCAACTAGAGAAGCAAAGAAATGTCAACAACAGTACAGTGGACATGAGAGAAAACATGTTTCAGGTTTTGATTGTCTTCCTTTTTTTTTTAAAGATTTTATTTATTTATTTTAGAGTGAGAGAGAGAGCAAGAGTGGGGGTGAAGCAGAGGGAGAGCGACAAGCAGACTCCGCACTGAGCATAGAGCCCAACATGAGGCTCCAGTCCACAGCCCTGAGTTCATGACTTGAATTGAAATCAAGAGTTGGAGGCTCAACTGACTGAGGCACCCAAGTGCCCCTGATTTTCTTCCTTTTAATGAACTTCACCTCTCAGATTATCTTTGTAAAACTAGCTGCAAAAATTTTCTTAAAATATAAATGTGAAATATATTTCATTAAAACTTGAAAGCTCCTACATTTGTAAGTAACTTGAACTACCAAGCACATTCATATCTCAGTTAAGGCCATTTAATATTTTTCTCTTTTTGTCTAGAAACAGGTTATTTGAATTTTAAATACCCACATAGAGGGCTTTATGCCAGATTTTCCAAAGATCTGGAAATATTTATTAACTGAACTTAATTATTCATTTCAGGAAAATCACTTATGGGTCTTTCACTAAATCTACTATTAGAGAATTTGACCTAATCCTGCTCTCAAGGAGTTTATGCTCTACTTAAAGGATGCAGGGTTCCCTTCAAATGATGTAAATGAAGACTCTGGCCATCCTCTTCATCACTCTTCTGTCACACCTGGGTTTCTCCTTTTCTAACATAACTCTCCTGATCAAAAAACAACTCACATGGGGACACCTGGGTGGCTCAGTCAGTTAGGTGTCTGCGTTTGGCTTAGGTCGTGATCCCAGGGTCTTGGGATTGAGTCCCGCATCGGGCTCCCTGCTCCATGGAGGGCCTGTTTCTCCCTCTGCCTCTCTCTCTGTCTCTCATGAATAAATAAAAAAAAAACCTCACATGACAAAACTGTGAGCCTAATATTTTTATTGATTTATTAGCTATGATGTCCAAAACTTATGAATCATATTAATATATGGCAATGAGAGTTGTTCTACTGCAGGAAAATATTCCAACTCTAAAAATTATAATCAGTTTAAAAGGATAAGATTAGGGGCCCCTGGGTGGCTCAGTTGGTTATATGGCTGCCTTCAGCTCAGGTCATGATCCTGGAGTCCTGGGATGGAGCCCTACATCAGGATCCCTGCTCACGGGGAGCTTTCTTCTCCTCGTGCTCTCTCTCACGAGCGTGCACTCTCTCTCTCTCAAATAAATAAATAAATAAATAAAATCTTTTTAAAAAAATAAAATGAAATAAATGGGTAAATTAAATGATACACTGAAACCTTCAGTGTATCATTTATATTTTCCTGTATTTATGTATTTCATGTATTTCCATGTATTTATATTTTCCTGAGTGGCTTCAAATACACTGAAACCTTCAGTGTATTTGAAGCCACTCAGGAAAATATAAAAATTATACCTTCAGTGTATTTGAAGCCACTCAGGAAAATATAAAAATTGTACCTTCAGTGTATTTGAAGCCACTCAGGAAAATATAAAAATTGTTTAAAAATAGTATATTTCCCCACCTGGTGCTGGCTATAGGCTCTACAGTCACCGAGTTCCATTGTAGCATGGCCCTCATGGTGCCTGAGCCCACAATTTCAGACACCAGTGGGGACCTGGGCAAGCTGGCATAGGTAGGTGTGGAAGGTGAGGACCACAGCTTTGGGAAAACAGAATATGCTGCCAGCAATTCCATGTTTGACCAGATCACCTCCTGTTTGAACCACTCAGAGGAGAAGAATGACCACCTCCATGCCTTCCCAGGAGCTGCTTGATTTCAACTGGTAGACATGCCCTGAGTTCCAGCAGCAGGTTAGGGAGGCTTCTGCAATGCCCAGTTCCTAGGCTCTGGAAGCACCCAACCAGCCCCAACCCTGCCTCCCTGGGCAAGGCTCTGGTCTGGGCTCTGACCACCTGGCGTAGATAACTTCTCAAGGTCCCCTGGTAGGTCTACCTACCTGGCCAACCCTTCTGCTACTCCTCTTAGCAGCCTGGGCCAGCCCCCACACCCAACATCCCTTCCTGGGGTCAGGTGTGGGCCTGCGACCCACCCACCTTGCCTGCCTGCCCAATTCCAGGATACTCCCCACTCTGCCCAGGCCTCGAGCATCCACATTAAATGGGTCTCCAAGACAAAAAAAAAAAAAAAAGTATGTCTCCTTCAGTTACTATGAAATGTATATATTTTCTTCCTTTAAAAGTAAAAATAAGATTTCTACATTCCTGATCTTTTTAGAAGGTTTAACCTCCAAAATATAACAAAAACATTATGATACTTCTGTTGTTCAAGGAAGAAAACTATCTATTTAAATACAACTAGAATCAATATTTAGAGTAATACTATGGCTTCCTATTCCTGGTTTGTCAAACTAGAAGTTATAGAAGAAAGACACAGTGAAAATGAGAAAACCATTACAAATCATCTACAGATGAACATAAACCCTATAACTAAACACTCTTTGGTGTGAATTATCAGAGAGAGAAGTTATTTAAAGCATGATCCAGAATTGTGTCTGTACTGATTTATGTCTTCAGAGTTTAAAATGTAAGGCACTACAAGAGTAATGCATGTAAGAAATAGTGTTCTCTTGTATTAAGAAAGGCGTCTATATTTACCAAAACTCAAAAACTTAGTAACTTAATCCAAAATGCTACCTTCATTCCATCAACAGTCCTTTTATCTTCAGACTGGTAATGTATTTTCCAACCAGCTGTTTTTTGTACCTGGACCTGAGGCCATGTTCATACCCAGACCTGTATTTTTCACCTTAACAAATTGTTTGATACCTTGCCCCTTTAACATTTAAGTCAGAGATAGGTAAGTTCTGCTACACATTTCTCAGAAAGTGTCTTTCTCTGGGAAGGACAGAGGTTGTCTGAATCCTTTCTTAAAGACTCTCTTGAAGTAGTATTGTCTTGTACAACAAACAATAGACTGGGAATCAGGAAAAACATGTTCTGAGCAACTACCTATCCTCTTTGGGCTTCAGACATTTTTAGTAGCTTCCTGTAAAAAAAAAAAATGTTTTTTTAAATTTAACATAGTAAAATGGCTACATTGCTGTCCAAAGTATTGAGATTTGTACCAGCAATCTATTTATTGCCTCTCAGTTCCAAATCCACCCTTTTTTTTAACTTAAAAAATTATAACATTTTATTGAGATACAATTCACATGCCATACAATTTACCCACTTACCATATACAATTCAATGGTTTTGAGAATATTCATAGAATTGTGTGATCATCACCACAATCAGTTTTAGAACATTCTCATCTCCCCAAAAAGAAACTCTTTCCAGGGACACCTGGGTGGCTCAGTTGGTTGGGCATCCGGCTTTTGATTTCAGCTCAGGTCATGATATCAGGGTGGTGAGACTGAGCCCCACATTGGGCTCTGCAGTCAGTGCAGAATCTGCTTGAGATTCTCTCTCTCCCTCTCCGTCTGCCCCTCCCCCTGCTCACTCTAAATAAATAAATAAATAAATAAATAAATAAATAAATAAATAAATAAAATCTTTCTTTTTTATTTTTATTTTATTTTTTTTTTAAGATTTTATTTATTTATTTGACAGAGAGAGAGAGAATGAGCACAAGCAGGGGGAGTGGCAGGCAGAGGCAGAGAGAGAAGCAGGCTCCCCACAGAGAAGGGGGAGCCCGATGTGCTCGATCCCAGGACTCTGGGATCATGACCTGAGCCGAAGGCAGTCGCTTAACCAACTGAGCCACCCAGGCGCCCAAAATCTTTCTTTTTTAAAGGAAACTCTTTACATTTAGCCATCACCTCCCATTCTCCAACCTCTACCCACCCAGACAGCTGTGAATCTACTTTCTGTCTCTATAGTTCTGCCTATTCTGGACATTTCATATAAATGGAATCATAGAATATATGATCTTTAGTAACTGGCTTCTTTCATTTAGCATGTTTTCAACTGTCACCCATGTTGTAGCATGCATCAGTACTTCATTCCTTTCTACTGCCAAATAATATTCCATTGTATGGATATACCAAATTTTATCAATCTATCCTTTTATCAAGTGATGGGCATTTGGATTGTTTTCACTTTGGGGATATTATGAATAATGCTGCTATCAACATTTGTGTACAGGTGTTTGTGTGGACCTGTGTTTTCATTTCTTTTGGCTGTGTACCTAAGAGTGGAACTGCTGGGTCATATGGTAACTATGTTACCACTTGAGGAACTGCCAGGCTATTGCAAAGCAGCTGCACCATTTTCTTCCATTCCAACCAGCAGTGTATGAGAGTTCCAGTTGCTCCACACCATTGTCAACACTTGTGATCATTTTTGACACCTTTTTGACATTGATAGCCATCCTAGTGTGTGTGAAGTGGTAGCTCACTGTGGAATTACCCTTCTTTGCAGTGCTTTGTGATAGTGCAGCTAGAACTTATAAACTTTTTTTCTTTGTCTTCTCACACAAGATGAAGCATTTCTGCAGAGGCCATAGAAGGCACACTGCAAGAGGAAGGAGCTTCTCTTCCTCATTTGGATGTGCTTTTCTTCCTACTTCTATGGTGAGGCTGTCAGTGGCATGTGAAAGACTCACTAGTTCTCATCTTTCAGCAAATTTGGCTAGCACCCTGGCCAGACAGATTCCTTCTTCACCAGCCCCAGCCCAACAGCTACAACCAGCTCTGGTCTGAGGCACTTCAGGGCTTCAGGAACCTCTTTTGCATCTAGTAGGCTACAGATGTACCCTCTCCAAAGAGATCTGAATATCTATTCTAGGGTGGGAAGAGCCCTCTTCCAAGTTTGTTCTTTTCTTGGATTCTCCCCCTTAGCCCTAGAGGAAGAAGCTGTTCCCTACTTTGTTATTGCTATATTGTCTGCAAATTTCTTTTACCCCTTTTAGTAATTACCTATGTTTTCCTAGTTAATAATTGCTGTGTCTGAATGTGTGTGTCCCCTCAAGATTCACATATTGAAATCCTAATGCCCAGTGTGACGGTATTAGTAAGTGGGACCTTTGGGTGGTGATTAGGTAATGAGGGTAGAACCCTCATGAATGAGATTAATGACTTTATAAGAGAGACCCCAGACAGCTACCTTCCCCCCTTCTGCCATATAAGAAAACAGCAAGAAGTCTGGGACCCGGCAGTGGGCCCTCATTTGACCATGCTGGCACCCTGATCTTGGACTTCCGACCTCAAAAACTGTGCAAAATAAGTTTCTGTTTTTGATAAGCTACCCAGTCTGTGGTATTTTGTTATAGCAGCCCATATGGATGAAAATGATAATTTTTACATTAAATCTTCCTTGTTTAAATTACCAGTATGGTTTCCACCTCCTAATTGGAACCCCACTGATACAAGATTCTCCTTCTTTTAATGCAATTAGATATAATGAAGATTTTCTTTTTGAATTAGTCATATCAACACCACTCCAAAATAGAGTCAATTATTTTTACAACCTTAAGTGTGTTAAATTATCATTGCAGTGCTATCTAAATCCACCTTTGCAAATTTAACACAATATTAGAATGTCAAAATCTCTAGTAAACAATTATAAAAACAATAAAAAGAAATTCTAAAACTGCTGAATCACTATCATTGCAATGAAAGAGTTGTAACTTTATGTGACAATTTAAATACTTTCAAATTTTAATTAACTATCATTTGAAATAAGTGCAAAAACTTGTCCAACTCAGCATAAAATAAAGTTTGGAATGGGAAGCTTCATGAATTTGCTATATATATATATATATATCCCTTCAATAACAACTTCCTACCATCTTTAACCATAGGTTACGATCTGTCTTCAACTTGCAGGTGCAATGGAAATATTAGGTTATGATACAAAAGAAAACGGAGTAAGGACACCTTTCTCTGACCAAGTTGATTTTAATGGAAACCAAGAAAATGGCACTACACAGTCATCAGTACAGACAAGTTTATAGAAAGCCAGCTGGGGCAGGCATGGTCAAGACCTGGATGGAACTTAATTAGTTCTTCTCTAATTTATTCTTATCTTGCCACTTCCTCAAAGCTGCCCTATATCATGTCAGAAGTTCACGTTCATGCCCAGTAGCCAGCATTTGCTCTGGCATCTCCTGACTTCATGTTTTTATGAAATTCATTTAATACTTCATGTTCAACGGATAACTACTGGTAAATCCTGATGTGAATTCCCATGCTACCATGTTGTAACCCTGAAACTCCGCCAGTTACCAGAAAGAACTGACTTACATGTCTAAGAAGCCATTAATCCATACTATACAAGTGAAAAATGAAGCATCAAAAATTCTACTTGAATGTAGCTACCAAACATTCAGGCTAGGCTCCAGACTACTCTGCAGAAACACAGCCTGACCTAAGTTACTTTGAGTAACTTAAGTTACATTTACATTGTACACAGTCTACAGCTCTCAAGGTGGTTATTTGAAAATGTCTCTTTTAAAACCTTCTCTTGAAGTTCAATAGGTAAGGTTACAGTGTTGGGCTTATTTAAATCTTTTTTTAAGTTTTAGTTATTTATTTGAGAGAGAGAGTGCACATGAGCACAAGTGGGTGAGGGGCAAAGGGAGAAGGAGAAAGAGTCCCAAGCAGACTCCATGCCAAGTGAGAAGCCCAACAGAGGGCTGGATCTCATGACCCTGAGATCACGACCTGAGCCAAACCAAGAGTGGGAGGCTCGATGGACTGTGCCATCCAGGCATCCCTGGGCTTATTTAAATAGAGCAGTCTTATGGCAATCCTGCCCAGTTAATAGGAAGAGGTTAAACAACCCAGAATCCCAAAGTTGGGATCAATGTAGTACAGCTTTGGTTCCATTACATCCCTGGACATATATCGCTTCTCGGCCTTTTGGCTAAGATCAAGTGTAGTATCTGTTCTTACCACTCTCTTTTAAGAAACAGTGATACAAGAAAAAGGCACAAGCTTTGAGATAGTCAAACAGGGTTCAAATAACGCCTCTGCCAGAAAAAGCCCTGTGTACTTGGTGACATTTACTTCTCTAGACCACCATAAAGAGAGTAAAATACCACTTATTAACACATTTATCATACAGATTAATAAATATAAAAGTTCTAGCCATTGCCTGGCACATGCTAATTGTTCCATAAATGGTTATTAGGAGTGTGATGGAAATAAATGACATATTAGTGTTTTTAATTAGCTTACACACAATGAAATAGCATTGATATTACTCTATTAGGTATAAATGGCTAAAAAAAAACAAAGGCAACTTCACATTAATCTGTGGTATGTCTATGCCCATTATTCAAATACCAATTACAACAGTATCTCATAAATTAATTCTCCCAACTACATGTGGAAGTTCCACCCAGCTGTCATAAAGTAAAGGGTAATTTACCTTCTCTATGTAAAAGTGTGGATCATCAGTTGTTATGAACTAAATGTCTGTGTGTCCCCCCCAATTCATATGTTGAACTAAATGTCTGTGTGCCCCCCCCAATTCAAATATAGCCTCTCTACCCCTTAGAGAGGCTATATTTGGAGATGAATCCTTTAAAGAAGTAATTAAGATTAAATGAGGCAGTAAGGGTGGGGCCTGATCCAATAGGATTAATGTCCTTATAAATTGAGAGACCATAGAACAATCTCTCTCCAACCAATGACCCCACACCCACACCACTCCCTCTGTGTGCCTGCCAAAAACAAAACAAAAAAAAGGCTATGTGAGAACATAGCAAGAAGGCCAGGAAGATAGCTCTCACCAGAAACCAAATCATCCAAGACCTTGATCTTGGACTTCCAGCCTCTAGAACTGTGAGAAAATAAACTTCTGTTTTTTAAGCCACCCAATCTATGATATTTTATTATGGCAGCCCTAGCTAAGACACCAGAGTGTACTTGCAAGAACTATAAACCCCAGAAAAAAATATTTATTCCTTAAGTATCTTTAATTCTTATGTATAGCAGTTGAGTTCACTTAAATGCATGATATGTGCAACTCAGCATCCCTGATGTTTCAACAAATAATTTATGTACAATAAATTATACTTTATACCCCTCATAGATATCTCCCAGTACTAAAAGCTAGGAATACTTAAAGATATTCAATCAGAAACCACTTGATAGAAAACTAGCTTTTATAATCAGGAAACATTGCGTTAACAACTGTAAGAAATATTTAAATGTCGGGATTTAAATAACCAATATAAAGGTGATGATCCTATCTTTTGACTGAAAATTCCTTGATGGTAGACTACATCAGACACATTTAAAAAAAAATTATAGTTTGGGTGACTCTAATGTTCATGGATTGGGTGTTCCTACACTGTCAGTTGCTGTCAAGTGTGACTGTTAGGCACACTGCCACTTAATGTGGCTGAAAGTAAGCCATACACAGAGCCAAGTGCATCATCTGTAGCAGCCTTACGAATTCCAGTCTCATAGACAGAGACTTTTACTCCTCACCAGCCCTTCAGTTCCATCTCAAGGCTTTATTTTACCACCACACCAAGGACACAAGCCTCTCTCTTAGGTCTACATTATTCAGCCCAGTGTCACTGAATAGTGTTGAGACATTGGTCATTCACAGCTGAAACAAAGAATTTTTATCTTGGCTCTGGTACTGAACATTTCAGTATGTCATATAAAGCTCCTTTGATTATCCTCTGGACATGAAGTCTGCCTTTCTTTGCTCGTTAGCTGACTTAGAGGCTAGAAATAAAGGCACTTTGCTGATCTCCCAAGTATTAACACAAGAGTAAACAAGTCAGATTCAGCAGGAATGTTCCCAAACTGCAAAAGACATCAGTAGTAAAATCACCACTGTTTAATCTGATCCTATACATGGCTAAGTTGGATATTGCATTCTCTCCATAGGCCTTCCTTATGACAAATTTGATTTTTATAGTTTTTTAAAAGAAGCAGTGCCGGGGTTGGGGCACCTGGGTGGCTCAGTTGGTTAAGCGGCTGCCTTCGGCTCAGGTCATGATCCTGGAGTCCCGGGATCGAGTCCCGCATCGGGCTCCCTGCTCAGCGGGGAGTCTGCTTCTCCCTCTGACCCTCCTCCCTCTCATGCTCTCTGTCTCTCATTCTCTTTCTCTCAAATAAATAAATAAAATCTTTAAAAAATTAAAAAATAAATAAATAAATAAATAAAAGAAGCAGTGCCGGGGTGCCTGGGTGGCTCAGTCAGTTAAGCGCCCAACTCTTGATTTTGGTTCAGGTCATGATCTCATGGTTGTGAGATCGAGCCCCGTGTCAGGCTCCATGTGCAGCATGGAGCCTGCTTAAGATTGTCTCTCTCCCTCTCCCTCTGCCCCCCCACTCGTGCTCACTCACTCTATCTCAAAGAAGAAGAAGAAGAAGGGCAATTTTATAGAGCAGAGTCAATAGAAAAAAGCATAACAATTATAACCATCTTTATACACTGGCTACTTAAGATTGACTTGCAGGGAGTACAAATGCAAAGGAAACAAAGCAGAGTTAAAGGCAAGTGACAAAAGTTGAGAATTCTTGAGGGTTCTAAAAATAAGGAAGTAACTGAAGTATGCTTGAAGAAAGCCCCAAATATTCCTAAAAGGAAAAAAAAAGAGAGTGAGAGTATAAATAAATGTGATAAAAAATCAATACAAGTCAGCATAACTAATATGATTGATAGTTTTAGCATTTACATGTTGAGCATCATCGTTAAATCCAACCTCAATTTATAAAAAGCCTTATTGTTGTTACCGTAGTTAACATTACATGTGAGAAATACCAAACACTTTGTCTTAGGTGTTCTTTTTTTTTTTTTTAAGATTTTATTTATTTATTTATTCATGAGAGACAGAGAGAGGCAGAGGGAGAAGCAGGCTTCCCGCGGAGCAGGGAGCCCGATGCGGGACTCGATCCCAGGACCCTGGGATCATGACCTGAGCCGAAGGCAGACGCTTAACCATCTGAGCCACCCAGGCGCCCTGTCTTAGGTGTTCTTATGAGCTTTGTTTAAACCAAAACAGGTATGTATTCACTTAACCTAAAGTTAGATCTACAAAATTTCCATAGCAATTATTTAGTAGCATGCTTTGTTGTCCAAATACATGTAAGAAAGTCCTGAATTTATTATAATAACTAGTTAAAAGTTGAATTTATATTTAACCCAACTCTAACTCCAACCCACAGGAAATAAGATTATAAGTAAGACTGAATTCTGTGTATATAAAAAAGACAGACTGGGTCATCTTTTTATGGAACTCAATCAGTTCACAATGACTCAAATATATTTCAGAAACATAGTTCTTTTAAATGTTGATATCACAATATGTAAACATTAGATAGTGCTCTTCAAGGACAATCCAAAAGTTGTCCATCAAGTTTCTCTATTCCCCAAAGAAGTTAAGAGGAAATCCATAAAAGAGATATGCTGGTGGCACGTTCCTGAGTCATCTGATTGATCCTTCTGTAGAAAGGATCACTCCTGGAGAAACAGAGATCATGGTCTCACCATGAACCTCAAAAGAAGATCACAGACTTACAGTAGTGCACAGACTTCCTTTGGTATCTGACCACCAATTTGCTGAGTTTTTGAGGCTGGTTGCATGTCATCATGAGCCAACTGACTTGAAGTAATTTTAAATATACTATATGAGTGGAACAGCTTTAGATTAATGGCAACGTTAGCAATGCCCTCTGGCAGGAAATCTAAAACACTTCTGAACAAACTGTCCGGAAAAAACCATCTGTATCTGCTTCTCATTGGATTTAAGTGGGTTTGTTCCTTACAGCTCCAATAAGCAGTCCTATCTTGGAAACAGTGGCTGAAAGAGCAGTAGGAATTGCTGATGGGATCCATATGAAGCTAAATACCCTGGCACTAGAGCCATCTCCAAAAATACCACACATGGCACTAATAAGGGGAGAGAATCTCAAAGTTCATCAGAGCTCCAACCTGGACCTTGGTGATCCAAAGATTGAATGACTTATCTGGGTAACTTACACCAGATTTGCATATGTTCATCAGTCCCACATTGATACCATTCTTGCTGATGTAAGAGATCAAGGAAAACCCTTCACAGACACCAGTGGGACCCATGGATTACAAGGCCTTGTGGAAAACAAACGATGGTGCTTTGGTGAGCCATGCAGCCTTCCCATCATGGGATAGGCTGATTATGCATGGGTCAGAGTTCATTTTAGAAATAAGACAATAGATGGGGTGCCTAGGTGGCTTAGTTGGGAGAACATGGGACTCTTGCTCTGGGGGTTATGAGTTCAAGCCCCACGTCAGGCATGGAGCCTACTTAAAAAAATTTTTTTTAATAGGACAACAGTTAATTAGGTAGTGTATCACTGCTGATGTCTATGCATTGTGGCCACCACCCTCTGTCATGAGACAAAACAAGTGAGTGGCATGTGAAGATCAACACATGGAAGGAAGTCTTCGCTTTGGTTGCAAAATTAATAAGTATTCTTGAGGCATAATTCAAGCACATGGTCGGCTCTACTTGGGCCTGGCCACAGACTCAGAAGTACTTCTCTTCAGCCTGCTCAACTGACACCTCACTGAACCCCCTTCTCACTGTTATCTCACTTTATTTTTTTTTAAGATTTTTTATTTTTTATTAGAGAGAGAGAGAGAGTACAAGCAGGGGGAGTGGCAGGCAGAGGGAGAGGGAGAAGCAGGCTCCCCGCCAAGCAGGGAGCCCTATGTGGGACTCCATCCCAGAACCCTGGGATCAAGACCTGAGCCGAAGGCAGATGCTCAACCGTCTGAGGCACCCAGGCGCCCCTGTTATCTCACTTTAAAGAGAGGTGTAGAAAGTTTCTGCAAAGCTTCTTTCTAAATTTAAGATACTATTCTACTGTTAAACACTAAAAGCTATGTAAGCAACTTCATATGTAAACATACATACACACATGTAGTACATGTATGTATGTAACAGAATAGAAAAGCAGCTGAACCAATCATTTCTCTTTTTTTCAGCTTTATTGAGGTACAGTTAACAAATAAAACAGTAATATATTTAAAGTGTACATCACAATGATTTGACACCATATGTATACATTGTAAAAGGATTCCCACCATTGAGATAATTAACACATCTGTCATCTCACAGATTTATTTTTTTAATGAGAACACTTGAGTTCTACTCTCCTAACAAATTTCAATTATAGACCATAGTATTATCAACTATAGTGACCATGTTATATATTAGATCCTCAGCTCTGATTCATCTTTTTTTTTTAGTATGGTTCACACACAATGTTACATTAGTTTCAGGTTCACAAAATAATGATTTAAGAAGTATATACATTATGCTGTGCTCACCACAAGGGTAGTTACCATCTGTCACCATACAGTGCTATTACAATACCATTGACTATATCCCCTATGTTGTACCTTTCACTCCCGTGACTTATTCATTCCATAACTGGGAGCCTGTGTCTCCCCCTCCCCTTCACCCATTTTGTCCATACCCCTGGCCCCTTCTCCTCTGGCAACCATCAATTTGTTCCCTGTATTTATAGGCCTGATTCTGTTTTTTGCTTGTTCATTCCTTTATTTTGGTTTTCAGGTTTCACATATAAATAAAATCATATGGTATTTGTCTTTCTCAGTCTGACTTATTTCACTTAGCATAATACCTTCTAGGTACCTGTTGTCACAAATGGCAAGATCTCATCTTTTTTTATATTTGAGTAATATTACACATACACATACACACTGTATCTTCTTTATCCATTCATCTATTGATGGACACCTGGGTTGCTTCTATATCTTGGCTATTTTTTTTTTAAGATTTATTTATTTATTTGAGAGAGTGAGAATGAGAGAGAGTACATGAGAGGGGGGAGGGTCAGAGGGAGAAGCAGGCTCCTCGCTGAGCAGGGAGCCCGATGTGGGACTCGATCCCGGGACTCCAGGATCATGACCTGAGCCGAAGGCAGTTGCTTTAACCAACTGAGCCACCCAGGCGCCCTATATCTTGGCTATTGTACACAATGTTGCAATACACATAGTGGTGCTTATATCTTTTCAAATTACTATTTTTGTTTTCTTTGGGTAAATACCCAGTAATGGAATTACTGGGTCATATGATGATTCTATTTTTAATTTTTTAAGGAACCTCCATGTGGTTTTCCACAGTGGCTGCACCAGTTTACATTTCCACCAATAGTACATGAGAGTTCCTTTTATTCCACATCTTCACCAACACATGTCTTTTTTGATTCTAGTCATTCCACAGATATAAGGTGATAGCTCATTGTGGTTTTGATTTGCAATTTCCTGATGATAAGTGATTTGAACATCTTTTCGTGTGTCTGTTGACCATCCATGTGTTTTCTTTGGGAAAATGTGTATTCAGGTCCTCTGCCCATTCTTTAATCAGATTATTTGGTATTTTTAGCCTTCAGTTCTTTATATATTTTGGATATCAACTCCTTATCAGAGAGATCATTTGCCAATATCTTCTCCCCTTCAGTAGGTTGCCTTTTTGTTTTGTTGATGGTTTCCTTCACTCTGCAAAAAAGCTTTTTTATCTTGGTGTAGTTCCAAGAGCTAATTTTTGTTTTTGTTTCCCCTGTCTGAAGGCAACTATCTAGGAAAATGTTGCTACAGCTGATGTCAAAGATGTTACTGTATATATATTTTCTTCTAGGAGTTTTATGGTTTCAAGTCTCACATTTAGGTCTTTAATCCATTTTGAGTTTATTTTTGTGTATGGTGTAAGAAAGTGGTCCAGTTTCATACTTTTGCATGTAGCTGTTTTGTCTTCCTAGTACCATTTGTTGAAGAGACTATCTTTTCCCAATTATACATTCTTGCCTTGTTTGTCATTGAGTAATTGACCATATAAGTGTAGGTTTATTTCTGGACTCTCTATTCTGTTCCATTATCTATGTGTCTATTTTTGTGCCAGTACCATACTGTTTTGATTACTACAGCTTTGTAGTATATCTAGAAATCTGGGATTATGATACCTCCAGCTTTGTTTTTCTCTCTCAAAATTGCTTTGACTATTCAGGGTCCCTTCTTGTTTTATATACATTTTGGTATTATTCATTCTAGTTCTGTGAAAAATGCTGTTGGTATTTTGATAGAGATTTCACTGAATCTGTTGATTGCTTTGACATTTTAACAATATTGATTCTTCCAATTCATGAGCTATGGAATATCTTTCCACTTGTTTTTGTCATCTTCGATTTCTTTCATCAATGTTATAGTTTTCAGAGTACAGATCTTTTACTTCCTTGGTTAAGTCTATTCTTAGCTTTTTATTCTTGTTGGTGCAATTGTAAATGGAACTGTTTTCTTAATTTCTCTTTCTGTTACTTTATAATAGTGTATAGAAAAGTAACCAACTTCTGGGTATTCATTTTGTATCCTGCAAATTTACTGAATTCATTTATTAGCTCTAATAGTATTTTGGTGGATTCTTTAGGGTGTTCTATGTATAGTATCATGTCATCTGCAAATAGTGACAGTTTAACTTCTTCCTTACCAATATGTATGTCTTTTATTTATTTTTCTTGTCTGATTCCTATGGCCAGGACTTCCAATACTATGTGGACTAAAAGTGGTGAGAGTGGACATCCTTGTCTTGTTCCTGAACTCAGAGAAAAAGCCCTCAGTTTTTCACCATTAAGTATGATGTTTGCTGTGGGTTTTTCATATATGGCCTTTATACTATTGAGGCCTATTCCCTCTAAACCAACTTTGTTGAGAGCTTTTATCATAAATGAATGTTGAATTTTGTCAAATGCTTTTTTTCTGTCTTATTGAGGTGATCATGTGTTTTTTACATTTCATTTTGTTAATGTGGTATATCACATTGATTGATTTACAAATATTGAGCCACCCTTGCATCCTTGGAATAAATCCTGGTAATGCTGGCCTTGTAGAATTTATTTGGAAGCTTTTCTTCCTCTTCTATTTTTTGGAATAGTTTGAGGAGAAGAGGTATTAACTTTTCTTTAAATGTTTGGTAGAATTCACCTGTGAATACATCTAGTCCTAGACCGTTGGTTTTTTGGTAGCTTTTTGATTACCAGTTCAATTTCATTACTAGTATTGGTCTTTTCAGATATTCTATCTCTTCCTGCTTCAGTTTTGGAAGATTGTATATTTCTAGGAATTTATCCACTTCTAGGTTGTCCAATTTGCTGGCATATAATTTTTTGTAGTATTATAATCCTTTGTGGTTTTGTGGTATCAGTTGTTATTTCTTTCATTTCTGATTTTATTTATTTGGACCCTTTCTCTTTGTGTCTTGATGACTTTAGCTAAAGGTTTATCAATTTTATCTTTTCAACAAACCAGCTCTTGGTTTCACTGATCTCTCTCTCTCTCTCTCTCTCTCTCTCTCTCTCTCTCTCGGCTCTGTGTCACTTAGTTCTGCTCTGATCTTTATTATTTCCTTCTTTGTACTCACCTTGGGCTTTGTTTGTTCTTCCTTTTTTAGTTCCTTTAGGCATAAGGTTAGATTGTTTAGTTAAGCTTTTTCTTGTTTCTTTTTTTTTTTTAAGATTTTATTTATTTATTTGACAGAGAAAGACACAGCAAGAGAGGGAACACAAGCAGGGTGGTGGGAGAGGGAGAAGCAGTCTTCCTGCTGAGCAGGGAGCCCAACGTGGGGCTCGATCCCAGGACCCTGGGATCATGACCTGAGCTGAAGGCAGACACCTAACGGCTGAGTCACCCAGGTGCCCTGCTTTTTCTTGTTTCTTGAGGTAAGCCTGTATTGCAATAAATTTCCTTCTTAAAACTGCTTTCTCTGTGTCCCAAAGATTTTGGACCATTGTGTTTTTTCATTTTCATTTGTCTCCATGTATCTTTTTTTATTTCTTCTTTGATTTCTTTGTTGACCCATTGGTTGCTTAGTAGCATGTTGTTTAGCCTCCATGTGTTTCTGTTTTTCCCAGGTGTTTTTCTTATGGTTGATTTCTAGTTTTATACCATTGTGGTCAGAAAAGATGCATGAAGTAATTTCAATCTTAAATTTATTGAGACTTGTTTTGTGGCCTAACATGTGTTATATCCTGGAGAATGTTCCAGGTGCACTTGAAGGTGTATTCTATTGTTTTTTTATGGGATATTCTGTATATATCTGTTATGTCCATCAAGTCTAAAATATCATTCAAAGACACTGCTTCCTTATTGATTATCTGCCTAAATGATCTACCCACTGATGTAAGTGGGGTGTTAAAGTCCTCTACTGTTATTGTATCATCAATTTTTCTCTTTATGTCTGTTAATATTTCCTTTATGTATTTAGGTGTTCCTAAGTTGGGTGCAGAGATATTTATAATTATTACACCCTCTTGCTAAATTGATCCTTTATCATATGTAATGCCCTTCTTGTCTTGTGTTACTGTCTTTGTTTTAAAGTCTATTTTGTCTTATGTAAATATTGCTACCTTGGGTTTTTTTTTTTTCACTTCCATTTGCATTGAATATCTTTTTCCATCCCTTCACTTTCAATCTGTGTGTGCCTTAGGTCTGAAGTGAGTCTCATATTTTATTCATCTTTTATTTGAAATTGTGTACCCTATATCAACCTCTTCCTAATTCTCCCACGCTCTCACCTAGCTTCTGAAACTACCATTCTATTCTCTGTTTACATGAGATAGACTTTTTTAAATTCCAAATATAACTGATAACATGTAGTATTTGTCTTTCCATGTGTGGCTTACTTTACTTAGCACCAAGGTCATCATACACACCAAGGTCATCCATATTGTCATAAAATGCAAGATTTCCCTCCTTTTTAAGGCTAAATAATAGCACTACTAAGCAACCAATGGGCCAACAAAGAAATCAAATCAGTCTCTCTCTCTCTCTCTCTCTCTCTCTATATATATATATATATATAAAATGTGATATAGATATAGATATATATTACATTTTCTTCATTCATCTGTCAATGGGCACTTAAGTTGTTTCCATATCTTGGCTATTGTGAATAATGCTGCAGTGAACATGGGAGTACAGATATCTCTTTGAGATAGTAATTTTGGTTGCCTTAGATATATATCCAGAAGTGGAATTGCTGGGTCATATGGTAATTCTATTTTTAATTATTTGAGGAAACTCCATACTGTTTTCCATAGTGTATCACAGTATGGGTCTCCACAGATTCATCTTATTTGGTACTCTGTGGGTTCCTGCATCTGATAGCTGTTTCTTACTCCAGGTTAGAGAATTTTTTAGTCATTATTTCTTTGAATACACTTTCTGCCCCTTTCTTTTTCACCTTTCTGGGATTGGTGTTCTAGAAGTCCCTTAAGCTAGTTTCACACTTTTTTCATTCTTTTGTTGTTGTTGTAATTTTCTTAACCCAACGATTCTAACTAACATTAACATTAACTATCCAAATGATGACTAGCTCAAGGGGAGGGGAAACAAACAAAACACAAAAGCAAAATCAGAAACAACAAAATTTTTGAACCACAAACATCAATTTTTTTACATAAAAATTTGTTTGTGATGGGGCGCCAGGGTGGCTTAGTTGTTAAGTGTCTGCCTTCAGCTCAAGTCATGATCCCAGGATCCTGGGATCGAGCCCCACGTCGGGCTCCCTGCTCCGCGGGAAGCCTGCTTCTCCCTCTCCCACTCACCCTGCTTGTGTTCCCTCTCTCGCTGTCTCTCTCTGTCAAATAAATAAAAAATTTAAAAATTTAAAAAATAAAATAAAAATTTGTTTGTGAGCTAACCATGCTATAAATTTCAATGAACTCTCCCAAATGTATCATAATTCAAGCTAAATATACTTCCAATTTCAGGCACAACTTCAAAAACTGCAGACATGGCCCACTGGACAATCTAACTACATCAGGCAACAGGCTTAAATGAAAATAGCCGTCTACTCCCAAAAAGGACTTGCACGATCAGGAACACCCAGGCCCTTTGCTGATAAATGGGAAAAGTACCACAAAAACCTCAACTAATCAATCAGCCTACACTCATATTTTCAGGCTTCTATCTTCAATCAACAACTTTTCTAAAACATACCTCATTAAAAATTCTCATAAAGATGGTAATCAAGTCCTCTATCAGCCTTCATCTATAATCAAAATACACTCCTCCCTCACATGTGTAGTTTTCCATCCTGAATCATCCCCCTTCTTCCTAGCAACTAATGATGGGAAGGAATGATGAAAAGTAATCCTTTGCTCTCAGCTCTGAATAAGAGGGAAAAGTAGGAGCTCCTTTAAACTCTTCCATCAGCTCAGTGAGCTCATCCCACAAAGGAAGGTGCTCTGGGACCACTCTCTTCCATTCTTCTTTTCTATCACTGAGAAATGGATTTTGCCCAGAGAGAAAATAAAACATAATCTAATCCTGATAATGAATTCCTCCATCAGCCATGAGGGAGTTCCTCCTTCATCAGATAACTAGTCCTAACTTTTTTTGAGCTGGGTCAGTTACCTGAATTCAAGGAAGCATCCAGGAAATCCAAACAACCTAACTCAAGTCTTTCTGGCTTTCAAATGCATTGTTTTAGTTGTTAACATCTAATTTACATTTTAAATTACATACCTCCTTGCTAAGGAATAAAATATCATTGTGTTTCCTGAGAATTCACAGGCAGATAATGATGAAGTAAAAAAAAAAAAAATACTGGGAAGTAAAAAGAAGACAACTTAGAACTAGAATTTTCCCCAGGAAGTCCAGAAATTTACAAATCTATATGCAGTTGAGCAAGGATTCACAGCCTGTGTGTTAAGAGCATGTATGTGTTTGAAAAATCCTCAAATGATCAAATCCGGGCCTGTTATTACCCTCTTACATTTTTATAAAAACTAGATACTTCAGATTGGAGGAAAAGATGGCTGAGGAGTAGAGGATCCTATTCCAACTGGTCCCCGGAATTGAGCTGGATATCTACCAGGCCACTCTGAACACCCATGAAATCAGCCTGAGATATAAGAATATATATCTGGATCCCTAGAAACAGAATATGGCAGGCGGTTGTTTTCGAGGTATGAAGCAGGGAGCCGTGATTCCGAAGATAAACGGAAGGGGGAGGGAGCAGTGGGGACCTACACCACCAGTGAGCGATAGCCTCCTGTTTTGGGGACAGGGCACAGACGTGCAGACCCATAGGAGCAGGAAAAGGACTTTAGGGCAGCCCCAGACTGAAACCCAGAGTGGCGGGGCCACGCGTGTGAACTGGGGGCGGCTGGTAGTTTTAGAAGCACAAAGGGCAGGGGCGCCTGGGTGGCTCAGTCATTAAGTGTCTGCCTTCGGCTCAGGTCATGATCCCAGGGTCCTGGGATCGGGCCCCACATCAGGCTCCCTGCTCAGCGGGAAGCCTGCTTCTCCCTCTCCCATTCCCCCTGCTTGTGCTCCTGCTGTCACTGTCTCTCTCTGTCAAATAAATAAATCTTTAAAAAAAGAAGAAGCACAAAGGGCAAAGACATGCCCCCGTGTCCCGACCTGGAGGCTAGGACTGGGAGCCCTGCTGAGGGGCACACAATCCAGGATGCTGCGGGTTTATAGCAGCACAGACAGAAACGGAGATAGCGTGGCCTGGAGAGCTCACTGAAGAACAGACTGCAATCTCTCTGCTCTGACGCAGAGGGTTGGAAATGATCTCTTCTGCTCTGACTCTCAGAAGAGACGTGGAAAGCTGCCAGAGAACAAAAGCCCCAAAAACCAGTTTTCACTGAGTCCATAACCCCCCCACAGGGGCAGGGCAACTCTGCCCAAACAGGGTTGCTTGAGTAACAGCACAGCAGGCCCCTCCTGCAGAAGACAGGCTGGGAAAACGAGAGGCCAGCAACCCTAAGATCCCAATAAAACAGGTGCATCTTGCTTGGGTTGTGGTCAATAATTTGGACTCTGTACATTCCCTCAACCACCTCTCAACAGAATGATTAGGAGAAGGAACCCCCAAAATAGGAAAGACTCAGAGACTGTGACTTCTGCCACAGATTTACAAATGGATACAGATATAACCAAGATGTTGGAAATGGAATTCAGGGTAGCAGTTGTGAAGACAATAGCTAGAATGGAGAAATTGATTAATGGCAACGTAGAGTCGCTAAGGGCAGAAATGAAAGCTGAACTGGCAGAACTTAAAAATGCTATCAATGAGATCCAATCTAATCTAGATACTCTAACAGCTAGGGTAAGTGAGGCAGAAAAACAAATTAGTAATCTAGAAGACCAACTGATAGAAAAGAAGGATAAAGAGGAGGCCAGGGAGAAAGAACTCAAAATCCGTGAAAACAGAATCAGAGAAATAAGTGACATCATGAAACGTTCCAATCTCAGAATCCCTGAGGGGGTGGAGAGAGAGGACTAAAAGATATATTTGAGCAAATCATAGCTGAGAACTTCCCTAATCTGGGGAATGAAACAAACATTCATGCCCTAGAGGCAGAGAAGACCCCTCCCAAGATCAGGCCAATGCCCCGGCATGTAATAGTAAAATTCACAAATCTTAGAACCAAGGAAACCATCTCAAGGGCAATTAGGGAGAAGAGATTCCTTACGTACAGAGGGAGGAATATCAGAATAACATCAGACCTATCCACAGAGACCTGGCAAGCCAGAAAGGGCTGACAAGACATATTCAGGGTACTAAATGAGAAGAACATACAGCCAAGAATACTTTAACTGGCAAGGCTGTCATTTAGAATGGATGGAGAGATGCAGAGCTTCCAAGACCGGCAGAAAATGAAAGAATATGTGACCACTAAGCCGACCCTACAAGAGATATTAAGGGGGGTTCTATAAAAGGAGAAAGACCCCAAGAGTGATATAGAACAGAAATTTACAGAGACAATCTATAGAAACAAAGACTTCACAGGCAGCATGATGACAATAAATTCATATCTTTCAATAATCACTCTCAACGTGAACGGCCTAAATGCTCCCATAAAATGGCACAGGGTTGCAGATTGGGTAAAAAGCCAGGACCCATCCATATGCTGTCTACAAGACTCATTTTGAACCTAAAGATACATCCAGACTGAAAGTGATGGGATGGAGATCCATCTTCCATGCCAACGGACCCCAAAAGAAAGCTGGGGTAGCAATTCTTATATCAGACAAATTAGATTTTAAGCTAAAAACTGTAGTTAGAGACACAGAAGGACACTATATCATTCTTAAAGGATCTATCCAACAAGAAGATCTAACAATTGTAAATATCTACACCCCCAACATGGGAGCAGCCATCTACATAAGCCAACTGTTAACCAAAATAAAGAGTCATTTTGATGATAATAAGTTAATTGTAGGAGACCTCAATACTCCACTCTCAGCAATGGACAGATCATCTAACCAGAAAATCAACAAAGAAACAAGAGCTTTGAATGACACACTGGACCAGATGGACTTCATAGGTATATAAAGAACATTCCACCCTAAAACAGCAGAATACTCATTCTTCTCGAGTGCACACGGAACTTTCTCTAGAATAGACCACACACTGGGTCACAAATCAGGTCTCAACCAATACCAAAAGATTGAGATTATTCCCTGCATATTCTCAGACCTTAATGCTTTAAAACTGGAACCCAATCACAAGAAAAAATTTGGCAGAAATTCAAACACTTGGAAGCTAAAGACCACTCTGCTCAAGAATGTTTGGGTCAACCAGGAAATCAAAGAAGAACTTAAACAATTCATGGAAACCAATGAGAATGAAAACACATTTGTCCAAAACCTATGGGATACTGCAAAGGCGGTCCTGAGGGGGAAATACATAGCCATCCAAGCCTCACTCAAAAAACAGAAAAATCCCGTATTCAACAACTACCTTTACACATTAAGGAACTAGAGAAAAAGCAACAAACGATGCCTAAGCCATGCATTAGAAGAGAAATAATTAAGATTAGAGCAGAGATCAATGAATTACAAACCAGAAACACAGTAGATCAGATCAGATCAATGAAACTAGAAGCTGGTTCTTTGAAAGAATTAATAAGATCGATAAACCACTGGCCAGACTTATCCAAAAGAAAAGAGAAAGGACCCAAATTAATAAAATTATGAATGAAACAGGAGACATCACAACTAACACCAAGGAATAGAAACAATTACTAGAAATTATTAGCAACAACTATATGCCAATAAACTGAGCAATCTGGATGAAATGGAGGCCTTCCTGGAAACCTATAAACTGCCAAGACTGAAACAGGAAGAAATTGACAACTTGAATTGGCCAATAACCAGTAAAGAGATTGATGCAGTGATCAAAAACCTCCCAAAAAATAAGAGTCCAAGGCCTGATGGATTCCCTGGGGAATTCTACCAAACATTCAAAGAAGAAATAATATCTATTCTCCTGAAGCTGTTGCAAAAAATAGAAACAGAAGGAAAGCTTCCAGACTCATTCTATGAGGCCAGCATTACCTTAATCCCCAAACCAGTCAAGGACCCCATCAAAAAGGAGAATTTCAGACCAATATCCCTGATGAATATGGATTCCAAAATTCTCAAAAAATCCTAGCTAATAGGATCCAACAATGCATTAAAAGGATCATCCACCACGACCAAGTGGGATTTATCCCCAGGAAGCAAGGTGGTTCAACATTTGCAAATCAATCAGTGTGATAGAACACATTAATAAGAGGAGAGAGAAGAACCATATGGTCCTCTCAACTGATGCAGAAAAAGCATCTGACAAAATACAACATCCTTTCCTGATTAAAACTCTTCAGAGTATAGGGATAGAGGGAATATTCCTCAAGTTCATAAAATCCATCTATGAAAAACCCACAGCGAATATCATCCTCAATGGGGAAAAGATGAGAGCTTTTCCCTTAAGATCAGGAACATGTCAAGGATGCCCACTCTCACCACTATTGTTCAACATAGTACTAGAAGTCCTAGCAACAGCAATCAGACAACAAGAAGAAATAAAAGGTATTCAAATTGGCAAAGAAGAAGTCAAACTCTCTTCGCAGATGACATGATACTTTATGTGGAAAATCCAAAAGACTCCACCCCCAAATTACTAGAACTCATACAGCAATTCAGTAATGTGGCAGGATACAAAATCAATGCACAGAAATCAGTTGCTTTCTAATACACTAACAATGCAACTGTAGAAAGAGAAATTAGAGAAACGATTCCATTTACAATAGCACCAAAAACCATAAGATACCTCGGAATAAACCTAACTAAAGAGGTAAAGGACCTATACTCTAGGAACTACAGAACACTCATGAAAGAAATTGAAGAAGACACAAAAAGATGGAAAAACATTCCATGCTCATGGATCGGAAGAATAAACATTGTTAAAATGTCTATGCTACCCAGAGCAATCTATACCTTCAATGCCATCCCGATCAAAATTCCAATGGCATTTTTCAAAGTGCTGGAACAAACAATCCTAAAATTTGTATGGAATCAGAAAAGACCCTGAATCGCCAAGGAAATGTTGAAAAAGAAAAACAAAGCTGGGGGCATCACGTTGCCTGATTTCAAGTTATATTACAAAGCAGTGATCACCCAGAGAGCATGGTACTGGCACAAAAACAGACATATAGACCATGGAACAGAATAGAGACCCAGATATGGACCCTCAACTCTATGGTCAAGTAATCTTCAACAAAGCAGGGAAAAAATATGCAATGGAAGAAAGACAGTCTCTTCAATAAATGGTGCTGGGAAAATTGGACAGCTATATACAGAAGAATGAAACTCAACCATTCTCTAACACCATACACAAAGATAAACTCAAAATGGAAGAAAGACCTCAATGTGAAACGGAATCCATCAAAATAGAATATAGGCAGTAACCTCTTCGACCTTGGCCACAGCAACTTCTTTCAAGATAAATCTCCCAAGGCTAGTGAAACAAAAGCAAAAATGAACTTTTGGGACTTCATCAAGATAAAAAGCTTCTGCACAGCAAAGGGAACAGTCAACACAACAAAGAGGCAACCCACAGAATGGGAGAAGATATTTACAAATGACACTACAGACAAAGGTCTGATTTCCAAGATCTATAAAGAACTTCTCAAACTCAACACCCAAAAAGCAAATAATCAAGTCAAAAAATGGGCAGAAGACATGAACAGACACTTTTCTGAAGAAGACATACAAATGGCTAACAGACACATGAAAAAATGTTCATCATCATTAGCCATCAGGGAAATTCAAATCAAAACCACATTGAGATACCACCTTACACCAGTTAGAATGGCAAAAATTGACAAGGCAAGAAACAACAAATGCTGGAGAGGTTGTGGAGAAAGGGGAACCCTCTTACACTGTTGGTGGGAATGCAAGTTGGTACAGCCACTTTGGAAAACAGTGTGGAGGTTCCTCAAAAATTTAAAAATAGAGCTACCCTATGACCCAGCAATTGCACTCCTGGGTATTTACCCCAAAGACACAGATGTCGTGAAAAGAAGGGCCATATGCACCCCAATGTTCATAGCAGCAATGTCCACAATAGCCAAACTGTGGAAAGAGCCGAGATGCCCTTCAACAGATGAATGGATAAAGAAGATGGGGTCCATATATACAATGGAATATTACTCAGCCATCAGAAAGGATGAATACCCAACTTTTACATCAACATGGATGGGACTGGAGGAGATTATGCTAAGTGAAATAAGTCAAGCAGAGAAAGTCAATTATCATATGGTTTCACTTATTTGTGGAACATAAGGAATAGCATGGAAGACATTAGGAAAAGGAGGGGGAAAATAAAGCCGGGGGGGAGCCGGAGGGGGAGACGTACCATGAGAGACTATGGACTCCAAGAAACAAACTGAGGGTTTTAGAGGGGAGGGAGCTGGGGGGATGGGTTAGCCTGGTGATGGGTATTAAGGAGGGCACGTACTGCATGGAGCACTGGGTGTTCAAAAACAATGAATCATGGATCACTACATCAAAAACTAATGATGAATTGTATTAAAAAAATAAAAAATAAAAGACATTTTCAATTAAAAAAACTAGATCCTTCATAAATAGATTACCTGGGATATTCAGGTATTTTATCCATTCACCACATATATTTGGAGATTCAATGCATTCATCTCTATCCTGAAAAGCATGATAATCACATCATGAGTCACAAAAATAGAGATGATATAAGTACACTAAAATGTTGATTTGGCCATCTTATTTTGAGGAAAATATATGCCTTTCTCACTAAATTATGGACAGATAAAGAAATTTGGATCTGGAAATACCAGCCAAATTTAGATATAGTCTGTTTGCAAATCTGTACATAAGAGGATATTTAGGTTACACTATTTTACCAGTACATTTTTGGCAAATAAAGCTTTTCAGATCGCTCACTATGTACCATTTAAAAATTAATTTGAAATATTTTACATCACCATATTCACATTTAACCAACTAAAATTAAACTTAAAGGTCATAATTACTTCAACAACTTTAGAGAAGGCAGCCCATTGCCTTAGAGTGGTATTTTGAAATCCCTAATAATAATAGATAAAACTGTAATATTTCACCTGAAAAATCTGATCCATGTTTGTGGAACATTCAGACAATTGGGGAAAACCCAGCAGGGCAAAAAGTTCATTTTCCACACTATGATGCTCTCTTAAAAACTGCAAAATTCATCCCTTTCACAAAGACCACAGTCTCAGGAGCTTTCCCCAACATTAATCACTTTCACATCAGCTTCAACCTTCTGCAGAGGGTATGACTTCTGGAAATGATTTCTGACATGGTTCTGTTGTCCCTGAAGATGAGATTTGAATAACACTGGCTATCCTCCTGCAAGCTATGGAAAGACATCTGCTTCATATGCCATGCTGAACTTTCATCAGATTGATTTGCTCATGCATTTTCTTCCACTGGTCTAGAAGAGCTTGTTGCTGGCTAATCAATATTTGTTGTTGTTTTGTGAGTTTCTGCTGCAAATCAGCGATAATCATGTGCTGGCTATTTAGCATCTCCACAAATTTCTCTTGTCCCCTTGTAGACTCCAGTTGCAGGACCAGTGCATCCTCAGATGGGACTCCACTTTCTCCTGCAACAGTTAAAGCAACAATGATGTCATACATAACTGCTCGCCATTTTTCATTTCACGCCTTGTGTTGAGTTTAAAACAGCAATGTTAATAATACGACTTCTTATTCTGGAAACTTTAAACTTAAAGCTTAAGTGTCTTGAACATTCTATCTTTGCACTAACATGAAGCTTTAGGCTCTTCACTTTTTTGCACATACAAAAACCTTATATGACTTAAGGCTTTAGAGCATCAAAATGTATCGAATACGTGCTTCTGAAAACCAAAAGTACTAGACCTTGATATAAAAACTATGTGGCTTTAAATTCCACATACAACCACAGCTCAAAGCACAATGCCACTTAGCCTGTGGTTACTCAAAGCTAATCACAGAATTTATCAGTAAACAGAAACTGCTAACTTTGCAACTCATCACGGCCTTTAGAGGAGAAGGATAATGGGATCATAGCTTTTTTATGCACTTATTTATATACCTGTGTCACAGGTGTGTGCATTTGTGTGTGTGTGTGTGTGTGTGTGTGTTTTCACTTAGGCTTTTCTTCAGAGGATCACCAATCTGATGAGACACAGGTTCTGTTTGTTTCTTATTTCATAAATTAATGACTTGTTTATGGAATAAGAAAAGGAAAATGCAAGCCACTAGTGGATGCCAAAAACAAACAACTTAGAAGGGAGTTTGGAATATCAATTAGGAATACTAATTTAATATGATAACCATACTATACTAACATTCCCTCCCCTTCCTTTTTCTACTCATAGTCACAAAATTTGTGCAACTACATGGCTAGAAATTTGACTGCAAACATTTCAGACAATTCTGGTCAAAAGAAATTACACAATTTCAGAAAAGCGAGTGAAAGATTTTTATCTAATGCCTAAAGATGTAAAGTAACACTTAACTATACCTATTAACCAACTCGACTGAAAAATCAGTAAATAAGTGAGCCTAACAGCTAAACTAATGTTTATAGTTTGGAATAGGCCTGTTGGGGTGGGGGAAGGGAGTAAAGGTAATATGAGATCTTGCTAGATATTTTCCTGATACCATCCCAGACACTAGTATTTTTTTTTAATAAAAAAGGCTACTTGAGGACTTCTGTCCATAAGTTTTCTACAAACCACCTTATGAAAGCATCTTAGCCAGCCCTGAGATATTCAAAGAAATTATGTAATAATATTTGGGATAACAAATCCCCGTCCTCAAAGCTTCCATTTTGATAGCATACTAAAAACATGGTATGTACTTAAATAGCATGAGACAATCAGAAATACCTGGGGACAACTTCATTAAAGATTTTCTTTTTACACTAAGGAAATGTTTATTTTATAGATGAAATGGTTATTTTATGCTGAAACTCAATGACTGTAGTGTATATATATATATTTTTCTTTATATTTGTGTATTCATATATATAACATCTAACTGAAACCAGACAAAAACACTCATCCTAGAGAGTTACACCTTTATCTCAGGTGCTACTTTTTATCATATCAGAGCTAACAGATTAGGACTATGACAAGAACATGTTCTCCTTCAGAGAGGGCTCCTCACACTGTCAACAGCTCTTCACGTCCAAACCTCCACTTTTCATTCCAGGCTCTACTAAGTAATAATCTTCTGATCCAGTGGACCCACCAAACTAGACTACTACTTGCTACTTCCACTTAGTACGAAGGTTGTCATTTACCAACACACTCACCCCAATTGAGTAGAAATATAGGGCTGGAGTGGAAAATGTCTTTGCATAATCATAATTATAAACTCTCTTAGCATCAATAGTTTTCTGTGTGTGTGTGTGTGTGTGCACGCGCGTGTAATGTTCTTGCCAAGAATACTTTCCCAATTATTTTAGCTTTACATGACACCAAATATTCCATCAAATTAATTACCTACAACATCCAATCTGCCTTCCTTAGTAAGGCTCCCTTAGATCTCTGCAATGACCACCTAGAACAGGGGCAGCCCCTTCCTAACGAGTCAGCAACAACAACAAAAGTGCCCAGAGACTGCTGCCCAGATTATTTTTGTTCACTTTGGTAATTTGATGTACTAAGGAATTCGTTCCATTCCTCTCTGGGGTTCAGTGTTAAATGTGATGGAGTTTAGCCATGCCCTCTACTACAGATGCATGGAACCAAGGAGCGCCAGAGTCCTCATGGACCAACCCCCCCCACCCCCACTGCCCAGTTCAATTCCCATTTTACAGATTAGAAAACTAGGCCCCAGGGGAGAAGTGACTAGCCCACTGGATTATGAATAGAGCTAAATATGTTGATGCCTTGGACGTGCTCTCAATTTGATGATTTAGATCTAATTCCTGATTAAATTCCTAAATTCTTCCAATCACTTTTGTCACTGAGATGACTCCAGGGGTAACGGAGACATCTAAGTTGTGTTCACCCTGGATGAGGAAACAAGGTTCAGAAAGTATCTAGACTTAACCCCTGGAAAAGAGATGTACCTTGTTCTGACCAAGGTCACGGCACACAATAAAAAGAAAATTAGCTGGAGTCTGAGTTCTGTCATCTGGTCCCATATCATCACAATTTATTTTGACCCAGTGGAATGAAACCACTACTTTTGTTTTCGGGTATACCTGACTCGTATTTACCTTGAAGGCATCTTCTTAGTGAATAGAGACATTCTAGGACTTGGGGTTTGGGTCCATAGACGTTAGATTATATAAACATGTAAATGTCTGAGCAGGAGGACTACATACAAAGGGATGTTGACAGCATGAAACCAAGGCAAGGGAAGGATAAAAAGCAGTGACAGCAGCGGAGAAAATGAGGATCAGGAAAGTTCAAAAGAGGTTCCTTGGCCCTTTATACCTCTATTGAACTTGTATGGCAAAGGAATAAAGAATAAAGAATTGAATAATATTTTTAGAGCAGCAAGATGTGTTATGAATATGTAAGAATTGAATTGTGTAACCTTAAGTGCTCTTCAGACTATCTGAAAATGCTTTAAATGAAAAGCTGTCAATAAGTCAACTGTCTCTGTAAACCAATCATTTGTATTTATTTATTATTATTATGTTTTAATTCCAGTAGAGTTAACAGTGTTCTATTAGTTTCAGGTGTACAATATAGTGATTCAACACTTCCATACATCAGCCGGTGCTCATCACAACAAGTGCCCTCCTTAATCCCCATCACCTATTTCCCCCATCCCGCTTCCCACCTCCCCTCTGGTAACCCTCAGTTTGTTCTCTATAGTTACAACGTGTAAGTTAATCATTTAAGCCACTTCAGCTCCTTAAAAATTGTTTATCTTAGGCATGCCCATTGGTTGATGCAAGGCACTTAGTCTCAACTAGCTTGATGTCCTACTTGTAGCTTTTTCTTTGTCCTTGGGCTTATCAGAGGCATGACATGAAATTCTCCTTTGCACAGAGAAAATATCTAAAACCCACCTACGGGCAGTTGACTTGCCAGAAGTCTCAAATGACCTAAAGCTCATGGTAAAGGGCAAGTTCCCAAGCTGTATCAAGCCCAGCGGAGGGCATCCAGACAGTTATACTATAAAGTTCCACAGTTGAATGTGCTGCACACAAGGTTTGAGGACCACCAGGTGGACTTCCTCTAGCCCCACCCGCTGTCCTAATGTCACACCAAGGCCTGTGCCTCCCAGCTGGGCAGCAGTGTGGGCCAGCTCACAGGTGCCTCCCCTAAGTGCCTGGCCCCTGGAGTAACACAGCAGCCTTGGGGACCTGGGTGCCTGGGCTCTAAGGGTCAGGCGTCATCAGCAGGGGTGGAGGGTGAGGGTGACAGGGCTCTACCCAGCCAGCAGGAGCCCACCTCAAATGAGAATCCAGTTTGAATTTAGAAGCCATGGTGCATAGACCTATAAATTATACCCCCTGCCCTCCCCCATTATTTTTCTTTTTTCAATTCTCTTATGGCAAAATCAGTCAGGTCAATATAGTAATGTTCTGCTCTCTAGGAAATAGTTACCTTAAAAAGACTAAACATATACTTTCTGATTGCCTTAGTACATGACACTAACTATAAGTCACCTGAAACAGAAATTTTATATATGCATTTCATGAAAATAAGAATGACTTACAGGAAGGATGCTTTCTCTAAATATCAGGAAATATCAATTCAACTGCTTTTTAACATATTTTTGCCAGTTAAAAGTTTAAAGATTTTTTTATCATAGATGAGCTAGCAGCCCCCCCCCCACCAGGGTGACTCTCTGTCACTCACACATACAAATACACATACACATACACACACACACACACACACACACACAATCAAGGAATCTCATTAAATGCTTTTTTTCACTACCCACCAGTATTGTGCAAACAATAGTATCCAAGCTGTAAGCATCTTTGATGATTACTTACAATTAAACATTAAGAAAAATAAATTACTAAGCTGTGAGCACCAATTATGTACCAAGTATTTATTTTACATAGATTTTCTTTAAGGCCGACTGCAGTCTTATAGCTACTAATAGTCACCACTTATGGAAGACCATACTTACCATGTGCAGGGCACTGTGTTAAGTTGTGTGTGTGTGTATGTGTGTGTGTGTGGGTGTGTGTAACATCTGATTTTGTCCTCACGATAACTCTGCCAGACAGGTACTAGTATCCCTACTTTACAAAAGATGAACTTTATGGGGCGCCTGGGTGGCTCAGTCGTTAAGCGTCTGCCTTAGGCTCAGGTCATGATCTCAGGGTCCTGGGATCGAGCCCCACATCGGGCTCCCTGCTCCATGGGAAGCCTGCTTTTCCCTTTCCCACTCCCCCTGCTTGTGTTCTCTCTCTTGCTGTCTCTCTCTCTCTCTCTCCGTCAAAATAAATAAATAAAATCCTAAAAAAAAGATGAACTTGCAACTAAGAATTTGCCCAAGATGAAACAGCTTGGAAGTTCTGGAATTTAAACCCTGATCTGCCTAAATCAGAACTGGGCTCTGTCAGGATCCAAAGTCTGAGTTTTTTCTAGTACATCATTCTGCCTCTTGATGTTGCCTAATTTTTAATTGTTTAGGAGGGTTATAAATAAATACCCAGCTTATGTTCCATTTGTTTTATCCCCTGAGGACAGATTCCTAAGAACCTGGTATGTGATAGACAGGGTTTTCTGTCCCTTGAGGTAAGGATGAAAAAATGTAATGGAAGCTAACCGTGTAATTCTACACACTGGGAGCAGGGTGAGCGTAGAGAACTGTTCAATACAGAATTCATCAGTTTCCGTAAAATCTGTTACAGCCTTTCCCAGTGCTAAAACCACTACTATTTGGTTTTTCACACAACTCCGTAATGCAAGCATAAATCCTTGAGGATGCTGAGAACCTCAACAAGGTCAAGTGATTTAACCAAGCTCACAATTGCCAGGGCTGACTCCAAATAGGACTTCAGACTCCAAACCTGGGTCTTTTTATTTGAATTCTCTGTCCATTGACATCACTTCCTATCATTCTCATTTATGGTGATTTTTTTCTACACTAAGAAACTACCACACTGATTTATACTAAAAACTATTCTTTCTGATTCTAATTCAAATAACATTTATTCAACACCGCTTACGTGAGCACCCTATGCCAAATATTCTTGCATGCATTCTTCTTCTAGCCTCATGATAACTATCTAAGGTAAGTATGATTCATTTAATGAACTATTAATTCTCACAAAATAAGAGTCCTTGCCCTCCAGGAGTTTCCAGCTTAATAGGCTACAGAAAAATTGCCACTGGTTAGATGTACTAATACATATCATATATGTGATATAGATATACCAATATGTACAAATTATATATCAATACACATAAATATATTGTAGACTTAAACCACAGACAGTTTGGCATGTGCACAGCTCCAGGATTATGTAACTGCACATCAAGGCAAAGCTCACTCTATCAGAAAAAATCACCAAAACCCATACCCACGCAAAGCAGAACAGATTATGAACTCAAACACCTAAATGTTTTCATAGTGAGAGGTTTCGAAGATAAAGAAGGAGTTCTTGTAAAATACTGAAATCAAGGTCAGGGCACTTTCTCCTCTGGAGCAGTTTTTGCTACAGAAACAAGGTCACATAACATTGTTCCCTATCAGTATCTTTTCATGAACGAATGAATCTTTGGCTTTTTAACATCATTCTAAATTAGTCATTCACTAATTGACAAACAACCAAATCATTTTCAGCTTTCTTGCCACTATAAGCAATATATGGTTTTACACACCATTATCTCCATAAGGTAGATTTCAAAATGGGCATTCCCATGCCAAAGAGAATGGATTTTTTAAAAAATTTTAATAGATACAGTCAGATTACTTTCAGAAAAGGCACAATAATTCCCTAGGACCAGAAGAAAAGTAAGAGATCACCTGCTTTCCTCACCTCTGACAGCACAAAATGTGATCTCCCCCCTTCATTTCTTTTTCTTTTTTTCTGCCAGTTACATGATTTAAAAATATAAATGCCTTGGGGCACCTGGGTGGCTCAGTCGTTAAGCATCTGCCTTCGGCTCAGGTCATGATCCCAGGGTCCTGGGATCAAGCCCCACATCGGGCTCCCTGCTCGCCGGGAAGCCTGCTTCTCCCTTTACTGCTCCCCCTGCTTGTATTCCCTCTCTCTCTGTCAAATAAATAAATAAAATCTTAAAAAAAATATATATATATATATATATGCCTTAACTTTCACCAATTTGCCTTCTAGCAAGTTTGAGTATCTTTTCATATATTTATTGGTTATTACATTTTATCTTCTATGACTCACCTCTGCCCTTTCCTTCCTTATGTATTTTCTATGTCTTATTAATCTAGAAAAATTATTATTATGAATATTAACAGATTTGCCTGTAATATCTATTGAAAATATATTTTCCAGTCTGCCTTTTTATTTAGTATAAAATTTTTTTGCCATGAACTTTAAAAAATATATATGTAGAAAGACATATCTGTCTTTCTGATTACTAGGCTTCATGGTCTGTCTGGAGGATTTCCCCTATTTCAAAATTCGCTCTCCAAAATTGTATCTAATTGTTTATTGTCTTTTAATATTAAATCTTTACTATGTCTGTATGTATGAGAAAGGGGTCTAGCTTTGTTTTCATCGTTGTTATTTCCATATATATAATATGTGTGTATTACATATATTTCAATGTCTATCAGGGAGAGTGATGTAACCAAGAATGCAGAGTAGCCTAGCCGCTGTCCCCCAACAAAGATCAACAATTATGCAGCTATCCAGGAACAAAAACAGCTCTGGGAGAGTTCAGGAGTCCACGTAAGAAACTTCAGTAACCCCGTGGAATAAAAAACTTGAGAATAAATGCATAAAAAGGGAAGAAAGACAGCTTCATTTTGTCTGCATCATACCATTCTCCAAGCCAGCACTGCTGAGCACCAAAGGGAACTTCCCAATCAGAAAGAGTTCCTCCTCACAGGGAGAAGAAGAGTGGGGTGCGTGACCAGCTTCCCCAGCCATCTGGGGCCCCGCACAAAGGCCCCACTTCAGTTTCACCCCACTCAGACCAGCAAAGCTGAGATGTATGGAGTCATAGCTCGGAACAAGAAAGAAAAGCAGGGGGTACCCATAGTCAGTTTCCCAGTGACCTGCTCTGGAGACAAACCCAGCAGCTTTCACCACAGAAGAAAGCAACAGCCAGCACAGCCACTACAAACCCCTTACAGATTTCCCTGGCTTTTGCCCCACAGGCACCTTCAGCGGGGCCCCCACAGCCAAGTGTACGTATCCCCCTCTCCAGCCGTTGCCACTGTTCACTCTGATCCCTAGCCACCGGGCCTGGAGGTGCTGCAGGACCCTGAGAGCACCTGCAGCCTCTGCAAACCTCCTCTCTCTACCCTCGCAGTGCTCACCAAGGACCACACGGTTGTCAGTACTGTGGAATCCAGCAACTGGAGTCAGCGGGCCACCATGGACCCCTGGTGCTGGTGCCACCACATGTCCCTGCACTTGGCAACCTGCACCGCGAGACCTGGGGTCACAACATGCTGCAGCATCCCCCATCCACAAGGGAAAATCTCCCCTTACTGAAGAGATTGCAATTATACTAAGTGTCCCTTCTGACCACAATGGTATGAAACTAGAAATCAGTAATAGGAGGAAAACTGGAAAATTCACAAATATGTGGAAATTAAACAACATGCTCCTGAACAACCAATGAGTAAAAGAAGAAATCAAAGAGAAACCAAAATATATCTTGAGACAAGGAAAATAGAAACATAACATACCAAAACTTATGAAATGCAGCAAAAGGCGTTCTAAGAGAGATGTTTATAGCTGCAAATGTCTACCTTAAGAAAAAATATCTCAAGGACACCTGGGTGACTCAGTCAGTTAAGCATCTGACTTTGACTCAGGTCTTGATCTCAGGGTCCTGGAATGGAAGAGTAGGGAATCCACACTCAGCAGGGAGTCTGTTTGTCCCTCTCCCTCTTCCTCTGCCCCTCCCCCTGCTGTGCTCTCTCTCTCTCTCTCAAATAAACAAACAAAATCTTTTTTAAAAAAAGAAAAAATAGCTCAAATAAATAACCTAACTCAACACCTCAAACAACAAGAAAAACAAAGTCCGAAGTTAGCATAAGGAAGGAGATAAAAAAGATCACAGCAGAAACAAACTTAATAAAGAATAGGAAAACAAAAAGATTAACAAAACTAAGAGTTGGTTTTTTGAAAAGATAAAGAAAATTGACAAATTTTTAACTAGACTTACCAAAAAAGAAAAAAGAGAGGGAGAGGACTCAAGTAATTAAAATTATAGATGTGGGGCACCTGGGTGGCTCAGTTGGTTAAGCGACTGCCTTCGGCTCAGGTCATGATCCTGGAGTCCTGGGATCGAGTTCCGCATCGGGCTCCCTGCTCAGCGGGGGGTCTGCTTCTCCCTCTGACCCTCTTCCCTCTCGTGCTGTCTCTCATTCTCTCTCTCTCAAATAAATAAATAAAATCTTTAAAAAAATAAATAAATAAAATAAAATAAAATTATAGATGCAAAAGAAGACATTACAACTGATATCACAGAAATACAAAGGATCATAAGAGACTACAATGAACAATTATATGCCAAAAAATTGGACAACCTAGAAGAAATGGATAAATTCCTGGAGAGACAACCTACCAAGACTGAATCATGAAGAAATAGAAAATTCAGACAGACCAATAACAAGTAAGGAGATTCAACTGGTAATCAAAAATCTCCCAGCAAAAAAAAGCCCAGGACCAGATGGCTTCATGGGTGGATTCTACCAAACAGTTAAAGAAGAATTAAAGCCAATTCTTCTCAAACTCTACAAAAAATTGAAAATGAGGCAACACTCCCAAACTCATTTTACACGGCCCACATTACCCATATACCAAGGCCAGATAAGAACACTATGAAAAAAGAAATTTACAGGCTAATATTCCTGATGAACATAGGTGCAAAAATCCTCAACAAAATATTAGCAAATGATTTCAACAGCACATTAAAAGGATCATACACCATGAGCAAGTGAGATTTATTCCTGGGATGCGAGGATGGCTTAACAAATGCAAATTAATAACTGTTATATATCACATTACAGAATGAAAGACAAAAATCATATGATCATCTCAATAGATGGAGAAAAAGCATTAAACAAAATTCAACATCCTGTCATGATAAAAATTCTCAACAAATTAGGCTTATAAGAAACATATTTCAGCATAAGAAGGGCCATTTATGTCAAACACTCAGCCAACATCAAACTCAGTGGTGAAAGGTTAAAATCCTTCCCTTTAATATCAGGAACAAGACAAAGGTGCCCACTCCCACCACTCCTATTCAACATTAATACTGAAAATCCCAGCTAGAGCAATGGGGTAAGAAAAAGAAGATAAGGCATCCAAGTCAGAAAGGAAGAGATAAAACTGTTTATGTTTGCTGATGATATGATGTTATACACTGAAAGTCCTAACAACTCCACCAAAAAATTGTTAAATATAATCAAAGAATTCAGCAAAAATTTTATAAAATCAACATACAAAAAATCAGTTGCATTTCTATACACTAACAATGAAGTATCTGAAAAAGAAATAAAGAAAACAGTCCCACTTACAATATTATCAAAAACAATAAAATATTTAGGAAATAAATTTTAAGATTTTACTTATTTGAGAGAGAGAGAGAGCACAAGTGGGGGATAGGGGGCAGGGGCAGAGGGAGAGGGACAAGCAGACTCCCCACTGAGCGGTAAGCCCTACGCAGGGCTCCATCCCAGGGCCCCAAGCCAAAGGCAGACACTTAACCAACTGAGCCACCCAGGCACCCCTTTAGGAAAAAACTTAACCAAGGAAGTTAAAGATCTAGACACCAAAAATTATAAGACATTGAGGAAAGAAATTGACAAAAACACAAATAAATGGAAAGATACTATATGCTCATGGATTAGAAGTAATATTGTAATATGCCCATACCACCGAAGGCTAACTACAGATTCAATGCAATCTCCATCAAAATTCTGATGACATTCTTCTGGATATAGAAAAAACAATACTAAAATTCTCATGGGGGGCACCTGGGTGGCTCAGGTGGTTAAGCATCTGCCTTTGGCTCCGGTCGTGATCCCAGGGTCCTGGGATCGAGCCCCGCATCGGGCTCCTTGCTCATCGGGGAGCCTGCTTCTCCCTCTGCCTGCCGCTCTGCCTTGTTGTGCTCTTTCTCTCAATCTCTCTGTCAAATAAATAAATAAAATCTTAAAAAATAAATAAATAAAATAAAAATCTCATGGAAACACAAAAGATCCTAAATAGCCAAAGCAATTTTGAAAGAACAAAGTGGGAGGCATTACACTTCTTGATTACAAACCATATTACAAAACTATAGTATTTAAAAGAGTATGATACTGGCATAAAAACAGACACATAGATCAATGGAACAGAAAAGAGGGCCTAGAAATAAACCCATGCATATATGGTCAAGTAATATTTGACAAGGAGCAAAGACTTAGGGAAAGGATAGTCTCTTAAATATTGGGGAAACTAGATATTTACATGCAAAAGAATGAAACTGAACCTCCATCTTACACCATTAACAAAAATTAACTTGAAATGCATTAAGGACTTAATTTAAGTCCTAGAAGAAACTCCTAGAAGAAAACCGAGGGAAAAAGTTCCTTGACATTGATCTTGGCAACAAATTTTTGGACATAGATACCAGAAGCACAAGCAACAAAAACAAAAATCAACAAGTGGGACTACATCAAACTAAAAAGCTTCTGTACAACAAAATAATAATAATAATCAACAAAATGAAATGGGAGAAAATATTTGCAAACCATATCTGATAAGGGGTTAATATCCAAAATATATAAGGAACTTACACAACCCAGTAGCTAATAACAAACAATCCAACTTAAAAATGGGCAGAGTACTCTTAGGGGCACCTGGGTGGCTCAGTCAGTTAGGCATCTGCCTTCAGCCCAGGTCATGATCCCAGGGATCTGGGATTGAGCCCCACATTGGGCTCCCTGCTCAGCGGGGAGTCTGCTTGTCCCTCTCCCTCCACTGCTCTCCCTGCTTGTGCTCTCTTTCTCCCTGTCAAATAAACAAATAAAATCTTTTTAAAAAATAAAAATGGGCAGAGTGCTTTTAAATAGACATTTTCCCAAGGAAGACATCCAAATGTCCAGCAAGTACATGAAAAGATCAACATCACTAATCATTAGGGAAATGCAAATCAAAACAGCAGTGAGATATCACCTCTCACCTGCCAGAATGGCTATTATCAAAAAGACAAGAGATAACAAATGCTGGTGAAGATGTGGAGAAAAGAGAACCCCTGCACACTGTTGGAGGGAATAAAAATTAGTGTAGGTACTGTGGAAAACAATATGGAGGTTCCTCAAAAAATTAAAAATAGAACTACCATATGATCCAGTGATTCCACTTCTGGGTATATATGTGAAGGAAACAAAATCACTATCTCAAAAAAATATCTATGCCTTCGTGTTTATTGCAGGATTATTACCAATAGCCAGGTTTTGAAAAAACCTAAGTGTCCATTGATGAAGGAATACATAAAGAAAACACACACACACACAATGGAGTATTAGTCACCAATGAGAAAAAAGGAAATCCTGCCATTTGCAACAACATGGATAGACCTTGTAGACAGTATGCTCAATAAAATAAATCAGAAAAGAAAGCTAAATACTGCATGATCTCACTTGTGGAACCTAAAAACATCAAACTCATAGGCAATAACCTCTTTGACATCGCCCACAGCAACTTCTTTCAAGATACATCTCCAGGGGCGCCTGGGTGGCTCAGTTGGTTCAGCAACTGCCTTCAGCTCAGGTCATGATCCCAGAGTCCCAGGATCAAGTGCCGCGTTGGGCTCCCTGCTTGGCGGGGAGCTTGCTTCTCCCTCTGGCCCTCCCCCCTCCCATGTACTCTCTCTCTCTCATTCTCGCTCTTTCAAATAAATAAATCTTTAAAAAAAAAAAAGATACCTCTCCAAAAGCTAGTGAAACAAAAGCAAAAATGAACTTTTGGGACTTCATCAAGATAAAAAGCTTCTGCACAGCAAAGGAAACAGTCAACAAAACAAAGAGGCAACCCACAGAATGGGAGAAGATATTTGCAAATGACACTACAGACAAAGGACTGCTATCCAAGATCTATAAAGAACTTCTCAAACTCAACACCCAAAAAACAAATAATCAAGTCAAAAAGTGGGCAGAAGACATGAACAGACACTTCTCTGAAGAAGACATACAAATGGCTAACAGACACATGAAAAAATGTTCATCATCATTAGCCATCAGGGAAATTCAAATCAAAACCACTTTGAGATACCACCTTACACCAGTTAGAATGGCAAAAATGGACAGGGAGAGAAACAACAAATGTTGGAGAGGGTGTGGAGAAAGGGGAACTCTCTTACACTGTTGGTGAGAATGCAAGTTGGTACAGCCACTTTGGAAAACAGTGTGGAGGTTCCTCAAAAATTTAAAAATAGAGCTACCCTATGACCCAGCAATTGCACTACTGGGTATTTACCCCAAAGACACAGATGTAGTGAAAAGAAGGGCCATATGCACCCCAATGTTCATAGCAGCAATGTCCGCAATAGCCAAACTGTGGAAAGAGCCGAGATGCCCTTCAACAGATGAATGGATAAAGAAGACGTGGTCCATATATACAATGGAATATTACTCAGCCATCAGAAAAGATGAATACCCAACTTCTACATCAACATGGATGGGACTGGAGGAGATTATGCTAAGTGAAATAAGTCAAGCAGAGAAAGTCAATTATCATATGGTTTCACTTATTTGTGGAACATAAGGAATAGCATGGAGGACTTTAGGAGAAGGAAGGGAAAAATGGGCGGGGGGGATTGGAGGGAGAGATGAACCATGAGAGACTATGGACCTGAGAAACAAACAGGGTTTTAGAGGGGAGGGGGGAGGGGGGATTGGTTAGCCCAGTGATGGGTATTAAGGAGGGCACGTAGTGCATGGAGCACTGGGTGTTATACGAAAACAATGGATCGTGGATCACTACAACAAAAACTAATGATGTATTGTATGGTGACTAACATAACATAATAAAATTTAAAAAAATCATCCTAAACCTTTATTCCACCCTTAATTCCCATATCAATTATGGCAGACTTGCACTTCATTCATTATAGTATTCCTTGTATTTTTATGAGCCTGTATTACCTTTACAATTAATAAATGACACAAGGATATAATTAGACTTAAATTAGTCTCCAACTACTTCCAAAACTAACATTAGACAGTTTCAGATGGATTAGACAAATGTCTAATATATTGCCAATCAAATAAGATAAGCACAATTACAAAAAACTTTAAAAGGCAGATGTGTTCATTCTCTAGAGTTTAAAAGAAAAAATGCATATAGTAGTTTCCCAGGGCTTTCGTAGCAAATGACCACAATCTGGGTGACTTAAAACAATAGGAATTTATTCTCTCATAGTTCTGAAAACATAGTCTTGAGATCAGTGTGTCGGTAGGGCCATGGCTCCCTGGGAAGGCACTAAGGAAGACTCCTTCCCTGCCTCTTCCTGACTTCTGGCGCTCGCCAGCAATCCATGGCATTCCTTGGTTTATGGCTGCATCACTCAAATCTCTGCCTCTGTCATTATATGGTCACCTCTCTTGTGTGTCCTCTGTCTCCCTGTCTCCAAATCTCCCTTTTCTCAGGGGATACCAGTCATTGTATTTGAGGCTGAACCTAATCCCATATAACCTTGTTTTAACGTGACAATCTGCAAAAATCTAAATAAGGTCACAGTCTGAGGTTCCAATGCACATGAACTTGGAGAGGACACTATCCAACTCAATACAGTCCCATTATTGAGCAAAGTATAATATTTATCAAAAGTAACTGCTTACACTCATTGAAACATTAACAGAGAAACCAGAGAGTCTGCTGACCATGCAGCATCTAATTCCCAGTGAACAAAACAAATGCTCTGCTAGATTGATATAAGTGAATGAGCCAGGAAGTATCTGTGGCTCCATGCTTCCAAGTGGCATCGAACCCCAGCTCCATCATTACCCATTCCCTGACACCCATCCAGCCTTTTTTTTAATCCATGAGCCCACCTCATTCTCAACTCCCCCTCTCCACCTTATCCCCAATCCCTGCTCCAGGACGCAGAATCTTAAAAGTTGTAAAATTCAGGCATATGGTGAGGATATCTGTTTTATACATTACTTAATAATATAAAAGCTGAAACTTCAATAATTTCTTCTGTAGGCCATGTTAAAATATCCCTAAATCAAAATGTCCACGTCGATACAAATGAGGCCAAATATACCCTAATTTTGAAGGAAGAGCAGTATGGTCCGATTATACCATTAATGAGGCCACTTTGACTACCAAGTGGGGGGCCCACTAAGAAGAGGTGAAGGGTGTGGTAGTGTGTCAAGATAATATTCACCAGAATCAATCTGTATCTTTCCACCTCCACAGGAACTTCCCTGTATCTAGAGACTTTCCTCACCATACCCACATCTCAGCCCAGACAGCCAGACATGAGCAACAGGGTCTGTAGGCCTGGGCTGTCTCAGCAAATCTGGAGGACAAAGTGTCCCATTTGCAGCTTGGAAATTTCAGGTGTCAAGCTCCAGGTATCAGATAGAGATCTATGAGTGTCTATAATCAACAAGAACCCGAAAACGTAAAAGGTCAAAAACAGTCAAGTTCTTTGCTCTTAAACCTCAGAAATGAAGGTCCCTGGGCATATTAAATAGAAATCATGTTTTTCTGTATGTGTTACGGACTGGTCCCCCCAAATTCATTGTTAAAGCCCTAACCCACACATCGTGACTATATTTGGAGATAAGGCCTATAAGGAGGTCATTAAAGGTTAAATGAGTCCATAAGGCTGGGTCTTAATTCAATAGAACAGGTGTCCTTATAAGAAGAGGAAGAGACACCAAAGATCACACCCTTCCTCTCTCCCCCTGCTCTCTTTCCTCCTCCCTCACTCCACATGTGTACAGAGAAGAGACGATGTGAGGACACAGAAAGAAGATGGCCATCTACAGACCAGTAAGACAGGCCTCACCATAAACTGGATTTCTGGCACTGTGATCTTGGATCTCTTTCCTCCAGAACTGTGAGGAAATAAATTTCTGTTGTTTAAGCCACCCACCCCCATATAGTATTGTATTATGGCAGCCTTGTCCACTAACACGGTATAACGGAGATCTTAAAATTCGGGGCTTACTCACACAAGGGCTTATTCCCTCGCAAAACAACAATCTAGAAGTAGGTCATCGAGGGCTAATGCAGCTATTCCACAGAACCCTCAAATACCCAGGCACCTCCCATGTTGCTGTTCCGCCATCCTTAGTGTGTGGCTTCTATACTCAAGGTCATCTCGTGGTCTAAGAGAGCCACTCCAAGGTTTGCATTCTAAGCAGCAAGAAGGAGGATCTGAAGAAAGGCACCTTTGAAGGAGGCTTCCCAAAAGTCCAAAATAATACTTTCACTTATCTCTCATGAGCTAAAATTTATTCACATGGCTGCAACAAGCTTTAGGGGAGGTAGGACACATTTTCCAAAATTCTGTATTAGAGAAGAAGACAATGGATGTTGGAGCCTAGCAATGGACTCTAACACAACATATAAGAAAAAAAAAGATTTGATATTATATGTAATTGAGCAGAATTCATTTTCCCACTTACATTTCCAGCCTCCAATGAGACAGAGCTTGGGTGGGAGGACAGAGTCTGGGAGGAACCAGAGAAAGCCCTTGACATGGGTTGGCCAGCTTTTCAGCCAAGTCTGCAAAAATGAGAGTTCTGATTCTGGTGGACCTATGCCCTGATTCCAAACTGGTTGCCCTTAGAAGGAGTCAGTGTCCCCCACACCCCACAGCTGGGAGAGTAAATACAACTACTTGGCAAGACAAAGAAGATGGGTCGAGAAAAGCCTCTCATAGTCCCTGAGCCCCCATATATTATTGTGATTTGTAATAAGAAATATATATTTGGTCTTTGTCCTGATTCCTGGCACAGAGCTCCTAAAAGCCTTGGAATTTCCTAAGCAGTAAGAGCATTGGGAGCATCTTTTGTTGTAATATTTGGTCTCTTGTTCTCAGTTCTTAAAATCACTTGAGAGCCATAAATGTTAAATGGGTGTCTTGTTATTCATAACAAGCCCCTTTCCACCATAACTGGGTTTATGTTAACAAGGTGACCTTGGAAAGCACTTAAAGATGGGGGCTGGTTGCCAGTGAAAGCAAGCATGAATAGAGGGGTGGAACTTTCAGTCCCACCCCCTGATTTCTGGGGAGGGAAGAGGGGCTAGAGTTTTGAATCAATCATCAATGGCCAATGATTTAATCAATCATGTCTATGTAATGAAGACTCCACAAAAAAAAAAAGAAAACCAAAAGGACAGGGTTCAAAGAGCTTCAGGTTGGTGAACACATGGTGATTTGGGGAGAACGGTGCCCTCAGAGGGAGCGTGGAAACTCTGTGACCTTTCCCCATACCTCGCCATATACATCTCTTCTATCTGGCTGTTCCCAAGTTACATCCTTCCATAATAAACCAGTTATCTAGGGAGTAAACTGGTTTCCTGAGTTCTGTGAACCACGCTCACAAAGTAATCAAACCCAAGGAGGGAGCTATGGCAACTTCCGACCTGTAGCTGGTGAGTCAGAATTCCAGGTAAGACTGGCATCTGAAGTTGCAGGGGAGGGGCAGCCTTGTAGCTCTAATCCTTTATCTGTGGTATCAGAGTTGAGTTGAAGTACTGGATGTCCAGCTAGTGTCCTAGAATTGCATGGTGGTGTGGGGAACATCCCCACACACATTGAGTGGATGCAGAATCTTTAACCTTGGGTATTAGCCAAGTGTTTCTCCTGTGTGCCCAGAATGGTAAAATAGAACAGAGAGCTTTCAACCAGGAGACTTTCCATAGACTGAAGGGGAAGAGGGCCAGGGGACACAGACTGTGTGACCCTGCCCTCGGAAATTTGCTAGGATTAGCTTCACAAGATTCAAATGAAAGAGAATCATATCATCACAAAAGATATACTATGAAAAAAAGCAGAGTAAGATGCCTTTTAAAAATAATAAAAATAACTTAGAATCAGTCAAGATAAGGATGGGACCTGAAATTAAAGAGAACTGTGGACAGACACAGTGATTTTACCAATTATCATCTCACTGACTGATTGTAAGCACGGCTCAGGAGCGGAAGACAATATGGTTTTTGTCCCCAGTGGAGAACAAGTTACAATTAAAAAGTGGAGAAATATTTTTGATATGGTTCTAATTAAAAATTTAAATTCCCAGCAATGAGTTATTTTATACTTTTACCTGAGATCATAGAATATAAAACAGGATAAAGCAAAGCAAAATAGAAGTAGTTGAGCGCTGTGATTTCTGTAAGACTGTTGAATCACAGACCTGTACCTCCAAAACAAATAATACATTGTATGTTAAAAAAAAGAAGAAGAAGAAGAAGATAGTAGGAAGGGAAAAATGAAGGGGGCAGAAATCGGAGGGGGAGACGAACCATGAGAGACTATGGACTCTGAGAAACAAACTGAGAGTTTTAGAGGGGAGGGGGGTGGGAGGATGGGTTAGCCTGGTGATGGGTATTAAAGAGGGCACATTCTGCATGGAGCACTGGGTGTTATAAGCAAACAATGAATCATGGAACACTACATCAAAAACTAATGATGTAATGTATGGTGATTAACATAACATAATAAAAAAAAAGTAGTTGAGATAGATTTTGTGGGGTCTTAGCAACTCTGCTCAGTCATTTGATTACACCAGCACCCTCTGCCATTTATTTTACTGAGCTTGACATTCATTTGTTCATACACAGTTTTTCACTTTGACCAGATTCCTTTTTCAAAGGATGAAGATGAGAAGGAAGGGAAGATGGGAGGGAGGAAAGGTAAGGGAGAAAGAGAGTGGAGGAGGGAAGGAGAGAAGTCTGTACTAAAGTGAACCAGAGAAAAGCTTCCCATTTAAAATGTGTCTCTTTGCTGTGTTCATTGAAAGAATAAAATAAACATATTATTACTAACTTGGTGTCTGAATCTTGCTGCAGGAGCAGCAATGGAGTGCAGAGTTTCTTGAGGTCCCAGAGCAGGCAATGAAATGCCTACCAAGAACTTCTCCTCTAAGCACACTGAGCTGCTTTGTCCTTGGCAGCATTCACAAGGGAAGGCACCACTATAGTGTGAAGACCACATTAGCCTGAAATTATCAACATCTGTTCCTGTTTATAGTTTTCAAAGCAATCTTGCATGTGTTATGTAAACACCAACCCTGTGATTCAGGAAGGAAAACATTATTATTGGTCTCATTTTACAATTGAGGGTAGGGTGAGAATATAAAAAAACACCATCTTCTGACCTCCTTATGTTTCATCGTCTGATCACAGGTACAGTCTGTTCATGGTGTTTGACTATTTCACACTATTCATAGAAAAGGCACTAGTTTAGGAAAATGTGCTAGGAGAAATGGAGCCTCCCTGTTTCCCTCAGTCCCCTACCTCCTACCTGCCCCTCCTACCACCTATTTCAGCTACTTCTCCAGCTTACTTAACAACAGGCAAGAGGTCATAATAAAGCTGAGATCAAAAGGATGAAAAGATGTCATTCAAACAGAGAACCAGAGACTTGCATTCCAGGCAACAAAGAACTTCTCAATTTTCAAGAAAAGAGAGGAAGACAAGATGGCTTGAACTTAGAAGTTGGAGAAGTGGGGTTGGCACCAGATCTGATACAGTCTTTTTTTTTTTATGTTATGTTAGTCACCATACATTACATCATTAGTTTTTGATGTAGTGTTCCATGATTCATTGTTTGCATATAACACCCAGTGCTCCATTCAATACGTGCCCTCTTTAATACCCATCACCTGGCTAACCCATCCTCCCACCCCCCTCCCCTCTAGAACCCTCAGTTTGTTTTTCAGAATCCATCGTCTCTCATGGTTCATCTCCCCCTCCGATTCCCACCCCGCCTTTATAAAGTCTTAATGATCACGTCAAGGAGTTCAAATTTTATCCTAAGTACAAAGGCAATTTTAAATTTTATGTAAACAAGGAATGACAGTTTAGGGAGGCAAGACATATAGTGGCTCTATACCACACTGCTCCCCAAAATTAACTTGAAATGGAGTTTTGTTAGATAGTCTGAGAAGTTCGTGTGTTTTGGTTTCTACTACGAAGAGCCATATGGATCTAGCAAAAAGCAGGATAAAATAACTTAACTTGGATGAAAAAGACCTGTAGCAAATTTTGTGTTCTAAACTTTTAAAATATGTAACGCTAGTGTTTCTTAAACCATATGCTTTTTTTTCAGTGTTCAGTACTGGTACAAAACCCTCTTTGCTATGGAAATACACCTACTATTATTTCAACACTTTCCTAAAGTACATGTAAGGCTCTGCAATATCCAATAGCTTGTTGTCGCCTCTGGGATTAGACAGAGCTTCCAAAAAGTTTGTGGTATTTGATTTCCTATTTCTTCCCATACAATTTTATGTTCCCTCTCTCTCTTTCGTATTCATATTCTAGATCAATGCTTCCAACAATAAAATGTTCAGTTTTGAAAAATCTGAAGCAGTGATCCTTCCTTATTTATCAATATTTGTTGTAAATATTAATATTCCAGACAATTTAGATTTCCCCTTATTTTTGATGAACAAGATTTTAACTAATTTAATTACATTTTTGAAACCATGAATTAAGTAACAGTCCAAGGTGCAAAAGATTTTTTTTTATAACTCTACTGAGGTACAATTGACATACAGTAAACTGCACACATATAAAGCATACTTTTTGACCGGTTTTGACCTATGTACACAACAATGGAAACCATGACAAAATCAACATTATGAACATGTTCATCACTCCTAAAAGTGTCCTTGTGCCCCTCTATAATCCTCCCTTTCTCACTCCTCCCTCCCTTTCTCAGTGCTTTTACGCACTACAGATGAGTGTGAATTTTCAAGAATTTATGTAAAAGATGAGATCAAACGACACACATTCTTTTTTTAATCTGGCTTTTGTCACTTAGCATAATTATGTTGAGATTCATCCACATTATCAGGTGTATCAACAGTTTATTCCTTTTTGTTGCTGAGTCGTATTCCATGCAATAATTATTACACAGTGTGTTTTATCCATTCACTTATGATGGCCATTTGAGTTATTTCCAACTTGGGGCTGTTACAAATAAAGCTGCCATGAATATTCATACAACAGGTCTTTGGGTGAACATATGCTTTCATTTCTCTTGGATAGATACCTAGGATTGGAATGGCCAAGTCATATGGTGAGTGCATGTCTAACCTTTTAATAAACTGCTAATTTCTAAGTGGTTGTGCCATTTGCACTCCCACCAGAAACGTATGAGAGTTCCAATTCTTCCATACGCTTGCCAACATTTGGTATGCTCAATCTTTTTCATTCCAGCCATTCTAGTGGGTATCTAGTAGTGTCCCATATGGTTTTAGTCGGTTTTGATATCAACACTTATTTTAAGGTTTTACCTAAGGCATCAGTAAACATAAAAATGTTAAACATAAAAATGTTCCTCCAGTGGTTTCAATGTGCACCCAGGGTTGGGAATTATACTGGATAAAACACATGGGCTCTTTTAATAGAGAAAAGATTTTAAGTATCGATTTTATAGTGTGCCTAGTCACACACTTCATATTGACAGCCCTAAACCGTTTCTCACCAGATTTGGTCTTTCATACAAAAGCTGACCGGTGATAGCTGCCATTTGCTACCACTGTGTGAAAGGAAATGGGGGTGGGAGAAGAGGGTTTTCAGACCTTGCTAGTGTTAATACTGAGGGAGCAGAAGTCGGATATTAAAAATTTAGCATTCTCGGGGCGCCTGGGTGGCTCAGTTGGTTAAGCATGTGCCTTCGGCTCAGGTCATGGTCCTGGGATCCTGCGATCAAGTCCCACATCAGGCTCAGTGGAGAGTCTGCTTCTCCCTCTCCCTCTGACCGTCCCCCCTGCTTGTGCTATTGCTCACTCTCTCTCTCTTAAATGAATAAAACCTTTTTTTTTTAAGATTTTATTTATTTATTTGACAGAGAGAGAGACAGCGAGAGCAGGAACACAAGGAGGGGGAGTGGGAGAGGGAGAAACAGGCTTCCTGCCGAGCAGGGAGCCTGATGCGGGGCTCGATCCCAGGACCCTGGGATCATGACCTGAGCTGAAGGCAGACGCTTAATGACTGAGCCACCCAGGCGCCCCTAAATGAATAAAACCTTTTAAAAAAATTTAGCATTCTCAAAATAAACAAAGAACTCTTACAACCCAACAATAACACAACAAAGTGAAAGAAAAAGAAAGAAAGAAAGAAAGAAGGCAAAAGATGTAAATGAACACCTCACCAAAAGAAGATATACAGATAATAAACAAGTATATTAAGAGATGTACTACATCATTTGTCACTGGGGAAATGCAAATCAAAATGACAATGAGATACTACCCCATACCTATTAAAATGGCTACAATCCAAAAAACTGACAATGCCAATTGCTGGTGAAGATGCAGAGCAACACGAACTCTCATTTATTGTTGATGAGTACGAAACGGTACAACCACTTGGGAGGACAGCTTGGCAATTTCATACAAAGTGTACATAGTCTTATATGAACCAGAAACTCTGCTACTAAGAATTTAGCCAACTGATTTGAAAATTTATGTCCTTGCAAAATCCTGCATATGAATGTTTAAAGCAGTTTTATTCATAATTACCAAACATTGGAGCCAATCAAAATGTCCTTGGTGAATGGATAAACAAACCACAGTAGATCTATCTAATAGAATACTATTCAGTGACAAAAGGAATGAGCTATGAAGCCACACAAACACTTAGATCATTTTAAATGCATACTGCTAAGTGAATAAAGCCAATCTGAAAAGGCTACACACTGTATGATTTCATTTACATGACATTCTGGAAAAGGTAAAACTGTGTCGGTGGCAAACAAAAATGCTGTTAAAAGGTAGCTATTCAGGGGTGCCTGCCTGGCTCAGTCCGTAGAGCATGTGACTCTTAATGGGGTTGTGGGTTTGAGCCCCACATTGGGTGTAGAGATTACTTAAAAATAAAATTTAAAAAAAGGTAATGGGGTACCTGGGTGGGGACAACATTATTAATGTATTTAATGCCACTGAACTGTACACTTGGAAATGGTTAAGATGATAAATTTATGTCATGTATATTTTATCACAATAAAAAATTTTTTTAAAGAAAAATTAAAGAGAGATGGAAAGACTTCCTGGTGGTCCTCTGGTTCTTAGTGTAGCCCCTCAAGGGGCCCAGCTGTACTTCCTGTCTGAGTTCAATGAGCTATCAGAGCTTCTCTCCAAGAACTCCTTCTGGCTTAAGCCATGGGTAGCAATGATCACTGCTTTACAGACACATGCTCTGGGAGGATACAGTATATGCATATATATCTCAGTATTTCAAAGATGTTAATGCTTATTGAGTAACCTACCACTGGGCTCCCATGGGCATAGCCTCTCTGCAGTGTCAATGCCAAGAAATGATCAGCCAAGTTTAATTTTCAACCAAGTCCAATTTCCTAAAATTCCTTTCCTCCCTTCCTTCTCACTCTCTACCTCTCTCATACCCAACAATGTCCCCAAAACATCCTTCTCTCTGCTCTGCTCTCAGCTCCCCACCAAAAATCCTCTCCCAAGCTTTCTTGAGCTCTCTCTCTTTTCTTCCCTAACCTTCTCCTCCTGCTGCTATTCTTCCATCCAGCCTGTCTGGTACCTCTCCCACTGATTATCACTAGGGTGTGGAGCAGGAAAGGAATATCTGAGAACAGGGGCCAGAGGACAAGTAGAGAGTCAGAGGTCAGACAGAGGGAACATTTTGTTAATGGGCAAGAAAAAATATATATATTATATACAAAACATATAAATTAGTAATAGTATACTAATTATACATTTTTATGAGTAAAATAGAAACCACAGTTTATATTTTATCAGTTTATATTTAAAAGGCCAAGCACAGAAGCTTTATTATGACAAAAACATGAGACATGGAAGTACCTAAAACGTCTTGAGTATTGCTTGAACAAACCACTATTGCTTAAACAAACCAAAACTTAGAGGCTTAACAGGAATCTGTAGGTTGATTCAGCTCACCTGGGTGGTTCTCCATACTCTGGTGTTGCTGCATTTAGATAACGACTGGGGCTAGGATCTTCTGAAGGTTTGATGGGGCTGGGTGTGCAAGATGGCGTCTTCAGCTCATGTCTGAGCTGGCCTCTCTCCTTCATGTGGCCTGTCTCCCTGACGGAGTAGCCTGCTTCATGAGTGTTCAGGGCTGAAAGAGGCAGGAAGAGATGCTGCCAGCCAGTAAGTGCTAAGTCCACCAACACTTCTGCTGTCTTTGATTAATCAAAGCAGTCACAGAGCCCACGCACATTCAAGGGGGAGGGAGAGAAATGGACTCCACCTCTTGATGGAGAAGGGACATATGGTCATGGCCATCTTTGGAAAATACAGTCTATTGCAGATGGTGTAAAAGTTGTGTATTTAAATAAGAAGCAAATATTCCCTACAATTAAGGATAATCCAAATAAAATGAATAGGAGAAACTTTATGAAATGTTAAACCAAAGGAAACCCTCCCCACCTAAAATTGGCAGAAATCTTAATTCAGGTCAATCCACGTCCCTTGCCAGAAGGTGAACACTCTTTAGCCAGGAGGAAATGGGCCAAAATATGTGTTGGACTTGGTGGACATGTCAAAAGAGTAAGGTAGTAAGACACCATTAAAATCCAACTCAATTTAAACTTACACTGAGTTCCTCTATGGTGCCAGAGCCCATGTTGCCTAGCCACTAACAATGCTTGCAGATACTCCAGGAAGACTATTTCACTAGTCCCTCCACAAAGAAGTCACCAGGGGAAATTTCTCCCATACCATCATCCCATGACATTCTGTTCTTCCTCACCTGTGATTCATTTGGCCCTTGTCTTCCCGACATCCCAAACTCTACTGCCACTCCTGTATCATGAGGCAATTTCTGGAGTGTTCCTCTGTCCTGGAAGTTTAACTCTGCATTTTCATTGCAGCTTTCTCAAGGAAAAGTAGTTTATTCTCTTACACTCCACGTACCTTAAGTTTAGAAGGTGAGTCTGCTGTTGTCCATGCTCCCCATTACTACCGGCAGACCTTTAGTGGCTCCTCCTTTTATTCAAAACAAAAAAGAAAGCAAAAAGCAAACTGACTTCTCTTGAGGCTCATATCATTTGGGCAAACCACTCTGTCTACCTCTTCGGATCTGTCATCCCTACAAATCCCAGTCAGTCCCAGTCTCATTTTGAAACCCTGACACCTGACTCCCAGTCTTCCTTTAAGATGACTTTAACTCTTGTCATCTTTCTGTTTGTCTGGAAGAGTCATGAATTACACCTGTTTACCTGTTTCTTGCGTTCTCATCCAGTTAGCATTCTGGTACTCTGAGAAGTGGCCGCCCTAATCCTGGATGACTTAAACAGTTACCTGGGATGATATTTATAACCCCTTGGCCTCTCACTTCCTTGATCACCTCAGCCACCCAAGACAATGGTCACATTCTGGACATTGTGAGCACCCATAATCTTGATGCCTCCAGAAGCAAAATTCAATCTGCCTGCCTTCTGAACACAGTAACCTAACCTTACCCATATCAGCTAAACTTACCCCAAACCTAGGGAACCTAGCCCTGGAGGAGAGTCACATGACTGAGCAGATTACTTACACCATTACTGTCAATTTCAAATAGGTTCTCAGGCTGCCTGGAAAGCTCATAAAATTTTTCTGGTCAACTCCCTCTCCCATCCTCTGCAATGACCTTATCAAACTTTCTCCAGCTCCCCTAATCTAGGACAGCCTATGATAGTCCCTCCTATCTCACTCCCAGCAGAAGACTCTACTTCTTTTCTTACTTTACAAAAGAAAATAAAGGCCTTAAATGAGAACTTCTTTATCTCACAGCTATCAAAAAGAAGAAAATCCTTGTCTACTCCAAACCCACCTTCCTTCCTTTCTGGTAAAATAGAGGAAATCTTATTTATCATATTTAAGGACCCAAGAATACACAATAGGAAAAAAACAGTCTGTTCAGTAAATGGTGATGGGAAGACTGGACAGCCACATGCAAAAGAATGAAGCTGGACCACTTTCTTATACCATACGCAAAAATAAATTAAAAATGGATTAAATGTGGAACCTAAAACCATAAGACTCCTAGAAGAAAACATGCAATAAACTCTTGGACATTGGCCATAGAAATATTTTTCTGGATCTGTTTCCCCAGACAAGGGAAACCAAAGCAAAAATAAACTACTGAAACAACATCAAACTAAAAGCTTTTGCACAGTGAGGGAAGCCATCAACAAAACCAAAAGGCAACCTACTGAATGGAAGAAGATATTTGCAAATGATACATATAATAAAGGATTAATATCCAAAATATATAAAAACTCATATAACTCAACACCAATAAAACAAATAATGCAATCAAAAAAATGGGCAGAGGATCTGAATTGACATTTTCCAAAGAAGAGAAATAGATGGCCAACAGACGCATGAAAAGATGCTCAACATCACTAATCATCAGGGAAATGCAAATCAAAACCACAGTGACAAATCACCTCACACCTGTCAGAATGGCTAGAATCAAAAAGACGAGAAATAACAAGTGTTGGTGAGGATGTGGAGAAAAGGAAACCCTTGTGTGCTATTGGTGAGGATGTAAATTTGTGCAGCCACTCTGGAAAACAGTATGGAGGTTCCTCAAGAAATTAAAAAAAGAAATACCATATGATCCAGTAATTCTACTTCTGGGTATTTACCAGATGAAAATGTAAACACTAATTTGAAAAGATATGTGCATCCTTATGTTTACTGCAGCATTATTTACAATAACCAAGACATGGAAGCAACCTAAGTGTCCATCAATAGATAAGTGGATAAAGAAGATGTGATATATACATACAATAGAATATTACTCAGCCATAAAAATGAATGAAATCTTGCCATTTGCAACAACACAGAGGGACATAGAGAGTATTTTGTTAAGTCCAACAGAGAAAGACAAATATATGCTTTCCCTGATATGTGGAATCTAAAAAAACAAATGAACAAACAAAATACAGAAACAGATTTATAAATACAGAGAACAAGCTGGTAGTTGCCAGAGATGAGGAGGTGAGGGCGGGGATGGGTGAAATTGACAAAGGGAATTAAGAGGTACAAACTTTCAGTTATATATTAAATAAGTCACAGGAATGAAAAGTACAGCATGGGGAATATAGTCAATAATACTGCAATAATTTTGTATAGTAATAGGGGTAACTACACTTACCATGGTGAGCATTTTGTAACGTATATAATTGCCAAATCACTATGTGTGATTTGTACTATACATCGAAACTAACATAATATTATATGTAAATTTACAATTACAAAGAAAAAAAAAGAAGTTAAGAGCTTTTTACTGTCAATTATCTCTACTCTCTTTTAAATTTAACCCTTACTCTCACCTGGATTCTTCCTACTAGAAAACCATTTTAAAAAATAATAAAATCTTCCTCAGTTTCACATGTCTGATTCTGCCTTCTTATCCTTCTGTCTTTACATGCAAACTGCTCAGAAGTGTTATTTTGCTCATGGTCTTCATTTCTTTATACGCTATTTACTCCTCAACCCATATGGCCTCCAGCCTCAACATGCTATTAAAAACAGGACTCTGTGGGATCATAGGGGAAGGGAGGGAAAAATAAAATAAGATGAAATCAGAGAGGGAGACAAACCATAAGAGACTCTTAACTATAGGAAACAAACTGAGGGTTGCAGGAGGGGAGGTGGGTGGGAGGATGTGGTAACTGGGTGATGAGCATTAAGGAGGGCACTTGATGTAATGAGCATGGGGTGTTATATTCAACTGATGAATCACTGAACTCTATCTCTGAAGCTAATAATACACTATATGTTAATTAATTGAATTTAAATTAAATAAATAAATAAATAAAATAGGTCTCTGTGGTTGTTAATATGGTTCAAGTTAATGGGCACATCTTGATCTTCATCTTACATTAGTCTTAACATCCCCAGACATGGCTGAGTACTCCATCTTGTGACTTCCACAACACTACTTTCTTCTGGTTTGCCTCCTTCCCCATAGAGCTCTTCCTTTGTCTCCTTTGCAGGCTCAGCTTTCCTCTACTTTGATGGTGATGTTCCTTAAGGCTTAGCATTAGGTCATTCTCTCATCCCACTCACTTCTCTCTAAGCCATCTCATCAATGACCACCTGTAGGTAGATTACCCAAACTGTGCATCTCTAACTCTAAACCATGCTCTGAGCATCAGACACTTACACACCTTTCTACATGAGGTCTCTCCACTCACATGCCTCAAAGGTTTGTCAAACTCAACTTGTTCAAAATAAAACTATCTTCCCTTCCCCCCTAACAGTCTCCCCACCCCCAGAGTTCCTTATCTCATTGAATGGCAGTGACATCCATCATTATCCAAGCCTGAATTTTAGTGGGCATCCTTGGCTCCTCCCTCTTCCTCACTCTGTCCACATCCACTCGTCACAGTCTCCTATCAACTACCTTGTAAATATCTCTCAGGTCCATCCACTTCTTTCCATTTCCACTGCCACCAATCTAGTCCAAACCATTATAATCTCTCACCCAGCCTAGTTCAGAAATAGTCCTGCACCCATTTTTCTCCTCATCTGATCAATTCCCCAAACTATAGCCAGAGTGATTTTCCTAAAGCACAAATCCTACCACAATCTCATTGCTTTTAGGATGAGAAAACAATCTTTGACATGGTTCTCACAGTCCTACATGGTTTGTCCCTACTGACCTTTCTCTGTCTAGCCTCGCCTCACACCAGAGCTCCCAGGACTCTAGTCACACTAGTTCACATTCAGTTCCTAATCCCTTCTGCCACTCTGCCACTTCCCCACTCCTGCAGCAGCCCATCAGCAAACATTGTTGGTTCTGCTTTGAAACTGTCTTGAATCCAAACTTTTCCCATCATCCCCACTGTTAGAATACTAACCAAAACCACCACCATCTTTCACCTGGGCTATTGCCACAACCTACTGAGTGATCTCTCACTGCCCTTTGTCTTGCCCCATCCGATCCATTTCCAATCACCAACCAGCATGATGGCATACAGCAGAAGTCAAATCATGTACTTTCTAAAATCCTTCCAATAGCTCCCCATTGCAATCAGAATAAAACTCAAAGTCCTCAAGGCTTACCCCAAGGCCCTGCCTGATCTGGTCCCTATCTACCTCTCTGTCCCCATCCTCTACCACTGCCCTACTCTTTTGCTATATGCCAGTCACACTGGCCTTCTTTCTAACCTTCTATGTTCCTATCTTAAGACCTTTGCTTGCTCTTCCTTCTCTGGAATGTTTTTCCAAACCTCGGAATGGCTGCCCCTTTTCATTATTTTGCAAAGAGATATTGCCTGCCCACTCTTCGTCTTCTGTGTAAGTCACTCCATCGCTTGACCTGACTTTCTATATAGGACTGACTATTCAGAACCTTCCAATGGCTTCCTATCTCACAGTGAAGTCCCTACCATAGCCAGAAAGGACACACATGATGTGGCCACAATTTCCTCTTTGATCTCATATACCACTTGTCTCCCTCTCACTCTGCTCCATCCATACTAGCTTCCTTGCTGTTCTTCCAGTATTTCAAGTGCCCTCCTAACCCAGAGCCTTTGAACATTCTCATTCAAAAATCCACATGAGTTAATCTCTCATGTCATTTAGGTCTGGCTCAAGTGACACATATCGAAAGCTCTTCCTTGACGATCCTAATTAATATAATGGCTCCATCCCCCTACTATCACTCTCACCTTTTAATTCCCTTCAAAATACTTACATTACTTAACATGTTAAATATTAATTTGCTTTCTTCCATCTAGAAAGTACCACCCACCAGAGCAGGAATTGTTTTCTTCACAACTATTTTCATCGTTCTTAGATGAGTAGGTGCTTATAAGGTTTTTATTAAATGACTGAACTATCTAATTTACCTAATTAATTTACGTGTCCAATGTATGTCTTTATGCCTTCTCCACCACCTTCCCCACATAAAAAGCCTTTGAAGACACAGCTTTTACAAGGGAAGAGGAGGTTCATTCAACCACATTTACAAATCCTAACTGTTTTTAACTTCTGTATTTTCAGATCTCCCCACTCTCAGGAGGCTCTACTTCCGATGAGTCTCGGGTTACTTCCAGTCAGTCCTTTGCTATCACAAATCCTGCGGCCAAGAACGGGCGTGGGTATATGCAAAACTTTTTGTCATCACTCAATCGTCCTAAGACATTCCTAGAAGTGGGATTTCTGGATCAAACGGTAACTGCATATGTAAGTTTAATAGCTATTGCTGAATTCGCCTCCACGGGGTTCATACGACTTTGGATTTCCACTAGCAATGTGTGAGAGTGCCTGTTTCTTCACAGCCTCCCGCGCCAACTCAGTGTCGTTAAACTTTGGGGGGTTTGCCAATCGCACAGTTGAGAAATGGGCTGAGTCGAGCGCGCCCTTCCCCGCCTGACCCCCGACCTCCGACTCCACCCGGGTTCCCGCAGAGACCCGCGCCCCCTAGAGCGCGTCCCTGCGGACGGGCGGGCAGGCGCGCAGGCGCGGGGTCGCTCTGCTCCGCACTCCCGCGCCATGTCCCCCAAGGGTGGGCTGCGCACCGCGGGAAGATCCGGCCTTGCTCAACTGGCCCGAAAGAGGAAGCGCAGAGGGGCTGAAGTAAACACTTAGGAAGGCCGTTGCAAAAGAGACCAGGGTCTCGGGCTTATGCGGAGCCGTCATCTGGCCCCACATCCCTTAGCCACTAATAGATCGAGCGACAAAGAAGGATCATTTAGCGAGGGAATTCTCAGAGAAGAGGGCGCGCGTAGGGGAGGGGCGAGAGAGGAAGGCCCAACTTTTCCCAGAACTTAAAAAACAAAAACTTTTTTTTCCCTTCAAGGGTGTGGTGTGGCGGGGGAGAAATAGGGGAAATGAGGCACAGACCCGATGAGTTGGAAAAAGCAGCCCCCGAGTCTTAGAAGTCTTCATCCACACATCCTCCCGCGGGTGTGCCTCCAACCAGGCGCCCCCGTTGCACCTCGATGCAAAGCGGCGCGGCGAGCGCCACACGTCTGCGCGCTGCGTGGAAAGGGCAGGGCTGACACCACTTCCTCCCCGAGGCGGCGGACCTGAGCCCGGGTGGAGCCCAGTGTGCCGCCTCGCCTGCCCCGCCGCTGCCCCGCCGCTGCCCCGCCGCCGGTCCGCCGCCGGTCCGCCCGCGCCCGCGCCCGCGCAGAATCCCTGCCGAGTCCCCGCGGAGCCGTCAAGGTAAGCGGCGCCGGCCGGTCCGGGCGCCCTGCGAGCTGCAGCCGGGACCCTTGGGGCTGCCGCGGGACCATGTGTCCAGGGGTTCTGGTCCCAGCTCCGACCCAGCTCCCGGCCGTGGCCCGGAGAACTCGCGCCTCCCGCTTGGCCCTCGAGGGGAGCGCGTCCCCGGGGTCCCCTCTGCTGACCTCAGCCCTTGACCCAGCTACGCGGGGCTTGGGGCGCGGGCTCGTCTTCCACGCGTTCTCTTTCATCACATTTGACTGATTTCCTGCCCGGAAAATTGCTTCAGGGACAGACGGGTAACCCGTCTGAACCCTCGCCTGTCCAGCAGCCCAGGAGCCCCAACCTGACCCTCGGAAGGAATTCCTGGGGGGGGGGGGACATTTTAAGGCACTGTAGATTCAGTGCAAGTCGTGTGAGAATTTGAGAGTGACGATCGCAGTCTGACGTGTCTTAGAGTGTTTGCTGACTTTAAAACTTTGGACAACTGTTTCTTCTTTTTAAAAACATCTTTACCAGTGATTGGCCTTTTCATTTTAAAATAAGATAGAGGGCCGGTTTGGACACCAGGAGTTAGTCTCATAATTTGGCGTAGAGTGAATGTCCGGAGTGCCATTTCATAGAATGAAGGAAACTGAGTAGGATATCCTATCCAGGAGTCCCCCAGAAGACTTTACCCCCTGCACCTCTGATTTTCCTTGTGGGAAGGTATTTCTTATTTATACCATTGTAGAACACCAAACCTGTAGCTTCTAGCGCGACTCAGAGAAAGTGGTTCAAAAAGAACTTTTAATGTGGTTATTAGAGAAAGAGAAAAGGAGGAAAGGAGGAAAGTAACATGGGGAAAAGGCACATGAGTTTATTAATCCCCAGGGTATTATTTCTGGTGGCAAAATGTGGTTTAAATAAAGGCAAGGGTACTTAATACCTACTACTAATTCTAAATTCTAGGCCTCTGAACAGAAATTTCAGAAAAGAGAGCTTTTGTACACTGGCAATTTTCCCTCTGGCCTCACTGAAATAGTCTTACAGTTAAGACTGGCTAGCAAAATTCACAGAAAATCTACTAAGAAATCTTCTATAATGTCTTCCGGGTGGTATTTCCTGCCTGTTTAACATGTTGTGAAAGGTCTAAGAAATATAATGTCATCTTCAGGCTGTTAATACTTAATAATTTTCACACTGATACTAATATTTGTGTCTTTTCTGGATACTTGGGATATTTGGATTATAGCTCCATATCTGCCTTTAACTAGACAAGGGTGACTTTGATTAAGGTGCTTTAACCTCCCTGGACCTGAGATAACTTATTCATAAAGTGAGATTGTTGGGCTAGAGTATGTCTGTCATTATAATAGCAATTGGCGAACTGCTATAATTCTTTGAATTTGTCCTGTCTGAAGTGCTGGCAAAGTTAGAATTGCTGATCACACAGAAAAGGACGGAAAAAGTCATAATGATAACAGATTTTGTTAGAGTCTGAAATATCAACACTTTTGAGGCCTTTTGTTTCTCGGAAGTTCTTTTAAAAGTAGTCAATTTTTGGTCTATATGTAAGATGGCAGATTTCCATTCTGTTGAGAAACTAAGATGGGGAATTGGTGTGCCCAAGCTTGGGGCGGTCGATATTAAATTTCAAAATTTTTCAATTATTATTTCTCAAGAAATATAACTTTATAATATGGATTACCTTATGATTTAGTTACTTTAAATCTTAAACACAGTACTTACTAGGTTATGTAGTGTCCATTAATGTTTCATATTTTTATACCCTAGGAATGTATACCAATCATCTACTTTATTAACCTTTATTTACTTATGACAAAAACGTTCTAGATATTTTCATATTATTATTAGAATGAGCTATTTATAAAATTTATTGCCATAAATGTCTGTATTTGATATGCCACTCTGAATTTCTTCAAACCATACTACTTTCAAAAGAAAGAGAAAAGGAGTAATTATTATTATTTTCATTTACTTCTAAACGCTCTTCGATCTTATTTTAATTATCTTTATATCCAAAACCTTTTAGTGAGTCCACAAATCTTATAATAAAGTTGGTGTTTCATAGTTTACCACACCAAAATATTTTCCATTTTAAAGACCTCATGAGTTTATTTTATAGGCAACAGAATGATCTTAGTAATTCTCACCTCAAAATACAGCAATCCTTATTAATATAATTAATATTATAGTATGTAAATATGTCTATATTTATGTCACTTCTGTCATCCTGTGTGGCAAATAGCTTAAAGTTTAAGCAATTATTATAAGTTCAAGTGCATAATAAATGCCAGGATTTGAGGCATTAGATTGGTACACTGGTTGTATAGTCATGTGTATGTGTATTACAGTTATAGTTGTCATGAGAAACATGATTTGTAGGGGAAACTGCTATATATTTGGAAAAGCTGACAGTTAGATGTCTCTTGAGAAGAGAGAACAGCAGCACTAAGGATTGGCATTGAATGAGCTACACTCAGTTTAAGGGGCTAGACTGTACGTGCGGCATGACAAGGTGGGACCTGTGGACTAGAGGATGTGACCTGCCACCACCACATCCTCATTATCTAGCCAAATTCCTGGGACCATAGTTGGGATTCAAGAAATGTTTGCTAAGTGTCCAGATATATCAGTTCCACTTCTGGGTTGTACCATCAAAATGTCACAAGCCCCTGACCTAGGCAAGCCCGTTGGTACCAACCCTGAGGTATAAGCAGGTAGAGATGTAGCACCACTCCAAGGAACCACATCATCTCAGCATGCACTCTAAAGCTTGAACTCATGACGTGGTTTCTAAACATTTCCTGAAGATTGACAATGCATGTGAATCATTAAGAATCGTATTGTAAGAGTTATTTTCTTTCTTCTCTGTCAACTCAGCTTCCTCTTTATCACCAAATGGTGATCATAAATAATTATTCTATTCTATTCTGTTCTATTTATTTAGCTTACATTTTGGACCAGACTCTGTGCTAATTAATTTAGATGTGTCATTGCATTAATCCTCACATCCTGGGCTTATGCCATGAAAGCACAGAGAGGTTAAGAAGGTTACACAGAGAGTAAGAAGAGGAGCTGACCTTTGAACTGAGCTAGTCTCATACCAAAACCCTAGGAGCTGTCCCAGGAATAGGGCTCAAATGGTGTAAAGACATGGGACCATTCCTCAGTGAACTTCTAGTCTAGTTGGGTGGGGGGACATAAATGGGCAGTTACAGTTCTACACGTGACCAGAATTGTGCGCTGTGGAAGCAGATATCAGATCCCTATACCACAGTGGGGTCAAGGAAGGGAGGATGAAATGAAGGTAAGCAAGGAACTTGCCTTGCTATAGTGGGAAGACAAAATATTATAATCAACTGTGAAGTTATTATGTTTATGTATGTCTTTTGAAAAAGTAATCTGCTTTGGCAGCCATCACATGTTTTCGTTTTTGTCTTTATTCTCATCCCTCTTGATAGCTTGCTAGGTTGATTAAATCAATAAAGCAATGAGTTTAATTTTTTTGTTTGTTTCTGCTGGGGATCTTTCTGATTTGATCTCATATCACAGACTCATCAGTGAGATGGTTGTGGGCTGGGAGAGGGTATAAATGATAAATCAACAGCAGTTATGTTTCCACAAACTGGCTAGATGACCTATGTTCAGAGAACTATATCGTATCAAACTGGAGGGAAGATAAAGAGTGGTAGTAGAACAAGTAAATGCTAGACTGGATTTATTTTTGTCCTTCCTTTTTTATTATGAAATGTTTCATACAAAAGATGGTGTATAATGTATATGCAGATTATAACAATAATAAAGCCAACATCTGGATACCTATCACCCAGCTGAAGAAGTAAAATATTACCAATATATCTTCTGACTTCCTCCCAATAGCATTCCCTATTTTCTCAACAGACATAATCAGTATTGGGAATGTGCTGGTTTTTTTTTTAAAAAAAGCATTTAGAAAGCATGTACATGCATTTGCAAACATGTCAAACTGGGAATTAAGAGTGCACTGGCTCTTAGGAAACTGAGATTAGAATCTCCACCAACTGTAGGCACGATTATAAATAGAGTGCCCTGTTAGGTGAAGACGACTTATTTTAAATAGCATAAAAGCAGAGTGGCTTATAAATGATTATGAGTAAGTACCGTGGAAATAGTTAGGGGTATCTTAGTCATTACTGAAGTGACCAAGATTCACCAGTGGATAACTCTAACTTTTAAGTGTAATAAAGAATATATAATTTAGGAACTCATCATTTTTTCATATTGCTTAGATTTCTACCTTAAATACAATTCAGTCATTTAAAAAATATTTGCCAAGCACTATTTCAGGTGCTTGAGACATGTTGGCGAACAAGAGAGGCAAAGATCTCTGCATTTATGGAGTTTATACTTCTAATGGGGAGACATAGACAATAGTCAGTAAACATAATAAATAAGTAAATAATGTAGGTAGTAATAAGTGAAAAGTGTCATAAAAAAAAGACAAAGTTAAGCAAAGTAAAGTTGTAGTATTTAATAAGGTGGTCAGGCTTGGCGTCACTGGGTAGATAGGATTTGAACAAAGTTTTGAAGGAGTTAACTAAGAGGCTATCTGAGAGAACTGTGTTCCCAGTAGGGGGAACAGCCAGGGCCAAGGCTATAAGGCAGGGGTCTGCCTGGTGTATTCAAGAAACAAGAAGGCCCATGTGGCTAGAAGGTATAAGAACAGGAAGAGAGTAGCAAGAGATGTGGTTGCAGAGGAGCACAAAGAGGTGGCAGATCATGTAGGGTCTTGTGGGCCATTGTAAGAATTTTCGCTTTTACTCTGAGTGAAACTGAGGGGCGATTGTGGAATTCTGGGGAAAGGAGTAGCATGATCTGACTTACATTTAATAGATTCACTCTGGGGCCCCTGGGTGGCTCAGTCATTAAGTGTCTGCCTTCAGCTCAGGTCATGATCCCAGGGTTCTGGGATCAGGCTCACTGCTCCACGGAAAGCCTGCTTCTCCCTCTCCCCACTCCCCCTGCTTGTGTTCCCTTCTCTCGCTGTGTCTCTGTCAAATAAATAAATAAAATCTTTTAAAAATAAATAAAATAAAAAATAAAAGGCTCTCTCTGACTGCTTGAGAATAAGCTGAACAGAGTAAGGATGAAAGCCAGGAGCCATTTAGGAAGCTTTAGGAATCACCGTGTATTTTGAAGGTAGAGCCAATAGGATGTGGGGTTTGAGAGAAAAAGGAGTCAGTGATGACTCCAAAGTCTTGGTCTAAACAACTGGAAGATGGAACTGCCATCAGTTGATGGGGAGGTTGGAGAGGAGGTGGTCCGAAGTTCAGCTTCAGATACGGATATGAAGTATCAACTGGTAATAACTATGTGCTTATTACATATAAGGCTAAGGTCATTTAGGCTAAGTAGCTATTTGGGAAGATACTGTTATTTTCACTTTACAAAATTAGAAATGATTGCTTGGGGGTTAAAGAAATGGAACGTAAAACCAGGTCTTTTAGATCCTAAAGCTTTAACCATTCTTTGAAAATTTGCTGAAAATGGAAGAAAAAAACAAAACCCTTGCTGAAAAGGTTGACCAATAATCTTTATTATGCAGATAAGAATATAGTCAACTAATCAGTAATATTCTACCTCTATGAGGGTCTAGACAATGAAAATTGTTTTTAATGAGTGGAAAAGCAAGAAATAGGTACTAAAGATCATACATAAAGTGCTAACCAGTGAGATGGGCATTATGCAATACAAGGTTTCTGTGTGTTTAAGAGCAGATTCTGAGGGACGACGGATAAAGACCTCTTCCACAAAGGAGATTTTTATCTCAACCAGAGGTTAAGGTTTTTATATTTTCAAAATCTAAGACCAAATTCAGAAGAGAGGGGAGCTTCCCCTTGACACGGCTGGATTTCAGATGGATGCAAGTGTTCAAGCAGGGCTAAAGGGTCACTAACAGCTGTTGAAGAATGTTAAATGACACCGTTACAGTATTTGGAAAGCTGAAAGTACTTCCTACTTCATTAGGAAGTATACTGAAATGGTGATAATTGATGTTTCCTTTGTTCTGGCTATAATAGGCATCAAAACAGCATAGTTATGGAATGGTAGTATTTAGTGGAATGCTGCTTAAGTGGTCGATTACCATTTAATAGACTGTGTTTTTCACCAGGCAAAACTCTAGTCTTCAATTAAGTGCATTAAGATTTCATCTCAAAAATAAAAGAAATAATTCGTTAAGGGAAGGAGGGAACACCACAAAATTTTTTGCAGGAGATTTACAGTATATTAATTATGTTACTAACTAAGTAAATTTATCTAAGGCTACTCTATAGTACAACATTAACAATCTCATTCATGTCTGCTAATAACATAAAATTCACAACTGACAGGTCAATGAACTGAGTAACTTCAGGATATAGTATTGGTTTGTTTTGTTTTTTTAAGAGGATGGCTTCCTTCTGATTAAATTCCATAAATGATATGGCTTAGCAAACCAAGACTATTTCTTAACATGCTTACTAATTCAGTGACATTATATTTACCCTATTGCAAGCAACAAACATAAATAAGGGGCTTGGGCCATGATTGTGGGCAAATGCAATGCAATGTTGTAAACACATAGCTCATAAGACCACTACTGAATAGAGACGCTGAAACTCCAAGGTAGCTCACTCCACTGACTGTCAGAGCAGATAAGCCTCCCTCAAAGCGAGGCTTACAGAGGGAGTATGGTTCTTATGCATATCCTTGAGTTGCATGAAACTGTTCAACATGCTGCAATCAGAACTTTTTTTTTTTTTTCAGTTTCAACACACATCTATTAAAGGCCAACGATGTGCCCTGAGTGGAGGGTATAAAATAGAAAAAGAATTGGCCCCTAACCTCAAGAAGCTTCTAGTTGAGTGGGAGAGACAAGCCTGGAAATAAACACATTGCAGTCTGATATGCAGTGATAGGTGCAGAAATAATATGGTGAAGAAGGTGACTATAGGGAAGAGATTAGATAGGGGGTGACCAAGAGGCACTTTGAAGGATAAAGGTATTTCCAGGTGGCCGATGGAAGAAGGCCACCCCAGGCCCCACATGTATGAAACAGTTTGGCAGTGCTGGAGCGTAAAGTACAGTGGGAAAGGAAAGGGGACAATTCATATTTAACATTTGGTGAGTAATATTCAAATTAGATTCATATGATACGGTCACTACAGTCTATCATCTTTGAGTCAAATGTTATGGCACTTGTAATCACAGAACTGTAGCACTCTAGACCAGCCCTGTTCAATAGAAATATAAGGCAAACCATATGTATAACTTCAGATTTTCAAGAAGCCACATTAGAAGCATAAAAAATAAACAATAACACTAATTTTAGTAATATATTTTATTTCATATATATCCCAAATGGTCATTTAGTTAATTAATATTAATTATACTAAATTGCATTAAATTTAAGTAATATTAAAATTATCGGTGAAGTCTTTTATTCTTTTTCTTCATACCAAGTCTTTTAAACCAAGCATGTTTTACCCTTATAGCACATCTCCATTTGAACTAGCCACCACTGAAGTGCTCAATAGCCTCATTGGCTACCAAACTAGACAGCACAACTCCAGATAATGGCACAATTATTGTGTCCTAACTATGCATTGACTCTTCAGATGCATGGAGAATATTAGATGAATTATGAAGTAAGCTAAAGGGAAAAAGAAGGGAATAGCATTTTCTGTTAGTATAGGGTCTGTCCCTGGAACCTGATTTTAATTCATATTTAAATCTGCTCTCAAATACTTTGTCATCTAGCAACAAAAACAAACAAACTCAGATTATCATTGCTTACCTTCCTTTTTATTCTTTCTCTTCCCCTCCTGCCTTATTTTTTGGATTCTGCCTAATAGTAACAGGGACTGAAAAAGAATGGAACTAAATGGTGGAGCAGCGTGCCCTAAACCCACATCCGGCAAAATGTGAACTGTTGCCCTAGGCGACAGTGGTTACCACCTCTCTCTCTCTCTCTCTCTCTCCCTGCTTCCACCTACTAGTTCATAAGCATCAACAGTAACTCTCTTTGCTGTGGTTCCCAACTCCAGAAACACAGGTAGTGATAAGATGTGGAAGATGGAGTTGTTTTGATTCATGGGTTTGGTATGAAAAAGCCTCGGGGATATTCTGATGCCCTCTCTTGTTCAGAATGGTTAAGAATCTCTGCTGTAGAAACAATATTTACAGATGTCCTTCCCAGTGGCCTGGTCTTTTTAAAATGCCTGGTCTATGAAAAAATGGCAGTCCAGCTCCATTTCTAGGTACACAGAAATGCAACAAACAAAGGTACCCATCCAGTTGTGAACATGGGAATGTGTGTGTGAATATGTGACTGACGTTTGTCTCCACGACTGGTTTTAGATGGAGAATATAGTAATAAAAGTACTGATGATGTTGATAACAGTAATAGATGATATTAGTATCACTAATAGCACTTTAAATGTGCCTGGCACTAAACTAAGCACTTTACAGACACCATCTCATCCCCGTGAGAGAGAGACTGTTTTCATTGCCATTTTACAGCTGAGGACACTAAGCCAACAGAGAGGTTAAATAACTTGCCCAAGATTACCCAGCTGCTGAGTATATTTATTACTGAGTAAATGGTGTGTGTCAACACTTGATGAAAATACAAGGTTCCATATCTGAACTCCTAATGTAGTGTGAAAGACAGACACACAATTATATTAGAGCTGGACATACAGACACTGTAAAAGAGGTATGAGCAGAGCAGGTGCCAGCTTCCACCTCTTAATAATCACAATACTTGGGGTGCCTGGGTGGCTCAGTCGTTAAGCGTCTGCCTTCGGCTCAGGTCATGATCCCAGGGTCCTGGGATCGAGCCCTGCATCAGGCTCCCTGCTCCGCGGGAAGCCTGTTTCTCCCTCTCCCTCTCCCCCTGCTTGTGATCCTGCTCTCACTGTGTCTCTCTCTGTCAAATAAATAAATAAAATCTTTAAAAAAAAAATAATCACAATACTTGTTTTCAGAAAGCAACATGGCATGCTGATTGTGAATGTGAGCCTTTGAGTTAGACCCAGGCACAGTCCAGTTCACTGCTCACTAGTTGCATGAGCACAAATCTAGCTTGAGTTTCATAACCTATAAAATTAGAATAATGTCACCACATCAGGGGATTATTTTGAAAATTAAATGAGACACTCTGGGCGTCTGACCTGTCATGATTGTTCTATATTTATAACTCCTACTATTGTTATTTTAAAGCCAGCGTTAATATATTATTAATAAGAGCTAGCATATATTGAGTTAAGTGCCAGCCATGGCACTGTACCAGGTACCAAGAGAGTTAAGGTGTAAATTTTGCCTCTTCAACATAGTTGAGAGAGTAACGGTACATATAAAGACAGAGATAAACCATAAGGAAGCTGATGAACTGTCAAATTAGTGATCCTCACACTGCTGCTATAGGATTCAAGATGAGCGAAGATCACCAGGATCCAGCAGTGAGCCTTGAGCTGGCCTTGCGTAGTGGGTAAGACTGATATAAGTCAAGAAAAAGAGGAGAAATAACACAGAGACAATACAAATGGTGTGTATGGAGGAAGAGAAATAAACTACTTTCACTGTAAGCAAAGGTTTAATGAAAGATGTTGATGAATTTGGAGTGGTATGTGTGGTGGGGATTGTTGATGAGCTCATCCTGGAAGGTATTTTCTCTGATCAGCTTTTCTAGCTAGCTGGGAACATGCCAAGATGGCCTGCTACACAGGCAACAATGAGGGCCATAGATCAACCATTTAGCCTCTGCTTCCTGACTAGAAGTAGTGGCCTCCCTGCCACCTACTCCTTCACCTTCTGCTTGTCTTCCTCTGATTCACATGGCCAGATTTGGTGTTTGTACCCTTTGGAACAAGAGTGCTCAGACAGCCTATTGACTTGATCTTGGAGACTGCTGATGTTCCTCGGGCTACAGTACAAACCCTGATCACTCCTGGAAAAGGCATCAGGGGCCAGTTGCCCCTGGTGCATATTGACAGAGGAGGGGCTTGAATGACCCTCCACAATTTGATATAAAGGGACGAGAGAATAATTTCATTTTTGACAGGTTGTTTCTGCTACAGAACATCATTTGTGTTACTCAGGAACCTGCTGGGAAAATGAGCCAAATGGTGTAAGGAGTTCAGACTCTTTACCAAGAGGCAAATAAATGATAGAGATGCCGAGAAAAACAATATATGTCTTAGCTAATTGGAATATAAAGGTGAGCCATGAATTAAGTACTGTGAATGTAACATCATTAAAAAAGTATTTAAGGATGTGTAGTTTAACTTAGTAAAGTTACCTGGTAACTGTTACGTGAAACACATATAAAACACATACACTTCTAGAAGTTGAATTTCACTCCATACCTGCTGATTCAGTTGTTTGGGGTTCTTGAGGTTTTGGGGTGTTTTGTTTTGCTGGTATCTGTGTATTTTAAATCAAGGATAAATTTCTATGCCAGGTTAATCAGTAATCTTTCTATGGTTGGACTCAGTCTAAGCCAGTGTTGCTGAAGTCTGGTTCTTTGCAGGAGCAATCATAAATTTACCCTAAGTCCATTTGGATTGGTCCTGGATTATAGCAGTTTAGTGCTTACTGTTACAGTTTCTTTTTATTTTTATCATAGTGGCTGGTTCACTGCTATGTACATTTGCACAAATGACTCAATGAGTATTTTCTGGTTCAATGTGCAGAGCACTGTAAGTTATTACATCACAGAAAGAGAAAAAGACCTTTTTTGCGGGGGGACCTTAAGGTATAAAAAAACACTCTGCTCTCAATAGCATCTATTTAAAAATGACTCATACTATACACAAAAATTAACTCAAAATGGATCATAGACCTAAATGAAGAGCTAAAATTGTAAAACTCTTGGGGAAAACATAGGATTAGATCTTTATAACCTTGGGTGAAGTAATAGTTTCTTAGATATAATACCAAACAAACACACACGCACAAATAGATAAATTGGACTTCTTTCAAATTTAAAACTTCCGTGCTGCACACGGTACCATCAAGAAAGTACAAAGACAATGCTCAGAATAGAAGAAAATATTTTATACAGAGAGTAAATTATATACAGAGAGTCCCCACCTTATGATGGTTCGACTTACAATTTTTTGAATTGTATTTGAATTTCAACCATGGTTGAAAGCAGTGCTCATTCAGTAGAAACTGTACTTTGAATTTTGGATGTGGATCTTTTCCCAGGTTAGTGATATATGGTACGATACTCTCTCATGATGCTGGGCACTGGCCCCGAGCCTCAGCCCTGACAGCCACAGGATCACAAGGCTCAACAACTGATACACTTACAACTGTTCTGCACCCACACAACCATTGTGTTTTTTGCTTTCAGTGCAGTGTTCAATAAATTACGTAAGCTATTCAACACTTTAGTATAAAATAGGCTTTGCGTTAGATGATTTGCCTAACCGTAGACTAATGTAAGTATTCTGAGCACGTTTAAGGTCAGCTAGGCAAAGCTATGATGTTCAGTAGGTTAGGCATATTAAATGCATTTTTTACTCAGGATATTTTCACCTTACAATGAGTTTATTGAAACATAACCCATCTGTATTTGTTAAGGGACTTATATTCAGAATATTTAAAGAAGTCTTATGACAACAACATAATATATATAAAAGACATATAATCCATTTTAATACTAGGGAGAAGATCTGAGGAAACTTTTCTCCAAAGAAGGTATAGAAATGACCAATTAGCACATGAAAATTGCTCAGCATCATTAGACATACAGGAAATGCAAATTAAAACCACAATGAGAACTTCATACTCACTAGGAGGGCTATAATCAAAATGAGAGACACATGTATTGATGAAGACATGGAGAAATTCAAAACTTCATACACTGCCAGTGGAATGTAAAATCACGCCACAGATTTGGAAAAACAGTTCAGCAGTTCCTCAAAAAGTTAAACTTATCATATAACCCAGCAGTTCCATTCCTGGGAATCCTAAGAGAAATGAAAACATATTCTATGCAAAATCCTGTACACAAATATTCATAGCAGCATAATTAATAATAGCGGAAAAGTGGAAACAACCCAAATGTCCATCAACTAATGAATGAATAATCAAAATATGGTGTTTCAGTACAATGAAATATTCAGCAATAAAAAGAAACAAAGTGCTGATACATATTATAACATGAATGAACTTTGGAAACATTATCCTTAAGTGAAAGAAGCCAGACACAAAAGACCACATTTTTTAAAAAACTTTTTATTTAAATTTTGCTTAGTTACATACAGGGTAATATTTGCTTCTGGAGTAGAAGTCAGTGATTCATCACATAAATACAACACCCAGTGCTCATCACAAGCGCCCTCCTTGATACCCATCACCCATCCAGCCCGTCCCCCACCCACTTCCCTCCATCAACCCTCAGTTTGTTCTCTATCATTAAGAGTCTCCTATGGTTTGTTTCCCTCTCTCCTTTCTTTCCCCTCCTTCCCATATGTTCATCTGAGTGAGATCATACGGTATTTGTCTTTTTCTGACTGACTTACTTCACTTAGCATAATACACTCTAGCCCCATTCACATCATTGCAAATGGCAAGATTTCATTCTTTTAAATGCCTGAGTAATAGTCCATTGTATATATATACTCCATCTTCTTTATCCATTCATCAGTTGAATGGACACTTGGGCTCTCTCCATAGTTTGGCTGTTGTTGATAATGGTGTAAATATCAGGGGGGATGTACCCCTTAGAATCTGTATTTTTGTATTCTTTGGGTAAATACCTAGTAGTACAATTGCTGGATTATAGGGTAGTTCTATTTTTAACCTTTTGAGGAACCTCCATACTGTTCTTCAGAGTGGCTGCACCAGTTTGCATTCCTACCAACAGTGTAAGAGCGTTCCCCTTTCTCCACATCCTCACCAATACCTGTTGTTTCTTGTGTTGTATTTTTAGCCATTTTTAGCCATTCTGACAGGTGTGAGGTAATATCTCATAGTGTTTTGATTTGCATTTCCCTGATGATGAGTGATGTTGAGCATCTTTTCATGTGTCTGTTAGCCATCTGGGTGTCTTTGGAAAAGTGTCTATTCATGTCTTCTGCTCGTTTCTTAACTGGATTATTAGTTTTTTAGGTGTCAAGTTTGATAAGTTCTTTATAGATTTTAGATACTAACCCTTTATCAGATACGTCGTTTGCAAATATCTTCTTCCATTCCAAAGGCTGCCTTTTAGTTTCATTGATTGTTTCCTTCAATGTACAGACGCTTTTTATCTTGATGAAACCCCAGTAGTTCACTTTTGCTTTTTGTTTCCCTTGCCTTCAGTGACGTGTCTAGCAAGAAGTTGTGATGACCAAGGTCAAGGAGGTTTCTGCCCATGTTCTCCTCTAGGATTTTGATGGTTTCCTGTCTCAGATTTAGGTCTTTCAGCCATTTTGAATTTATTTTTGTGTATGGTGTAAGAAAGTAGTCTAGTTTCTTTCTTCTGCATGTTGCTGGCCAGTTTTCCCAACACCATTTGTTGAAGAAACTTTCTTTTTTCCATTGGATATTCTTTCCTGCTTTGTTAAAGATTAGTTGACCATGTAATTGTGGATCCAATTCTGGGTTCTCTATTCTGTTCCATTGATCATCTGTTTTTGCGCCAGCATCATACTGTCTTGATGCCAACAGCTTTGTAATATAGCTTGAAATCTAGAATTATGATGCCTCCAGTTTTGTTTCTCTTTTTCAGGATTGCTTCAGGGTCTTTTGTGGTTCCATACAAATTTTAGGATTGTTTGTTCTACCTCTGTGAAAAATTCTGGTGGTATTTTGATAAGGATTGCATTAAATGTGTGTATTGCTTTACACATTTAATGCAATCCAAATATAGTATAGACATTTGTTCTTCCAATCCATGAGCATGGAATGCTTTTCCATTTCTTTGTGTCCTCTTCAATTTCTTTCCTAAGGGTTCTATAGTTTTCAGAGTACAGATTTTTTTTTTTAAGGGGTGGAGGAGGGGCAAAGGGACAAGGAGAGAGAGAATCTTAAGCAGGCTCTACACCCAGCGCAGAGCCCAACACAGGACTCGATGTCACAACCCTGAGATCATGACCTAAGCCAAAATCAAGAGTTGGATGCTTAACCGACTGAGCCACCCAGACACCCCACCATATAGATCTTTTACCTCTTTAGTTAGGTTTATTCCTAGGTATCTTATTGTTTTGGCACAATTGCAAATAAGATCGATTCCTTGATTTCTTTTTCTGCTGCTTCATTGTTGGTGTATAGAAATGCAGTAGATTTTTGCACATTGATTTTATATCCTGCAACTTTGCTGAATTCATGTATTAGTTATAACCATTTTTTGGTGGAGTCTTTTGGGCTTTCTACATAGAGTATCATGTTGAAAAGACCACATACTGTATGGTTTCATTTATATGAAATGCCCACAATAAGCAAATTTATATAGAAAGAAAGTAGATTGGTGATTGCTTAGGGTGGGGGAGGGAAATGGTGAGGGACTGCCAATGAGTATGGAGTTTCTTTTAGGAGAGAAGAAAATTTTCTAAAATCAGATTTTATTGATGGTTGCACAACCCTATAGAAATACCAAAAACTATTGAATTATAAGCTTTAAACATTATGTGAATTGTATCGTAATAAAAATATTTTTTAAAATACGGAGTGCAGGGCCTGTGTTCAAGGTGCTGCTCTAACCACTGGGAAGATGAAAAGATGCATTAGAAGCAATTTGTACTCTGGCTCCAGGACATTAAAGAAGGCATCTGGTGTGCCAGGGGGTTATAAAGAAAACAGTAGTTATAGCAGCAGAGGAGGTTTTATGGGAAGAACATGATGATGTCTGGAAGGTGAAGTTGGAGAAGTTGATGGGGATCGGACTGTAAAAGAACATAAAAGCCACATTAAAGAGTATAGATTATATCCTGCAGACAGGAGAGAGCCACTGAAAAGTTATTGCTAATTGAAAGGATATGAAGAGAACTGGGTTTTTTTTGTTTTTTTTGTTTTTTTGTTTTTTTAAAGATTTTATTTATTTATTTGAGACAGAGAGAATGAGAGACAGCATGAGAGGGAGGAGGGTCAGAGGGAGAAGCAGACTCCCTGCCGAGCAGGGAGCCCGATGCGGGACTCGATCCAGGGACTCCAGGATCATGACCTGAGCCGAAGGCAGTCGCTTAACCGACTGAGCCACCCAGGCGCCCGAGAACTGGGTTTTAATAAGAAAACCCTGGTGGCATTTTAGACACTGGATTAAAGGAGAGACTAGAGGTAGGGAGATAAATAGTAAGCAGATGGCAGAGTCCTGGTAAGACCTGTGGAGGAGCTGAACTAGGGTGATACTTGTGGAAAGAATGGGACAAGTTCAAGGGCATCAGGAAGGCTGCATTGACCAGACACACCGGCTGATCCAGTTGGGGGCTGGAACAGAAGGCTAACAAGATGCCCCTGAAATTCCTGAGAATGGCTGAGAGGAGATAATTGGACTATAGGTAAAGACAAATGTAGACTCAGGTTTTTTTTTTTGGTCGGGGGGGTGTATTATGTGGGCAGAGGGATAGTCATGTCTAGGTGGCTCCTTTTAGCCACAAGTCTGAGTCTGGTCATCGCAAACACCCACAGCTATTATGTTAGCCCACCCTGTATTTCTTCGCTGAGCCTGTTCTTGACTTTGTCTCATCTGCTTTTCCACCTCCTAACGCTTCTGTTTCAGTTCCACATTTCTCGTGGCTCAGACGTTTGACTTTAGTGTCTTCTGCCCAAACACCCAGTCTCAGCCTCACTTCACTGCACTGATCTTCCCTGGCATCTGGTTAGCACCCAGAGCTGTGCTGACTTTCTCCCCAGTTCCCAACTTGGTTCTTGCAGCACCATGACCTATGGTGAGGAGCAGGGTGGAGAAGAGGAAGCTGGAAGGGGACCATGTTGTCGTTGAACACTGCCCTATGTGGGAATGTCCTGTGGACAACGGAAGTATAAATGCAGGGCTCAATGTGAGGAGAGATGGAGACATGGATAAGTAAGCTGTTTCTGCTTCACTCTGCAGCAATATCTACAGAGATTAGAGAATAGGAATAAAGATAATAGAAAACAAAGATCAGGGAGGATAAATCCCAAAGATAATCCTGGATCAGAGCTAAAATGACTAAATCATTTTTCTGAAGTGGTAACTTTGTTGCCACCTTTGCTTCAAAAAATAGTTACAGCTGCATTTTTATGAAATCTGGATATTTTAATGGTCATACCTTTGCCAAGACAGCTGTCTAGATAACAGGAAGATGAGTGGAATGGAAGGTGTGAGGACTTCATGTGTGGTTTCTTGGCAGTTTTACTGAGACATCCATCTGGAAAGGTACATGAATACCTGATCAAAGAAACTAACCAAGCACAGTATCCCATTTTTCTTTCAGTGTCCGTAACAGAGTGAACCTAAGTTGTCTCTTAATATATTATGTCTTTTATATCAGGACATCACTGAACAGTTGCAATGTTCTAAAATAAGTTATCAATGATAAAGTTGGTGCAAAACAAAGACTATAGTATGCTAGCCAAAAACATTAAGACTGCATTTCATTTTATGTTTCCCATTCTGGTAAGATTATAAAGCACCAAATTCTTTAATATTCTTCAACATATTTCTACATTCTGTTATGTTCCATCATTGTCTGTTTTATTCTTATACTATTTTGCTTTAATTATTGTCATTGTGGAAGGCTTTCATTTTTTTTTTTCTTTTTGACTCTGGTTAAATTGATTATGTGTGTGTGTATTTTTTCCTATGGCTATTTTCTAGGTAGTTTGAAATTATCCTTTTGAAATTTTTTCCTCTAATCCCTAAGTTGTTAGGGAAATGCTTTTTTCTTAAGGATTTCTTTTATTTATTTAATATTTTATTAGTATTTTGTTTTATTATGTTTAATCAGAAAATACAGCCTGTATGATTTCTCCTCTGGGTTTATTGGGATTTTCTGATATATGACTAGTTTTCAATAAACATTATAAGCTAAGCCTAATTTTATAAAGCAAAGTCTGATTTTTACTCAAATCTGTTCTAGTATCTTTATTTTTTTCCATTAATCAGTCATATATAGAGAAGAAATGTATTACCATTGCTAAGGTCATAATTTTATAAGCTGAATCTTTAGTATTATTTCTATATACTATATATATGTATATATATAGAGAGAGATATAGTTTTCAAAATAATCTGAATACATAAAAGAATATATTTTTGGCTAGGAAGTTTAATAATAAATCAGTTCTGAACCTAGACAAATAATGCTAAATTCTTAATTGCAGTTGTTGCTCCAGAGAAATAATGAAAATAATTAACTTCTGACAAGAAAAACACTCCCTGGAAAGTTACTAAGCATAGTAACAAAAAATAAAATCTCTTTTATAAAAATAATCATAAAATTCACCAATCAGAAACAACACATGAAGGATACATTTTCATTTGAATTTTCTTTTCACTAAGAGCATGGGCAAGAAAGACAGGGAACTGTTGCAATACACTTTCCACCTCAAATTGATCCTGACAATGTTTTGGAGAGCAAAGTCACAATCAGATAGGGTGGAAAAGAGTACCTTTTTCCCTTTTTTTGTGAGCAGCTCTCACGATGGAATTTAATGAAAAGGTAACTTAAGGAATGGAAGAAAATATTTGCAAACCGTGTGTCAGATAAGAAGTTAACATCCAAAATATATAAATAACTTGTACAGCTCCATAACAACAACAAAACAACCCAATTTAAAAATAAACAGAGGACTTAAATAGATATTTTTCCCAAAAAAAGGATACAAATGGCCAGCAGGTACATGAAAAAGTGCTTAACATCACTAATCATGAGGGGTGCAAATCAGAACCACAATGAGGTATCACCTCACACCTGTCAGAATGGCTGTTATCAAGAAGACAAAGGATAACGTGTTAGCGAGGATGTGGAAATGAGGGAACCCTTATACATGTCGGAAATGTCAATTGGTTCAGCCACTATGGAAAACAGCATGGAGGTTCCTCAAAGTATTAAAAATAGAACTACCTTATGGTCCAGCAATCTCTCTTCTGAGAATATATCCAAAGGGAATGAAAACAGGATCTCAAAGAGATACCTGCACGCTCAGGCTCATTGTGACATTATTCACCATAGCCAAGATAGAAAACAACATAAGTGTCCATCAGTGGATGCGTGGATAAAGAAGATGTGGTATATATTGGAATATTATTGGAATGGGATATTATTCAGTCTTCAAAGAGAAGGAAATCCTATTTATAACAACATAGATAGACCTTGAGAGTGCTGTGCTAAGTGAGATAAGTCAGGCAGGGAAAGACAAATACTGTATGATCTCACATAAGTGAGAGTGTAGGCTCTAAAAGAACCAAGCTCATCAAAACAGAGTAGAATGGCTTTTTTGCAACGGGTTTGCCACCAGAACACAGGTGTCATGAAAACCACCACTCAACCTAAACCAAAATGGGAAAGGAAAAGACTCACATCAACATCATCATCACTGGACACGTAGATTCGGGGAAGTCTACCACTACTGGTCATCTGATCTACAAATGTGGTGGGATCGACAAAAGAACTATCGAAAAATTTGAGAAGGAGGCTGCTGAGATGGGAAAGGGCTCCTTCAAGTATGCCTGGGTCTTGGATAAACTGAAAGCTGAACGTGAACGTGGTATCACCACTGATATCTTCCTGTGGAAATTCGAGACCAGCAAGTATTATGTGACCATCATTGATGCCCCAGGACACAGAGACTTTATCAAAAACATGATTACAGGCACATCTCAGGCTGACGGTGCTGTCCTGATTGTTGCTGCTGGTGTCGGTGAATTTGAAGCCGGTATCTCCAAGAATGGGCAGACCCGTGAGCATGCCCTTCTGGCTTATACCCTGGGTGTAAAACAACTAATTGTTGGTGTTAACAAGATGAATTCCACTGAGCCACCCTACAGCCAGAAGAGATACGAGGAAATCGTTAAGGAAGTCAGCACCTACATTAAGAAAATTGGCTACAACCCCAACACAGTAGCATTTGTGCCAATTTCTGGTTGGAACAGTGACAACATGCTGGAGCCAAGTGCTAACATGCCTTGGTTCAAGGGATGGAAAGTCACCCGTAAAGATGGGAATGCCAGTGGAACCACACTGCTTGAAGCTCTGGATTGCATTCTGCCACCAACTCGTCCAACTGACAAGCCCTTGCATCTGCCTCTCCAGGACGTCTACAAAACTGGTGGTATTGGTACTGTCCCTATGGGCCGAGTCGAGACTGGTGTTCTTAAACCTGGCATGGTGGTCACCTTTGCTCCAGTCAATGTTACAACTGAAGTAAAGTCTGTTGAAATGCACCATGAAGCTTTGAGTGAGGCTCTTCCTGGGGACAATGTGGGCTTCAATGTGAAGAACATATCTGTCAAAGATGTTCGTCGTGGCAGTGTGGCTGGTGACAGCAAAAATGACCCACCCATGGAAGGAGCTGGCTTCACAGCTCAGGTGATTATCCTGAACCATCCAGGCCAAATCAGTGCTGGATATGCACTTGTGCTGGATTGTCACACAGCTCGCATTGCTTGCAAGTTTGCTGAGCTGAAGGAGAAGATAGATCATCATTCTGGAAAAAAGCTGGAAGATGGTCCCAAGTTCTTGAAATCTGGTGATGCTGCCATTGTTGATATGGTTCCTGGCAAGCCTATGTGTGTTGAGAGCTTCTCTGACTATCCTCCTCTAGGCCGTTTTGCTGTTCGTGACATGAGACAGACGGTTGCTGTGGGTGTCATCAAAGCGGTGGACAAGAAAGTAGCTGGAGCTGGCAAGGTCACCAGGTCTGCCCAGAAAGCTCAGAAGGCTAAATGAATATTATCCCCAATACCTGCCACCCCAGTCTTAATCAGTGGTGGAAGAACGGTCTCAGAACTGTTTGTGTCAATTGGCCATTTAAGTTTAACAGTAAAAGACTGGTTAATGATAACAATGCATCATAAAACCCTCAGAAGGAAAGGAGAATGTTTTGTGGACCATTTGTTTTTTGTGTGTGTGTGTGGCAGTTTTAAGTTATTAGTTTTTAAAATCAGTACTTTTTTTTTTTAAGATTTTATTTATTTATTTGAGACAGAGAGAATGAGAGAGAGAGAGAGAGCACATGGGGGGGGAGGGTCAGAGGGAGAAGCAGGCTCCCTGCCGAGCAGGGAGCCTGATGCAGGACTCGATCCAGGGACTCCAGGATCATGACCTGAGCCGAAGGCAGTCGCTTAACCAACTGAGCCACCCAGGCACCCTAAAATCATTACTTTTTAATGGAAACAACTTGACCAAAAATCTGTCACAGAATTTTGAGACCCATTAAAACAAAAGTTTAATGAGAAAAAAAAAAAAAGAGTAGAATGGTGGTTTCCAGGAGCTGGAGGATGGGAGAATTGGGGAGATGTTGAAGGGTACAAACTTGCAACTAGTAGATAAGTAAGTCCTGGAGATCTAATCCACAGCATAGTGATTATAGTCAACAATACTGTATTATAAACTTCAAAGTTGCTAAAAGACTAGATCTTAATTGTTTTACCACAGAAAAGAAATGATAATTATGTGACATGATAGAAATGTTAGCTAACTGTTGAATCACAGATCTGTACCTCTGAAACAAATAATGCAATATATGTTAAGAAAAAAAAAAGAAGAAGATAGCAGGAGGGGAAGAATAAACGGGGGGAAATCAGAGGGGGAGACGAACCATGAGAGACGATGGACTCTGAAAAACAAACTGAGGGTTCTAGAGGGGAGGGGCGTGGGAGGATGGGTTAGCCTGGTGATGGGTATTAAAGAGGGCATGTTCTGCATGGAGCACTGGGTGTTATGCACAAACAATGAATCATGGAACACTACATCAAAAACTAATGGTGTAATGTATGGTGATTAACATAACAATTAAAAAATTTTAAAAAAAAGAAATGTTAGCTAACATGCTGGTGCTCATACTGCAGTATATAAATGTATCAAATCAACACATTGTACACCTTAAACATACATAATATTGTATGTTCAATTATATCTCAACTTAAAAATGTATATAATATGTATTAAGGTCTGCTTATACCAGCATACCCTTTAAATCATTTCTATGGACTGAACTCAAATGTGACTCTTAATTCTATTTTAAATTATGAAATTGACACATGATGGAAAATTTGGAAAGTAGAGAAAGAGACCAGCACCCTAACAGAAGCACTATTTCACATGCTGATTTAATATCTTCTAGTATTTTTTATTTGCCCCTGGTTTTCTTACATTATTATAAATTAGAATATAAATTATTTTGTATCCTGCTTATTTTACTTAAATATATGGCTAAAAATAATATCCATTATTTTTAATAGTAACAAAAAAAAATTGACTGCAATACAATAACAATTCTTCCTTTATTTGTTGGATGTTTAAATTGCTTTTAATTTCCAATAATGCTGCAGTTTCACCTTCAGGCAGAGTTCTTTCATAGTATGTAAAATTTTCTTGAATCAAATTTCTAAAGGTTGAATAAGTAAAATAAAGAGAATGAATATTTCTATGATATTAGGTATTTAATAAATATTTGTCAACAAATGAATGAATATAAAACACCTCACTACTTGTAATGATCAGAAAACAATCTGGGGCGCCTGGGTGGCTCAGTGGGTTAAGCATCTGACTCTTGATCTCAACTCTTACCATGATCTCAGGGTTGTGAGATCGAGCCTTGCATGAGGCTCCGCACTGGGCATGGAGCCTGGTTAAGATTCTCTCTCCCTCTATCCCTCCTGCCCTCTTCACCCTCTCTAAAAAAAAAAGCAGGAAAGAAAAGAAGAAGAAAACAGAATCCATTTTAGATTAAATGGAAAGGAGTTTACTATAAGCCGTATGGCTGCATACAAAACTGGGAGGGTCAGGGAGTCAGGTATGATGTTGAAAGTCAGGAATAACAGGCAGGAAAAATGCCCAGCCATATGTTCAGAACTGTTCTGGTGAAACATCGCTGCTGCCAGTACCCACTACTCAATCTAAAATGATAGGGGCACTAAATTCTATACCTGAAACCAATATTACACTGTATGTTAATGAATTGGAATTTAAATAAAAACTTGAAAAGATAATAAAATAAAATAAATAAAATAAAATAAAATGGACAGGACAGCTGTCCCTGGAAGATTGTTTGTCCACATGTGGCTTTCAGTTATGTTGCTCATTTCCACCTAGCAGATCTCATGTCTTTGTGTCTCCTTGACTGGATCACAGGTAGAACCCTAACTTCAGAGGAGTCTGGGAAACATCATTTCTAGATTTCCAGTTTCAGTGTTATGGGAACACATCATATAAGGCAGTAGGAAAGAGGGTTTCAGAAAGCCAGATAGTAGTATCTGCCATAAAATTATAAAGAAGGAAAGGGAGGGCGGTAGAGAGGAAGAGGAGAAAGAAAAACTTTTTTTTGCCAGCTTTTGTTTGTTTTTGTTTTGTTTTGTTTTAATCCATCTGGAAGTTTGATTGAAATTGCAAAAATTTTCTTTTCATTTAGGAAGAATGATATCTTAACCATATTGAATGTTCCTTTCTAGTAACATGTTCTGTCCATTTGTTCACGTTGTCCTTTATGCCATTTAGATTTCTCTATCTAGAATTAGCAAAATGTTTATTATTTATTTCTGTATTCTTCATAGCTTTTGTTGCTGTTACAAATTTGATTTTTTTGCCGTTATCATTTTCTAACGTTTATTGCTGGATATATGGGAATGTTGTTGTTTTGTATATATTTACATCACATCTGCTATCTAATTAATTTTACTTTTTGCTTGTATTCCTATATAGACAATAATGTCATCTATGTATTATACTAATTTCATCTTTTCCCTATTGCCTATTTAACAAATCTGTTGCATGGCTTTTGTAAATAAAGTTTGAGATCAAAGATGGTGGTGTAGTAGGAGGACCCTAGCCTCCTCTCGTCCCATGAACACAACTAGATAAATATCAAATCATCCTAAATACCCCAGAAATTGGCCTGAAGACTGACAGAACAAACTCCACAACTAAAGGTAAAGAAGATGCCACATTGAAGAAGAAGACAGAGACTTAGACAAAATGTGAAGATGGAGGAATTTATCCCAAATGAAAGAACAAGATAAAGACCACAACCAGAGGTCTTGGTGAAACAAATATAAGTAACATGCCTGATGGAGAATTTAGAGCAACAACCATAAGGATATTCACTGGGCTTGAGAAAAGAATAGAAGACATCAATGAAACACTTACCACAGAGATAAAAGAGTTAAAAAAAAGAATCAAAGATGAAGAATACAATAAATGAGATTGGCAACAGCCTTGATTAAATGAACAGCAGGCTGGAAGAAGCAGAGGAATGAATTAATGACCTAGAAGATAAAATAATGGACAATAATTAAGATGAAGAAAAGAAAGAAAAATATGCAACACAAGAATAGACTTAGGGAACACAGTGACTCCATCAAATGTAATAACATTTGTATTATAGGAATCCCAGAAGAAAAAGAAGAAGGGGGGAAGAGGGAAAGAGGGCAGAAAATTTATCACAAGAAATAATAGCAGAAAACTTCCCTAATATGGGAAAGGAAATAGACATCCAGATCCAGGAAGCACATAGAATGCCCATCCAAATCAACAAAAGCAGGCCAACACCAAGACACTTTTTAATTAAATTTTCAAAATATAGTGATAAAGCAAAAATCTTAAAGGCAACAAGACAAAAGAAGTCCTTAACTTACAAGGGAAAACCCATAAGGCTAGCTGGAGATTTCTCAACAGAAACTTAGCAAGCCAGAAGAAAGTGGCATGATATATTCAAAGTACTGAATGGGAAAAATCTGCAGCCACAAATACTCTATCCAGCAAGGCTATCATTCAGAATAGGAGAGATAAAGAGTTTCCCAGACAGACAAAAACTAAAGGAGTTTGTGACTACTAAGCCTGCCCAACAAGAAATATTAAAGAGGACTCCTTGAGTGCAAAGGAGAGACCAATAGTGACAAAGACAAGAAAAGATTAGAGAAAATCTCCAGAAACAATGACAAAATAAATAATAAAATGACAATAAATACATATCTATCAATAATTACTTTGAATGTAAATGAACTAAATGCTCCAAGCAAAAGACATAGGGTAAAAAAATGGTAATGGTCAGAATGGGTAAAAAAAAAAAGACCCATCTATATGCTGCCTACAAGAGATTCATTTTAGACCTAAAGATACCTGCAGATTGAAGGTGAAGGGTTGGAGATAACATTTATCTTGCAAATGGATGTCAAAAGAAAGTCAGAAGGGGCACCTGGGTGGCTCAGCCATTAGGCATCTGCCTTCAGCTCGGGTCATGATCCCAGGGTCCTGGGATCGAGCCCCGCATCAGGCTCCCTGCTCCGCGGGAAGCCTGCTTCTCCCTCTCCCACTCCCCCTGCTTGTGTTCATGTTCTTGCTGTCTCTGTCTTTGTCAAATAAATAAATAAAATCTTTAAAAAAAAAAAAAGGAAAGAAAGTCAGAGTAGCAATACTTATATCAGACAAACTAGACTTTGTTGTTCTTTTATTGTTTTAATCCTGCTTTGGTATCAGGGTAGTACTGGCCTCATGGAATGATTTTGAATGTGTTCCCTCCATTCCATTATTTGTAAGATTTTGATAACAATTGTCATTAATTATTTTTTTAAATGTTTGGTAGAATTCACCAATGAAACCATGTGGTCTTGGGCTTTTGTGTGCTGGGAGATTTTTGATTCCTAATTCAACTTTCATTCTTGTTATTGGTCTAAGAAGATTTCCTGTATTTGTAGGATTCAATTCATGATTCAATCATGATAACTTGTATATTTTTAGGATTTATCTGGTCTTTTTTTCTAAGTTATCTGATTTATTAGTATATAATTATTTATAGTAATCTGTTACCACACTATGTATTTCTTTTTTTTTTTTTAAGATTTTATTTATTTATTTGAGAGAGAGAGAATGAGAGACAGAGAGCACGAGAGGGAAGAGGGCAGAGGGAGAAGCAGACCCCCCGCCGAGCAGGGAGCCCGATGCGGAACTCGATCCCGGGACTCCAGGATCATGACCTGAGCCGAAGGCAGTCGCTTAACCAATTGAGCCACCCAGGCGCCCACCACACTATGTATTTCTGTGGTTATCTGTTGTATTGTTTTCTCTTCCATTTCTCATTTTGGTTTTCAAGTCTTCTCTTTTTTTTCTTAGTTAAGGTAGTTAAACCATTACCAATTTTTTTTTTTTTAAACTGGTCATTACTTTCAATGTTATGTTACTGTTTATTCTGGTCTCTATTTTATTTATTGGTGATTTTTCTTTGTTATTTCCTTCCTCTAAGTTTCAGCTTAGTTTCTTCTTTTTTTAGTTCCTGTGGTGTAATGTTAAGTTGTTTATTTGAAATTTTTTTCTTAACACAGGCATTTATAGCATAAATTTCACTCTAACATCTGCTTTTGCTCCATCCCATAGGTTTTGAAATATTGTGTTTTCTTTTTCTTTTGTTTTGAGACATATTTTGATTTACTATTTGGTTTTGTATTTGGCCCATTGCTTGTGCAGTAACGTGTTACCTAATATTTACATATTAAATATTTAATATTTTTAAGTAAATAAAAAATTTTTATTGCCACTAGCTATGGCTTGTTGTCTACAGCACCTTTCTCCCTTCAACAGCAGACTGGAGTAGTTGTAATAGAGACCATGTGACCTGCAAAACCTCAAATATTTATCATCTGGCCCTTTATAGAAAAGGTTTGCCAGGTCCTACCATAAAATATCTATAAATTTGAAATATTTATTTTGGCCTTGTATTGTCTCAGACCACCAGAACAGACAAATAGTAGCAATAATGATGAGAATTTGTGACTTGTATCTGACTTTAATAGAAACAGTTTCTGTGTTTTACAGTTAGAATAATGGTTGCCAGGGGCACCTGGGTGGCTCAAGTCAGTTAAGCATCTAACTCTTGATCTCAGCTCGGGTCTTGATCTCAGGGTTGTGAGTTCAAGCCCATGTTAGGCTCCATGCTGGGCATGGAGCCCCCTTTAAAAAGGAAAAAGAAAGATTAATGGTTGCCATTGGTTTCTGGTAGATACCCTTATAAATTAAGGAAAGTACCAACTATTTCAACCTTGCTAAGAGGTTTTAATCAGGAACACATATTAGATTTTACCAACTACCTGTTCACCATGCATTAAGATGATCATATGTTCTATCATTTAATATTTAAGTTAGTGAATTACTCTAATATATTTCCAACTGGTGAGCTGTTCTTGCATTCCTGGTTATTATGCATTATTCTTTTAATATGTTTCTGGAATCGATTTTCTAAACTTTTATTTGGGATTTTTGCATCTATGTTTGTAAGTAATATTGTTTTTTTATTTTTTGGTTGCTTTTTTAATAGCAACCTATTGTAGTTGCTATATTATCTTAAAATTCTCTGAAGGCATCAGTTGAAATTTTTAAAAAATTTCTCTTCCATTTCTCTAATGAGCTCTGTCTCCTCAGGGGTCAGTGTTCTGGTTTTTAGTGTTGAGGCTCCCATGCTCTTGCTTTTCCTCAAATATTTCATGACCCTGGGTTGTTGATTCATAATTTTAATGAAAGGACTAGAATAATATAGGAAAATGGTATGGATTTACTTGGCAGCTGTTACAACCCTCTTTTTCTGGCTAGAAAGCTGACTATGGGGTTTTTTCTATAAATGAATGTGGGGATTAATAGACAGGCAGCTTTTCCCTTTTGTTTGGATAACAATGAGACATATAAGTTTCAGCCCTCCTTGAATGCTGTTTACTGAGGCCAGCAAAGCTTTGTGCTGGAGGTGGAGCACATGAGAGTTCTTAGTGCATTTCATTGAATGTGAACATTTCTCTTCCCACTCCCTTCTGATTGATTGATTGATTGATTGAATTGTCACCTGGTTGGATTGGAATCTGCCTGTGTGTCATGCAACTCCAACTTTCAAGGCACTGCTCTACTTGTTTTGGGTAGCTTAATACCCAGGTTAGGAACCAATGAGACACTTTTCCCATGTTATTTAAGGCAAAGATTCTTGCTGATTTTAGACTGGGGTAATTGTGACAGTTCATATTTCCAGCTGTGACACAGAAATTAAATGGCCTATAGCACTCAGTCCTTTAAATAATTACCTCTCCAGTTGGGAGGGGTGCCTCTGGATTCCCTCCTTGCTGACCCTGAGCTTGGGTGTTTTCCTTGGCTCTATCTTTAGCAGCCCTCCTCTAGACTCATATTGAACTGCTGCTTCCTTAGCTCTCATTGTTCAGTCTATATAGTCCCTTCTTCTTAACATCTTCCAGAAATTCCTCAAAATTTTTAGTATGGTGGTGCCATTCTGACTTGCTTTACAGACTGTTACATAGTCATTTCCTTAGAATTTTAGTAGAGAGTGTATATTCACTCCCACTATTTGGAACCAGAAGTTGTCATTTTATTTTATTTTATCATAAACCTGAGCTTAAAGGATGGATAGGATAACTATATTTATCCCTTGTGCCTCTTTGCACTTGAACCCTTCCCTTCAACTCCTGGCCCCAACAACCTGCTTTCAGTCACTATAGCTATTTCTTTTCTAGAGTTTCATATAAATGGAATTACACAGTATGCAGTATTTATGTTTGGCTTCTCTCATTTAGCCTAATATTTTTTAGATTCATCCATGTTGTTCTGTATATTACTATTTTTCCTTTTTTTATTGATAGTAGGATTCCATGAAATGAAATTACTGCAATTTGTTTATTCACTCACCAGCTTTTGGTTTTATGAATAATGCTGTTATGAACATTTAAACACATTTCTGAGTGAGCATATATTTTCACTTTGCTTGGGTTAATACCTTAAAGTGGAATTGCTAAGCTGAGTGGTGAACGTATGTTTAATTTTATATGGTACTGTATGGTACTGCCATATTGTTTTTCAAAGCGGCTATACCATTTTGCATTTCTGCTAGCAATATATGAGATTTCCAGTTGCTCTACAACCTCATCAACACTTGGCATTGTTGGTCCTTTTTTTGAGCTATAACTGACATATAGCTTTATATTAGTTTCAGGTATACAACATAATGATTCCATATTTGTTTATATTGTGACATGATCACCATAGTTCTAGTTAACATCTGTCATCATGCATAGTTATAAAATTTTTTCTTGTGGTGAGAACTTTTAAGATCTACTCTCTTAGTAACTTTCAAATATACAATACAGTATTATTAACTATAGTTACCATGCTGGACATTACACACCCGTGTAACTAGATTATAACTTATAACTAGATTTCTACCTTTTGACCCCTTCACCCACTTCTCCCACCCCCCACCCCTGCCTCTGGCAACCACCAATCTGTTCTCTGTATCTATGAACTTGGATTTTTGTGGTTTTTTTTTTTAATTCTACATATAAGTGAGATCATTCTGTATTTGTCTTTCTCTGTCTGTGCATTTTAAATTTATCTACCTACATACAAGCACCACTGTGTGCCAGTTACTGTGCTGGGGCCTGACTATGCTAATTTAACTCTCAAAGCAATTTGATGAATTAGGTTTTCTAACTCCCATTTTACAGATGAAAAATCTGGAGTTCAACAGGTTAAGTTGCTCAAAGTCATGCAGTAGTTAGGACTGAATTCAGGTTTGACTCATCCAGTAACACACTCACACCTAATAAATTTTCTGATGATAGAACAAGGGCCCCAATATATACCATTTGAACGATGATGAAAGATAATTCCAAGTTCCATATTCACTGTTTTTATTTTCTTGATACATGAATTAAATAGAGAACTGGCTTAGTGGTCTAACCAAAACTGACAGAGAACTCTGGAGCATTCTGTGTTTTCAAGTACATTATTTTCATTCTTTATTTGTGCTTTCTCACAACTGTAAGAGAAAAATTTAAGATCCTGTAGCTATAGACTGGGTGTGATCCCATGTAGACTGTGTGGAGAAAAATATAATTAAATTAAAAGGTTCTCATTTGCCATATATAAAAATAATACCCATAGGAAATTGTGTGTAAATAACCTTCACAAAGAAATTGGAGAAATGCTCATAGAGCCATTAAATATTTTCATGTATCCATAGAACTGATAGGTGTCCTGCTTCATTTCATAAATCTGCTCAGATCTTAACTAGTTTGCTGTTTGTGATGCTCTGTAGTTAGGTTAATTCTATCTAGTTGGCTTATTCAAGGACACAAATTCTTGTATTTTTCATGACAAACATCTCGTAATTATGGCAAAATAAATTAAATCAAATTATTAATGCTGACATTGCTATGGATTGTATATTGTAATTATATAATTATTAATTGTAATTAATAATAAGTTAATGATCTTTGTACCTCCTGATGAGTAGGTATGATTAAATTCTCCATAGAAAAAGCATTAACTTTTAAAAGTTTTTTTTTAATGGCATAATTGTATCATTATCAATATTTAATTTGCCATTTCCTAGTTACCATCTTTGGGTGGGTGCAGACTAACATTTTGGCATTTCTATGCATTGAATTTTGTCAGAAACTAGTCATTTGCCACATGTGTGTCCCTGTATGATACCTATCTTTTCAGAGCTTCCATTCCTTCACATGCAAGTGAGGCTAACATATTTTGCAGAGAGAAAAAAAAATATATATATATATATACACACACACATACAGAGCAGTAGAAAGGATAAGAGGTGTAGCATATAAAACATAGTATAGGGGCACCTAGGTGATGCAGTCCATTAAGCGTCAGACCCTTGGTTTCAGCTCAGGTTGGGATCTCAAGGTCATGATCTCAGGGTCGTGAGATAGAGCCCTGCGTTGGGTTCTGCCCTCAGCACGGAGTCTCCCTGAGATTCTCTCTCCCTTTTTCTCTGCCCCCCCCCCACTGTGCACACGCTCTCTCTCTTTCTCTCTAAAATAAATACATAAATCTTAAAAAAAAAAAAAACAGTATAGTGCTTGACACATGGAAGTGCTCTGAAATCCTGCACATTATGATTACTTGTCGTACTTATGTACTGTTGCATAATTCAGACAGGTCACAGCAGGGCTAGCTTGTCTCAGCTCTACGAGGTCTGTGACCTCAACTGGGAACACTTGAACATCTGGGGGTGACCCAAACAGCTGAACACTGGGGTCCCTTGGAGGGTTTTTCACTCACCTGACTGGCCTGGGATTGGTGATGAGAGTCCTCCTGTGGCCCCTCCAGGTGGCTCAAGCTTCTCACAGTGTGGCAGCTGGGCTCCTAGATGGAATGTCTAGAGGGAGTTCTGAGAGTCCCAGGGGGATGGCTTTTAATGGCCTACCCTCCAAAGACACGAAGTGTCACTTATACTGCATTTATCAAAGCGATCATGAGCCTGCTCAAATTCAGGGGAAGGAGACATAGATTCCACATCTCAATGGAAGAAGCCTCAAAGAACCGGAGGCGTGTTTAAAACCACCAACCATCATCATCATTATCGTCATTATACTGTGAATATGCTTCTTGTATATGAGTAAAGAAAGGAAGCGCTTCACAATCTATAGGAACTGAGTGAATATTTGCTTCAAGAGCTTATCCAGATACCCAGGACAGGAACATTCACTGACCTTGATTTCCCCCAATACCTAACATTAAACACTAGATTCTTTTTCATTTTGTACCTTCAAACAATAAAAAGATGTGATAATTTCTAATGCGTTTTTTACATTGAGATATTACAGGGTGTGTGAAATGCCTTCTTTCCTTGTGTTTGGTGTGAAACACAAGCCATTTGTGTCTTGGCTAAAAGTTTTGGTTCTCATAATCCCTTTACATTATTTGTTTTTGGAGTTTGCAATCTACTTATGGATCAGTGGCTCTCAAACTTTAGTGTACAATAAAATCACAAGGACAGCTTGTTAAAAAGATTATTTGCCCCCACCCCCAGAGTTACTGATTCAGCAATTTTGGGGTGGGGCCCAAGAATTTGCATTTCTAAGTGTCTGGGTATGCGGCTGCTACTGATCTGAAGACCCACACTTTGAGAACCACTGTCGAGGAGGAAATGCTGAACCAAATCCACAGATCAGCTTTGGCCTCACTAGATTATTCAAATCTATCAACCTGCCATGTGCTTTCAAGCGTCTGGTAATGTTTTTAATAAGATATATGTACTATCTAAATGATGACAATAGGGCATTTAACATGTATCAGGCATTTGGTAAGCCCTTTGCACACATTAATCCTCATAAAACCCAGTGAAATATTCCCATATTATAGATTTAGACACTGTAGGTATTTAAGGTTTCCCAACATCACACCACAGTAAGTGCAGAGCAGAACACAAGTCTTTCAGAATCCAGCGTATGTGCTCATGCTCTTAGCTGTTACATGTCCTTCCCTCTCAGACTGCCAGAACAACTCACCCCAAAAGAACTAATGTTCTCTCCTCTCTGATCCTGTATTATTCTATCCATGTCTTTTTATATTATTGTTATGTGCTGTTAAATTATTTGCATGTCTGTCATCCTGTTTAGATTGTGAACTTCATTCACTGGACATATACTCAGGGTATGGATCCTAGTACTTACCACGGGGTCTGACAGAGTTTGCATTCCATAAATGCTTCTTGAGCTAATGAATGAATTCATAAGTGAGAAATCCTGGTATAAAACCGCTACCTATCATTGTATAAGTAAGTGAGCTCATGTGAAGATAAACAATAGCTTTGCGAATACATTTGTGTGTCCTCCGTTTCTCTAGGGCATACTAACCTAAGGGAACAATTGGGAAATGTGGTTATTACAGTAACTAAGGAATAGCGCCTGCTCCAGCCACCCTAGATGGTGTCTCTGTACCCCCACTTTGTGGGCTTTTCCAGGCTCATTCCCGGAGTCCTGAGCAGGGCTCGTGTGAGCCCTTGGACGTGGCTGTAATGAGACAGGGAATGCAGTCATTCCTGCTGCACCGTCTGTGATGCTGTCTTTGCAGGCTATGTGTTCTTCCTGGGGCCGCTTTGCTTTCCCCCTTCCTGAAGCAGCAGTGCTGCCTTCCACTTTCGACCTCTGTGCAGTTGGTGTGGCCTCAGCTGTTACTCTGGGCAGTTCCCGCGTACTCTGCAAAACAGAGACCTGTGTTCTCGGTTTCCATTAAGGTCTCAAAAGATGCAGTCCTTTTGTTTTTTCAACTCTCTCCCTTTTTCAACTTCTGACCTCCCCGCCCCCTCCAGTTGCAACCAAGACCATCCAAGGCCACGTGTGGTATCTCTGGTGGGAAGGGATGGAGTGAGAGTGAGGACCCTGGTCTGGAGACAGTTGACTAACAATACTCCATGCTGTCATCACCATCCTCCTCCTCTCCAAAGCCACAATCAGAGTGTCTGACCTCAGCCTGTGTCCTTGCACATCGACCTTCCAGGCTTCCGGGAGGCTGAAAGATGGCTGTGGTTCCGACTGCTTAATAGTATGAGGACCTCCACTTCCTGAGCCCTTCCATCCAAGCCAGGCCTATTCTATGCGCTTTACATGCATTAATTTATAGAATTCTCACTTTGACCCCCTGTGAAAAAGGCTTTTTTTCACGCCTTTTTCACAGATAAGAAAACTAACACTCTGAGAAATTAGTAACTTGCCCAAGGTTACACAGCAGTAAGTGCTGAGTCTTGAACCCAGGCATCCTGGTTCTAGACTCCAGTCTTGTTCCTGGGGGAGGGTCTTGCCTGGCCCCTGCAGTTCAGTGGTTCCCCAGCCTGAGGCCCGCCTAGATGGGCTTACTTATTATGGAGGGGGAGATAAATGCACACAAAACAGAAGCCCCCACACACCGCACCCTAGCTACCTATGGAAGGTCGTTTAGGACAAAAATACTGGATGTTTTTTGTTTTATTTAAGGGATGAACCATCTCAAATGTGGGAGAGTAAAGATTCAGTTCCTTTCTTTAAAATAGAGTGAAAAGTATTGTCATTAGCATCTTTGAAGAAGAGAGAAATTTTAGTAAGAGACTCAGGAAAAGAATTAAAACTGGGTTGTCACTGAAAAAATCTCAAATGTACCTCAGATTTTTCCGATGTAAATTTTTTCCATGGCATGTATCACCCTAATAGGTTTTGCACACACCAGCAGTCACAGAGATGGCTGTAAATAGTTCCAAACAGAGAGAAATAAACGGCACAGTGGGACACACACTGCTTGAGCTCATTAATGCAGAGTTTACCACATTTGACCCTTATCGTTACCAAGAGCCCCAATCTTTGGGGGTTTCTAGTGACAGGTGCAGAATATTGACCACGATGCCACAACAGAAAACTCCTCACCCCACAGAAAGTCAAGAATTGGTTGATATTTCCAGTGTTATCCTTAAGCCGTGCTGCATATAATTTTTCTGCAAATGCAAACATCTGGCTGCTAGCATCATATCTTAAAAAGAAGAGCAAACCATAAATTTCCAACAATAGAGACTTGATTAGATGATGGTGCAGCACATCCATGTGAAAGATGCTCAGAGCCACGAAAGTGACTTTGGAAGAATTCTGAACGACAGAGAAGAAAGCACGTATAATTGCTGTGGCCCCAGAAAAGTTGTCTGTGTTGTTATCTCAGTTTCCCACTCATTTCTGAAAGCCCTCTGTTGGCTCCCACCCTCAGCGCTCCCAAGATAACCAGGGACTTTCATGCATTTAAGCCAAAGGTCATTTTTCATTTCTCATCTTGAGAACACTCAACGTGACTGTCATATTTCATTGATTAATTCATTAATACTTTCTTTTTTGGAGTTGGGAGGATGCTGCATTAAATGTTTAGAAAGATTTTAAGATCTAAGAACACAAAGTGGATCACAGAATTACATATCATTTCTTGTTAGTATTACAAATAAAACAGTCTTCACTTCACAAATTGAGAATCTATGAAGATGTTAAGATGTGCAGAGCATGTCAGGACACCCAGCCATTCACTACCCAAGGCCATACACTCTTGTTCCTTAAAACCATTAGAGTTCACAGTATAATTTTTAGGCTTATCAAAGAAAGTTGTGAATTTTTCTATATTCCTTACTTGGCTAAATACAATGATTTATTTTTCTTTATTATCTTAAGCACTATTGGAAGTTAAATAACTTCTCTTGAATTCTAATAGAAGCTTCTGATAGGTAGGCATTTGGTACCTAAAGGGCAATCCTTGGCAATGCATAACCTGCCATTTCAATCTCTTTTCACTTTGAAAATTACAATCTGAAAGCTTTGGCAATGAATTGTATAAATAGCTCATCCCGATAATAAGACGAAAATATCTAGAACTTTTGATTTATAAGTGAAAAAAAGGTAAAAAAAAAAAATAGTGGGTGATTGGTATACATTCTTAGGATATAAAGATATAAAACTTTAACAGACACTACATAACCTAGTAAGTATTATGTTTAAGATTTAAGGTAACTTCATCACGATGTAATCCACACTTCAGAGTTCTACTTCTCTGTGTGTGTTTGAATGTGTGTCATCTCTAGGCAGATGCGTTGTGTGAGTCCCAGTGTATTTTCTACCCGTGGTTCTGTGTGATCTTGGGCCCATCACTCAGACTCCTGAGCACAGGCTCCTCATCTGTGAAAATGAGAGAAATATTGATCCCCACATGGGTTTTGTGGGAATTAGATGATCAACATACAGCAGTTCACAAGATAGATTCTTTTCTTTTACATTGTCTTTTCCAGTCTCTACATTTTATTATCCCCTGTTCCTCTTTCTTGTTTTGTTTTGTTTTGTTTTGTATTGCCTTGCTTTTTTAAACTCAGGTCTGTCTGACTTTAAAGATTGGTTCTTTTTTTCTCCAGCTTTTCAGTGAAAAGCTTCAAAACTTCAACAATAGCAAAAAAAAGCAAGAATAGTGCAACGGACATCCATATTCCCTTCACTCACATTCACTAATTATTCACATTTTATTGTATTTCTTCTATTTTTTTGCACTGTTTATCTATTAAGAACAAAGAGCTCTTACGCAGTCACATTACAATTACCACATTCAGGAAATTTGATGGACTTAATGCATTTTCTGATGTATAGTCCATATTCAAATTTTCCAAATTATTCCTATATCTTCTTTTATTTAAAGAGTCCAAACCAGTCACTTTGTTGTTTTGCAGAATGTCCCTGAATTTGGATTTGTCTGATTGATTCCTCTTGACTAGACTCAGGCTAAACATTCTGGCAGCAGCATTATGGTGATGTCATGTCCTCAGTGCATCACATCAGGGACAGTGGTCTCAGGCTGTCTCATCAATGATGATCCTAAGTTTGATCATTTGGTTAAAGTTGGGTCCACCAGATTTCTACATTTAAATGTGTAGCCTTTGAAAGAGCTAAGTAACATTTATGTTACTTACTGTCCTGCTTCTAAGTTTAAGTATTTTGGGATCTTACTCAGCCATCTCACCTACCCTGGAGCTTGACTTAGCAGAGTAGGGAGTTACTCTGAGTCAATATCATTCCCTAACCATCTTTCATCCATTCATGTCAACATCCACCATTTATTCTTGACATCCACTAAGGTGGTTGTAGAATCATTTTCCTTTTTTAATCTGTCTTCCCCTAGCTTCATTTCTTCTCACTGCTGTCCCTTAAGACATTCATTTATTCAGCAGATACTACTGAAGGTCTTCCATGACCAAAGCAGGCACTAGAAATATAAAGGTGAACCACGCCTTCATGAAGCCTAAAGGAATATATTACATTTTAATCTTTAAAAACTTTTTATTCATCCACTCATTGAACAAATATTCACTATCATGTATCTACATTGCCCTGCTTGCTGGAATCTAGCAGTAAGCAAAAACAATCAAATCCCTGACCTCATGTAGCTTACATTCTAGTTGGTAAGTGGAAAGAGAATATAAGCAGGGAAAATGGGAGTTGTAGGAAAGAGTTGATTTTGAAATAGGGAAGGCCTCAGTAATGAGGGAACATGCAAGCAAAGACCTAACGGCAGTGGAGAGCAAGCCACTCAAGTAAGTGGGGAACAGGTGTTCCAGACAGAAAAGCATGTGCAAATGCATGCTTACAGTGTTCAAGGAACAGCTGTAGGCTGGTGTGAGCAGAGTTAAAGGAGATAAAATCAGAGAGATGGGGCGGGGCAGTGCTAAGTACTAGTTGAATGTGTGAAATAAGAGAGAAGTTTGGGTTGAAGATACACTTTGGAATTGGCAGCATGTATATGGTATTTAAAGCCTAAGGCAGCATGATGTTTCCTAGAGAGTGGATGTAGATAGAGGCCAGGAGAAAAACTAGAACAGGGAGAAGAGCAGAATCAATGGAGGAGGCTCAAACGAGAGGCAAGCGAGGTAGGCAGGGACAGTTCCAGGATCTCTGGGGCCTATATATACAACTGGAGGGAGAGTCTCTTTAAAAAAATAGAATACAAAATTATGAATGAAAAGTTAAGAACTGAAGAAAATATTTATTTAGAGAAAGGAAATCTCAACAAATTACCAATTTTTTAAAAGCCCATGCAACAAACATCACAAGATACAAAAAGTAACACTTATTTTTTTTATTTCTAATTACTTGCCTGATACAATTTTTTCCTACATTTTGGCTGCATATTCTTCAATCACCTCTCTCTATGAGGATGAATTTGAAACACAATATTCTATAGAGGTAATAGATAATTTAGTCTTTCCTCCAGCATGGTTGCTCACAATTAATTTTATTATTGATAGTTTAGAAAAAGTTTATTTCAGTCTCACAGCTCTCTGTGGTAAGGCCTCATCTGTAACTTCCTCTGTGGTTTCTTCCTCTGGCAGTGTGTCTTGCCCAGGAGAAAGACCTCAGAGAACTGAGGTATTTTCTCTCACTAGTTGTGGTGTGGCACCCCATGGCTCCCAATGGCCTAGGAAGCAGCTGTTCCCGCTCAGCCAGGACCATATAGCCATCAGTTCTTGCTACCTCCCAACTGCTAGGCTGGTCCTGGGGACAATGTAGGGTGGCCATGAAGCCTAGGTCGAGGTGACCTCATGCAAGGAGCAGAGCAGAACAGTGTCTCCTTCAGATCTTCTTGTTGGAATAGAAGGTAGATTCCACAGTCCATGAGATCTACTATGGATCCAACACTTGCTAGAGTCCAGGTGGAGTGGAGGTAGTGCTGGCAGCCCACTGGCCCCATCTAAGCCCTGGAACCACTACCAGGATCATCTCTCAGCATGAGAACAATGTTCCATACTGCTGCCGGGGTGCTAGAAGAGAAATGCAGTCTTAGCAAGGACTTACAAAGGAGGAGCCCTGAAACTTAGGCTTTATTAGCTTCAAATCAATTGGCCTCTACTAGGAGGCAAAGCAGGAAGGAAAGCTTTTATGGAAGCCAAGTGAAAAAAGTATTTCCGAGAGAGTGATCAATGAATGGTGATAAATGTTGTTTAAGATGCTAAGAATCCATCATTGGATTTGGCAACATGAAAGTCATTGAATGTTGACACACAGTTGGGTTACATGGGGGAACTAAAGTCCAACTGAGGTATGTCTTGGTCAGGGTTGGACTGCTATAACAAAAATATCAACTGGGTGGCTCACACAACAAACATTTATTTCCTCACAGTTCTGAAAACTGGAAAGTCCCAAGATAAAGGCACCAGCAGATCTGGTGTCTGGGGAGAGCCCTCTTCCTGGTTTGCACATGGCCATCTTCTTGTATCCTCACATGGCAGAGGGCAGAGAGAGGGAACAAGCTCTCCTGTATCTTTTCTTATAAGGGCACTAATCTCAACATGAAGCCTCCACCGTCATGACCTAATTACCTCCCAAAATCCCCACCTCCAAATACCATCACCTTGGGGATTAGATTTTAACATATAAATTTTGGGGGGACACAAACATTCAGCCATGGCGAGATAGATTGAGGAGAAAATAGAGATGAGTAGAAGATGGTGAATATAGATAAATATTCACAGGAGTTTTCTGTATGAAAATTAATGTCCATAGTTTTAATTTACAGGTGAGTGAACAATATATTTTCTATTTTTGTCTCTTAAAAAAACCCCTAAATTATGTTGTCACTTTAGTTCGATGTCACAGTGGATCCCAAATACAAAAGCAGCTCCCCATTCCTGATATGGATGCTCAAAATAGAATTAAAAGGCAACTTGAGAAAATCTCGAGATTTTAAAATTCACTTTTCAGCTGATGTATATCCAAGTGAAAATAGTCTACCACTTGTCTCCCCAAGATACAGAAAAGCCATCTGGACAGATGGACGTGAGAATATTGAGTTCATATGAGTTTTATTTCCCTGCGTTACATGCTGTTTACTTCTTAGTCCTGTTGAACATTTTTGGGTCTCTCAGCCATCTCACTTTTCACCTACTCCAGGACTTGACCTAGCATAATGCTGCACTCTGCCCTACTCCACCCTGCATTCACTCAAAAGCAAAGCAGTTTGGAAGTAAATACATTTAAAAATCATACCTTAAAAAAAATATGGTAGCCCATCTCATCTACTGTGTATGTGTCTGACTCTACACTGTGACAAATTCTAAGGCTTTTGAAAGCACATCCATAGTGGTCTTTAAATTATTGAAATAAACCATGTCATTTCATGATTCCTTTTTCAGGTACAGATGTGTTTTTTTCCATCTAACTCTTGCCATCACAATATTGCTTACCAAAGAACCCTGTTGTCTTGACTGTTCCTTTTGTGTGACCATACATATGCATATCCCCAACATCCATGTGAATTTCCTTTGTGAGTGATTGTTGTGTTTGGTCTGTATTGTTCATGTGATCATAGTGATTATCCTACTAACTTAATAACTGTTAGCTTATTTCTTAAAATTTTCACTTATCTCAGGTGTACTAAAAAGCCTGTTAAGTTGGCCCAAGAGATTTCTTCATCTTAGTTCTTTGTTGAGTATTATTTGATTTATGTATAAGTTTAGAGATGCTTCTGTTTCCTGTTTTATGTTACACAGAAGCTTTAGCTACTCCCCACTCCCAAACATTGCAAGAACCTTTAACCACGTGCTGTGTTGTTCTGTGAGCCACTTCCTCTTGATAAGTGCTTTCATTGCATTTTGCAAAAAAGAAACTACAGTGAAGGAATCAGGTAGAATTCAATATTGTCAGTTATTTTCCAATCATACTGTCATAGTTCCCATCAGCATTTGTGATCTTCTGGATTCTACACTCCATATCCCGTACTAAGTGTGATCCCCATAATGAACAGATTTTTTTATTTTTAATTTTCACTTCTTTGGTTTCTGTAGTTGTAATGCATGGGCTGATTTTTTTTTACTTGAAAAAAATGAATATTGCCTGCTATTTTTTTAATTTAAAAATAATGAAAATACCAAAGCAAATTCAGATTGACAGAGCCTCAAATTTTTCAATCTTTTTTCTTATGAATTCTACTTATACTTAGGCTCTGGCAATCTAGCTATAGGCTCAAAGCATTGCTTACCTGCACTGAGAAATACAGATAGAATAAAGTTAAAAAGTTACAGTCTCAATGCAAAGATCCAAACATTTTTTTTTTACTGTCTTCAAAATAAAAAGACATACAGTATGTAGATAAAGTCTAGGTATTTAATCCTTGACACACTGATGAAGAGAAATACAGTTGTGGGAACCTTTTCCAGAGGTTTGTTAACAGTGTCTGAGATGAATAAATATTTGTTGACTGACTCAAATTGTGTAGCCTTGGGCAAGTTACTTAACCCCTAGGTGTCTTAGTTTCCTCATCTGTGAAATGGGGAAAATAAAAATGTCCATCAAGGGTGGTTGTGAATGGAATATTATGCAGCCATCAAAAAGAATGAAATCTTGCCATTTGCAACGATGTGGATGGAACTGGAGGGTATTATGCTGAGGGAAATAAGTCAATCAGAGAAAGACATGTATCATATGACCTCACTGATATGAGGAATTCTTAATCTCAGGAAACAAACTGAGGGTTGCTGGAGTGGTGGGGGGTGGGAGGGGTGGGGTGGCTGGGTGATAGACATTGGGGAGGGTATGTGCTAGGGTGAGTGCTGTGAAGTATGCAAGACCGTTGAATCACAGATCTCTACCTCTGAAGCAAATAATACATTATATGTTAAAAAAAAAAAAGAAGAAGAAGAAGAAGATAGCAGGAGGGGAAGAATGAAAGGGGGGAAGTCAGATGGGGAGACGAACCATGAGAGACTATGGACTCTGAAAAACAAACTGAGGGTTCTAGAGGGGAGGGGGGTGGGAGGATGGGTTAGCCTGGTGATGGGTATTAAAGAGGGCACGTTCTGCATGGAGCACTGGGTGTTATCTGCAAACAATGAATCATGGAACACTACATTAAAAACTAATGATGTAATGTATGGGGATTAACATAACATAATAATAAAAAAAAAAGAAACACACACAAAAAAAGAAGGGTGGTTGTGAGGATGGATCTCATCAGTCAGGACACGAACAATGCATGGCACGGAGTGAGAACGCCTAACAGTGTGTTAATAGTTATTTTTATTATTATCAGGCAGATGATGAAATGGGGAGATTCCTCTGTCTCTCTCAACCCACAGCCATGCACAGAACAGAGAGAGGTAGCATCTGTTCTGGTGGAATTTTGAAGACCAATTCTAACTTGTCTGAACTTAACTGACTGATTCATTTTAATGATGTCCTTTTTTAATACATCCCTTGTTATTTTATTATTTTAATTTTACTAAATGATACTCTTTATTCTGTTATTGGTTCCAGTACCTCAATTCATGTAAAGATTATGCATAACTAAAAGCTGAAAAGATGAGCCTTGCAAAACATTCAAATTAGACCATCCACAAATTTATACCTTAATCTGGTGCTACAAGAAAGCAGGCATTTGACAAAAGCTCCTTATAAAAATGTTTATAACACAAGGTTCTTCATTGTATTGATGTTGACTGCCACGTCTAGGCCATAGGAGGTGGATTAATAGAGAGTTTCTATGTGGCCTGAGCCTGCAGTTTAGCTCACTTCTTCCCATTAAGCTGGGAGGTTATTTAGTCTCTCTGGGCTTCCAACAAAGCATTTTTAAACACAAAGATGAACGAGATCTGATCCGTACTTAATAATAGCTCCCAGTCTGGAAAGAGGTTTAAACACGGTAACAAAAAAGAGCATGATTCACTATAGTAAATGCTATTACTAGTGCTTATGCCAAGGACCATATGCTGTTTGTTTCAATGTCACAACAATCCTGTGAATTATATATTATTCCTCTCATTTTACAGACAAGGAAACAAACTTGGAGGTGAAATACCTTATCAAGCTTGTTATTGGGGCCAGGATTTACTGATATGGCTACCAAGGGCAATGGACAGTAAATCTCTCTACAGGCTATGAAGATACATTGAAGTGTTAACATCAGAGCTGGATTATGAATAATAAATAGGATTTTATGAAGGATAGGTGGATAGGAAAGCATATTACAAAGACATAGAGAATTTTTTAAAGCCTCTTCAGACAATGTCAAGGGCTATTATCAAGGACTTTGAAAGACAGGCTGATTCCACTTCATCATGATCACCAACCACATCATGTTTTTAAGCAAGAGAGTGACACATTCAAATTTGTATTTCAAATTCACTGTGATGGTGGTGAGGCTTGAGGAGGGATCCAGGAAGTTGGGTGTTGGATGAGCTGATGAGGGGCGGAACCATGGCTTAACAGTGAGGATGAAAGAAGGGAGAGTTGCTCCACAGGAAAAACCAACAGGATTTTTTTGACTGTTAGATGGAAGAATGGGTGAAATCAGGGACTAGGCCAAGGTTTCTAAATCAGACTAATAAGTGAATGAATAATGACCATTAGCCAAGTTAAGGCATGTGAGAGGAGAACGCACCAGAGTGGCAATAATGACAGACATGCTCATAGTAGGCTGTTTTTAGACAAGCTACTCTGACAGATAAAATAAGGTCCTGATCTAGGTCCAAAATTATGGCTGGAATTGCTAATCCATTGTGTGGGTAGATTTTTTAAATATGTATGTTTGAATTTTATCTATGAAATTTATATACACGGAGAAAAGAAATTACTTGAGGGTAAAAACTGAGGCTTAGAAATTTGAGCCTTAAGGAAATACTGAGCATTATGGCAAATTCCATTGCCATTCAGACAATCTTTCTAAGGCAGAATTTCAGTCTGGATATGCAGCCTCAACCACCCACCCCTCTCCTAGCCACTCCCTCCCCTCCAGAAAAAAAAAAAAAATCTGATAAAGTATTACTCCAGTTTTTCCTAATCAACAGTTTGTTGTTCTTCCCAAGACCCAAAAGGAACTCAGAAATTACATACACACAAAAAGATGTTAATTCCACCCAATCATGATGTGCACATTGCTTGTTTTGCAATCCATTGCTTGACTAAGGCAGCTCCACCCTTGCTCTTTTGGACCAAATAACATCTTGAGCTCTCAGGGCTGGGTGTTCTCTTTCTCTCTTTGGCTCTCTCTTTTTAATCTTGATTTTGACCTTTGGAGGACACCACACATACAAATAGACACAACCCTATTTTTTCATGCTTGAGCATGTGTATATATGTATTTGTATACACTATATATATATCCCTGTAATTCTTGTTCTGTCCATTCCAAAAATAAGGTTCTCTTTTAGGGAGGATGAATATGTAAGATGATTGAATTTACAGATTAATCTAAATTTATGTTAATAAAGGCCCTTAACTCAAATGTCTTACTGTTTTCCCCAAGGTTACAATTCTTTTACACTACGATTCATTCAGCAGCAGATTTACTTATGCCTGTAGATTCACAGCACAGTTTTGATGTTGACTCCTTTTAATAATTCAATACCAACAGACTCTAGGAAAAGGGAATGAAAGGGCAGGGGGCAAGGTCTTACCAGATGAACACAAGAAGAGTTTACCAGAGGTCATGAGAATGCTGTTGGTTTTGAGTTATTTCCATCGTAGGTGTGTGATTCACTCCGCATGTCCTTTGCCCGCTGTGTATCAGTGGTGTGTACAGGCTGAGAAACTAAGGTCTTTGAGCTCAACAGGTTTTTCTGACTCACCAGTGTCACATTTCTTTTCAAGACTTTATTCTTCATCATTTTAGTGTTTTTCCTAATTTAATGATTTAATAATCTCCCTGTCCATGATTTTGTAGCTACTTAATGATTTAAGAGAAAGCTTTAATGGCAGGATTCTTATTATTATTAACATCATCTTTGGTTTCCGTGAGTTTTTTGGAACACTGGCTGGCACTTTCGAGGTCAGCAAATAAATTTATTTTTTTCACTCTGAATGGATTACTTTTCTCTTATGAAAAATTTAAAATGTGTTAACACTAACACTCTTTTTTAAATTGAAATGCAGTTTACATATCATATATTAGTTTCAGGTGTACAAGGTTAGTGATTTGACAATTATATACTTCAGGAAATGTTCACTAGGATACACTTACTCTTAACTTTCCCTGTTAATAATAATTCATCTGAAGGATTTCTTTTTTTGTCACATTGTACTGCATAATATTCTAATGAAAAACTCACATAGGTATTTCTGGAATTTTATTGTTTATCCTGCTAGTTTACTCTTATTAAAGTAATAAATGAATCATCCATGATGAGATTTTGAATACCAGATGAATTGCTTGAGGGGACAACGTGTGAAACCATGAGTATTTTGTTGACTTAAATACTTTTTCTCCATTTTGTAGGTTATTTAAAGAAGGAAGTGTATGACTCGGATGCTTTGTAAGCAGCTGGGAGGGAATAAAACCACGTGTGAGTGGTTTCCCTCCCCAGCCAGAGGCAGGACCTATCTGCAGCAGTCTTTCCTTCTCTGACTGTAACAAACACTAAGCCGAACAACCTACACAAAAATGGGATCTTCCTTCTTTGTTATTCCATCTTTGCTCACTGATGCTATGTTTGCATCCTCCCTGACTCAGGCTTTCACACAGAGACACCTGCAGTGTCTGCCTTACTTGTCACGGACCTGAGTGCTCACCTTCTCACCTCGCGTGGTCTGAGCCTGAGCATTCACTGAATGGCTTCCTTGGATTCAAATACATGCCTCCCTGCCCATGTGCATGTTTACCTGATTCTTTCAGATGTGTCTGCTTCTTAGGAATGTGCTTGTCCCATGGTCTCATAGTCCTCTCTTGTTTTAACTGAAGTCTCCCTGTCCTTTCAGGCCAACCCAGTTTTGTAGCTACTCATTTTGTCCACTTGGCCCCACAGAGACTAGTTTAGTCTGAGAAATAGAGAAAATAGAGACAGTTCCTATGGTTTGGTTCAGTCTTGGACCAAGCAAATTGGAAAGAAGGCAGGCATGGAATTTCAGGCTGAAATGAACATTTCTCTCCATAGCCTTCTCTTTTCAACTTACTTGCCCATGGACAGGGCTCTTGGGGAAAATAGAGGTGGGACAATTATCCAGGACCAGGCTTTTACTAGACTGTTTATATCTGTTTTTTTTTTTTCCTTTTTCAGATGGGTGAGTCAAATGAAGACATAGACCAAATGTTCAGCAATTTGCTGGGGGAGATGGATCTTCTGACCCAGGTAAATACCCCTTCTTAACTTTCAAATTAGTAAAAGACGGGTTTACAGAATTTGACTTTAATATTATGAGAGAGCTGTCTTTAAAAAAACAACAGCTGGAGATTGACAATACCGTATCTTCCTGTTGTAACTATAACAGTGGTGGGGAATAAAACAAAGCTGTTTTCCTGATTGTACTGAGTTTCAGTTAATTGAATGCATTGGTCACACATACATTCTATTATGGCAATTCCCGTGCTTATCATGTTCAAATATTTAGCCAATGGAGAAGTTTTCCCCAAGCAGACCCTCACAACCACCACTACTGAACAATCTCCCTTGCAGTTACTTTTATATAAAGACTAGCCAAGAAAATCACATGATCTTTAGTAGAGATTCTTTACCAATCTTTGAGGAAATGCTACATTTTAAAGGATAAGTGGGAGTTATTGTGACTTCTGATTAGTCTGTAAGAACTTAGTAAGTTCTCTGTAAGAATGAAGACCACTCAGACAAGCTTCACATCTAGGAAAAAAGCCACTGACACCAGGACTAGATTAACTCAGATCACCCCATTGTTGGGCTGACTGGAGCCCAGGGGCTGCTGACCTGAGGACCACTGACCCAGGTTACAAAGTTAGGTGAGCTTTAGCGTGTAGTGTTCTCATAAATGCTTCTTTGATTCAGAACATAGTCAACTCATAACTTTCTGCATAATATATTAAAATAAGAATAATCTGATATTCCTAAATAAGACAAGGATCTTAAAGTTTTCTATAAAGTAACTGAAGAATAGTCTGTTTTTAAAAAATATTTATTTCAGGAAAAATAAATCAATTTTAGCTAGCATCTGCTTTATAGTTCATGTAAAATTCAAGAAAGTTTAGACTCTGTGAAGGAAGAAACAAAATATAAGACTGTACGCTTAGATGAAAGGGATGCTGATTAACAGTGAATGTTAGGATGATCACCACATTCCTGCGGAGGAGGGGACTTCTTATGCCGCCCATGAAAGGGAAGGGTTTGAGTGAATATCTGTGTTCTTCATCCATTCACTCACTTGTACTCCAGTTGGGAGAGTGACTGTTCTTTTTTTTTTTTTTAAGATTTATTTATTTAATTGAGAGAGAGAGAAAGAGAGAGTTGAGGGGGGAGGGGCAGAGGGAGCGAGAGAGAGAAACCCAAGCCGACTCCATGCTGAGCGCAGAGCCCAACATGGCGCTCCATCCCATGACCCTGAGATCAGACCTGAACCAAAACCAAGAGTTAGGCATTTAACCCACTGAGCCACCCAGGTGCCCCCTGTGACTGTTCTGATTGGTCACAGTTTGGGGTTTTCATAGTTCCTCAACTGAGTGTTGTTAGTCTAACTCAAGAGTAGGAAGGGAGCCCCTCATTGTGTCTTGGACCCCTGCCTCCCCTCAAGGCCCTTATGGTATTTGCTCTTTCTTTATTGTGCTCAAGTGGATGTAGTCACAGGGTTTCCTTGGCTAATGCATTTCTCCCAACAGGTAGGCCTCAGGATTTCATGGTAAAGAAAAGGCCCCACGTTGTCCTTGAGTTTAAAAGCTCAGCTTCAGTTCAGCCATTATCAAGTGCCCTTTGAGATTATTGAGTATTTTCTGAGCCATTAGAAAAGCTGTATTTTGATCTTCACTTGTGAATTTTGTGCATATTCTATTCCCTGAAGTTGCAGTGCGGTTGAAATGGTTGGATTAACCAGAGGCTTCCTAATTTCCCAAAAGAAGCAAAATTAAAGGAATCTAAAATGTAATACTGTGATTTTAACTTTTTAATTTTGAAATAATGTCAAGCTTAGAGAAAAGTTGAAAGAATAATACAATGAACTCCCATTTACTTTTCTCTCAGATTTCTCATTAATTGATGTGTTGCTCCATTTGCATTATCACTCCCTACGTCTGTCTCTTTGTCTGTCTCTCTCCATATATATGTGAGTGTGTGTTATATGCATGTGTATGTATATATGTGTGTACACATATATGTACATCATGCATATAGAAACTGTGTATGTGTATATGTATGTGTATCTATGCATAGAGAGACATAAAGGCTAGAAATCAATACATATATTAACTGGATTTTTTGTGTGGAAAGGGAACCCAGCCATTTCCACTATTTATATGAGAAAGATTTAAGTACACAAATATCCATGAAAATATGAAAAAGAAGAGGCAATGCTACATTTAGACAGATTCATGACGCAGAATTAGATCCAAATATATACAAGAATTTAAAATATGATGAAAGTGGCATTTTAAATAAGTAGGAAAAGGAGAACTATGTAATAAATTGTGTTGGGAGAATGTCTGGAAAATCAAAAGCTGAATTTCTACTTCATACCTTATACCAAAATGAGTTCTGTCAGTCAAAGATCTAAATATATGAAATATATATATATATAGAAGAAAACATGAGAAAAATGTTTATCCAACCTTAAGATGTGGGTAGCTTTCCTAAGCAAGATAGGACACCCAAAAGCCATGAAAGAAAGAAGGAAATATTTAAATATAAAAATTTTAAATATCTAACATGGCAAAAAAACAAACTGTGAGTTCATATTGATACCAAGAATAAACAAAAATAACAAAAACAAAACTACTTTATCTGTCGTCATTGGAAATTGACAGAGCATTAAGTTACTACTCTGAAAATTGATAAAGAACCAAGCATTTATCTTAGTCTTTTTATGGTCCCAAACTATATTTCAGACTAAACAAATAATTGATGAGAGAACGTTCTCCTTTATCTTTTTAAAGATTTTATTTTTAAACAATCTCCACATCCAACATGAGGCTCGAACTCAAAACGCTGAGATCAAGAGTCACACACCCTACGGACCTAAGCCAGCCAGGGGCCCCAAGACAGTTCTTCTTTATCATAGAATTCCAATTAAACATTGAAAAGGAGTGAAGAGTTAGAAAATCACCATTATTCAACTTCTGATGAAATAAATTTTCAGAAGTTAGTGGGTACAGAGCAGTGTTCCCAATCTTTAGTCATTCACATTATCACCTTCATGATTTTTGCCATGTTGCAACCCATCTGTCCTATTGTTTTTCTTAATATTTGTCTTTAATTGATTTTTAAAATTAAACTTTATCTCAAGTAGGTTAGATGTTCTAGCTTAATTTTTTCACAAACATCCAAAGAGATACACAATAATTTAAATTTTAATTGTGTGTTTATATATCACCTAAAATCACCAGACACGTGGAGAACGTGCTACATTCTTTACTTCACATTGGGCTTTGAATGACCTTCCTATGATGAAGGGAGCTCCTTCTGGAAATGAGTCTCCTCTCTTTTTTCTCTCTCTCTACATTTTACTGGAAGCTTGTTTTATCACACATTTATGTATTAATATTTTGTTAGAGAACTACTTCTAATTTCTTTGAATACCATAGTAAATTATATCCTGAGCAAAGATTAATTGTGCCCTAATTGTGATGTTAGACTTCTTAGTCACAGCGAACGAACTCATTAATGAATTTCTTTGTACTTTATCTCACTAAATTTTTTTTCTGGTATTTGCCCCCTAGTTCATCGGTCATCCTCCCCTCTTCGCCACAATTTTGCTGGTTCTGTTTTTCAGATTGAATTCTGGGAGTGCAGTCACTTTTCCCTACCTTTTATCTTTGATTCTAATTTGCTTGGATTAATTGTTTTAACTTCTTGATTAGTGGTTTTTTTTTTGTTTCTACTTATAATTGAGGATATCCCAATACTTTATTCTCATACATATAATGATTCTTTTCCTTCAGAAATTTAAGACATAAACAAGGATATTATTTACCAAATCAAGTTAGCATCAAAGGATGCACTCACTGTCATGAAAATGTTCATGTTTCAGAGTGGGGGAAATCACGTTTCAAACTATAGACATAAAAGCATTTTGAAAATTTAGATTGTATATGTATTATAGCCTTTAAATCATATAGGAAGTCACTTTTTCAATTAAAAACCATTATTTACACAATTAATAACTTATTCTGTCTTAATTTCTTTCTAACAATTTTTATTAGATAAGAGTAACTGTGTAACATTTTACTATCTAATGGCAGATTCATCCTGAAACAACTTTTATCTTCCAAGTGACTAAACATTCCTTTTCTTTGATGTCATTACTAAAGTCCTTATAGAATTGCATACAGTGTATGTGTCACAAATCACCATTACAGGAGATTTTTTTCTGTTATTTATAAAAATGAACTATCTCATGCTCATCATTCTTCGTTGATCTGGTTTTATTTCAAGATGTACCTTGTAGAACAGTTTTTTTTAAAGGTTTTATTTATTTATTTGACAGAGAGAGAGAGAGAGGGAACACAAGCAGGGTGAGTGGGAGAGGGATCATGACCTGAGCCGAAGGCAGACGTTTAACGACTGAGCCACCCAGGCGCCCCTTGTAGAGCAAACTTTAAGTTGTAATTTTCTGTAGGGGAAAAAAAAATCACATAAAACATTTTCGTGTAAGAATACAGTTCTTAACATCTTCAGAAAGAAAATGTGTAAACAATAAATGATTTTTGACTTAATGATTAAAATACACTGCAGGGCGCCTGGGTGGCTCAGTTGGTTAAGACACTACCTTCGGCTCAGGTCATGATCCTGGAGTCCCTGGATCGAGTCCCGCATCGGGCTCCCTGCTCGGCAGGGAGTCTGCTTCTCCCTCTGACTCTCCCCCTTCTCATGCTCTCTCTCTCTATCTCATTCTCTCTCTCAAATAAATAAATAAAATCTTTAATAAAATAAAATAAAATAAGTAAAATACACTGCAAACATGTTTGTATGGTGAATAACTTTGGGGGCGGGGATCTATTTTCACAGAGTTTAGGAGTTGACACTCTTCCTCCTCCGGACCCCAAACCACCCAGAGCTGAATTTAACTACAGTGTGGGTTTTAAAGATTTAAATGGTAAGCATAATAATTTCTTTTCTTAAGTAATTTGAGATGATAATGATGACTAAAATCTGTACAGAACTATGATTTGAAAACAAAAATGTAAGGAACCTGGACGTTTTAAAGTCCTGGATTTCAGATTGTGTTTTATGGTGTCTGGATTAAATTGGGCCCCAAGAAGGTATTTTTGCTTACGATGAAAGGGAATACTATATCCTGCATTTATGTGAAGTATCAAAACTATTTTTTTAAGTAAAGGGAGTTTCTCCTTATTACTAAACCCTGAGAGTAATAAGATACAGTAGAGTAAAAAACTATTAATAAGGAAATATCCCTTCAAGAGTAATAATGAATTATCCATTTCAAAATGATTGATAATATATGAATAGATGCTTCAAAATATATTTTAATTGATATATAATTAATATATAACATATTTGCTCTGACATTTTTTTATCCTCCCTGAGATGGTCACATTATTTTATTAACAAAAATCTCTCTTCTTATTTAGTGTGGAGACAATAGCCCATGTGCTATTCAAATTACAATGAATCTTGAACTAATTGCTTCCAAGTTAATGAGAATTCATTGCAACTCTTGAAAAAGATTTTCTAGAGACTGGCAGTACCCACCGAAAAAATGAAAGACAAAATATTGGAGAAGCCCAGTTACAGAAATCCAAAATTCCAAGTTTTATTTCTGTCACTCACTGGGTTTCTTTGCTTCTGTTATTTTCAATAATTTTTTTTATAAACCCTTATGTGCCAGTGCCTGTATCTGGATAAATTATAATACATCTCTTCTGACTTCTTTTCCCACCTTCTTTTCTGTTTGCCATATAAATTTACTGTTCCTGTCAGTCATTTCCATCACGAATGATGGTAACACTCATGAAATTTCAAAAAAGCAATACACTTTGGTAAAATGTATGACATTAATTAATAAGTAACATATACTTGCACATATAAACAATGCAGATTTGCCTCATCACGCTCACAATGGCTGGGTTTTAAACAATTCAATTAAAATTAATACTGCAATTATAGTCAACTCTACTAATGCTTTTTTTTTCTTTTTTTTTAAGATTTTATTCATTTATTTGACAGAGAGACACAGCGAGAGAGGGAACATAAGCAGGGGAGCAGGGGTGAGAGAAGCAGGCTTCCTGCCAAACAGGGAGCCCGATGCGGGGCTCAATCCCAGGATCCTGGGATCATGACCTGAGCAGAAGGCAGACGCTTAACGACTGAGCCACCCAGGCGCCCCTCAACTAATGCTTTCTAAGCACTCAGTACCTAGTATCCAAAAATTACTGAAAATGACAGAAACAAAGAAACCCAGCAATATATAAACATAGCAATGTTAAAGTACAGTAACAAAAAACTCATGTCCTTAAGGAGATGTGACGCATACCTGTGGCACAATTTGGGTCTAGGTCAAAACTATTAAAAAGTATTGATACGTCCTGAAAAATAAATGCGTTGGGAATTAGAAAAGAAATGTGTTTTATTGTCTTCACTTAAAACATTGCTAAAATGAGTTTAAAATACTTTGCTCAAAGTCATTCAGAGAGTTAGTGACAGACTTCTCAACGGAATCCATGTCATTCTTTTTCCCCAATTCCATATTGCTCAATTTATATAGATATAGTTAGAATTATGATTTGCTTTGGAAGTTGTTAATATGAGAATTATTATGGGAACTTTGTCCCTAAAATTTTTATAAAGGATTAAAATCATTTGCTTAGGGCGCCTGGGTGGCTCAGTTGGTTAAGCGACTGCCTTCAGCTCAGGTCATGATCCCAGGGTCCTGGGATCGAGTCCCGCATCGGGCTCCCTGCTCTGCGGGGAGCCTGCTTCTCCCTCTCCCACTCCCCCTGCTTGTGTTCCCTCTCTCGCTGTGTCTCTCTCTGTCAAATAAATAAATAAAATCTTTAAAAAAAAAATCATTTGCTTATATGGCAACAGTCACCATATAATTGCTGGCATTAGGAAATTGTGAATGAGCTTCATTTGTTCTACATATATTTTCTCTGCAAAAATTTTAAGTTAATTTAATTTTATGAAGAAGTCATATGCAAAAATTGCTTAGAAGAAAATAAATCCTTTTTACTCAGGTTGGAGATCCAGACCTTAGTCCAAGGGCTATACACTAGAACTATTAGCATGAGTACAGTAGGCTACATGGTATTTATTACAGTGATGTTTGGCAATAAATTCTTTCACAAAGCCTCATGCCTGTTGCTGAGTAGGCTGCATTTCCTCATTCCAGTTCATCCTACACACAGCAGGTGAATCCTCTTCCTCGTGGGTCACTTCAAGATCCAGTCCATCTTGTGTTCATTACCTTTGCTATCCAGTGAATGCCTGATCACGAGCACTCTGCTAACACCACTCACTGACCCCACGACCCATAGGCCTCACCATAGGTCAGCTTTCAGGATCACACGTCTGATCCAATCACACATGGAAGAAATTCCAATGAGAACTGTCCTCCCTCACCCTCACTCTGAAAATCTATGTCTGCCCTTTTCCTAAAAGTTAACTCTCAGCTCACCATCTTACGAAGTCTTTACCACATAAGCCCAGTTTTTAAAAATTATTTTTTACTTCAACCTCCTTAGTGCTTTATTTCCTGCTGTTTATCATTAATTGTTCTTTCTTTGAATCTGAGAGTTTCCATAGTTGGATGGTGTCCCTACAGAGGCTTTATCCCTACCAAAGGTCTTAAATCCTATTAAACCCCAGTTGGTTGAGACCTACTTTCTTCCAAGTATATTTATCAGTGGTACTCTGTCTGTCCCCCTAAGGCCTGGGGAAAACTCCCCTTCAGTCTGTTTCCAACATCTCCCCTCCCCTACTTTTCTAAAACTCTCAGATCTTGCACCAGAATATATAAGAATTCCTACTTAGACAGCTAATCATGTGCTTGGATCTGACTTATAGCTAATCTGTGAGGGTAGCAAACATATTTTTCTCCTTTTATTTAGTGGGGGGAGGAATTCAGCTTTGTTGAGGTTTAATTGACAAAATTGTAAGACGTTTAAAGTGTACAATGTGATGACTTGATGTATGTATCCCTGGTGAAAGGATTTCCTCCATTGAGTTAATTAACACATCCATCACCTCATCATATTTACCCTTTTGGATATTGTTGTTGAGAACATTTAAGTTCTACTCCCTCAGCAAATTTCACTTATACAATAGTGTTATCAACCATAGTCACCGTGTTAGATACGTTAGATCCTCAGACCTTATTCATCTTTACCACTGAAAGTTTACACCCTTTCGCCAACCTCTCCCGATTTCCCACACGCCCCCCCCAGCCCCTGACAACCAGTACCCAAATATCACTCTTAAAAATGACCTCCTTTCAGTTTTTCTAGGCATAAATTGTTGTTTTGATCATTTACATGATTTTCCCCCATCAGAGTCCTTAAATGCACTGGAAGACCAAGATTTAGATGCTCTCATGGCGGATCTGGTGGCAGATATAAGCGAGGCTGAGCAGAGGACAATTCAGGCACAGAAAGAGTCCTGTCAGAATCAGCATCATCCAGCATCCCTGGAGGTACCAGATTTCAGCGGGGCAGCGGCTCTTGGTTATGGAGCAAGTGTTGCTGCCGTTAGTGTTGGCCAATATGAGGATGACTTACCACCTCCACCAGCTGATCCCATGTTAGACCTTCCTCTGCCACCACCACCTCCTGAACCTCTCTCTCAGGTAAGTGTGTGGGGCAAAGATGGCAGGACTCTTGGCCTCTGCTACCCATGATCTTTGACTTTCTTCAAAATGACAGTTACATTCATAAGTATCTGGAGTTCTGAGATACTTAAAAAACAAGGATACAGAGTACATTCATTGCAAAGCCAGAATTGTCCATAAAAAGACACATTGGTGTAAATAAAGAACATATTGGGGCCATATTCGGGACTTAACATAGCTTGGCTAAAATTTATATTTGTATGCAATGTTCCCTGATAGTACTCAACATTGTGGGGTAATGTTTTATTAACTTGGCATGAACTGTGGAATTGATATATATGTGTCTGTGTCCTTGGTGCTAGCCCGGTATGTAAAGAATTGAAAGCATTCCTTACATACTTCTGAATTTAATTAAATGGAATTTTGTTGAATTTGGCAGCTCTGTTCAGTAGGGCAAAGATACCTGTGAATCATGGTAGTGTCGTAGTTGGGTGGAGAAGTTGTCGTAGACCAGGCAGGTGATGATGAGTGCTCGGTATTAATAAATTTCTGAACACTGGGAAGCCATACATCTGGGAAAATTCATATCATCATTATTTGGGACACTAACTTACGTCTCTCATACAAGTAAAAAGAGCACTTTTAAGGATTTTTCTTATGGTAAGCCACTTGAAAAATATTTTAATGTAAGAACTCAGCTCTATTTCCTTCTGCTTCCACATTTGTTGTACTTTGTGATGATGATCGGTATTCATAAATATGACCCTAGTAACCCTGAAAGTTTCTACAGTGCCTTTTGAATGAACAAATATTAAATATATATCAAATAGTAAGTCATATTCTATCATGCTCATTGTTCTATTGTGTATTTATTGTAGAAATATTATTTAAAAATTAGTGATCCGTGTAGAGCAGAGACTCCTTTATTCCCCAGCTTTATTTTATAATTGACATATAACATTATATAAGTTTAAGGCGTATAATGTAATGATTTGATACACACACATACTGCAATATGATTACCATAACAAGGTTAGTCACACCTCCATCACTTCACATTACCTTTGTGTGTATGCATGTGTGTGCATGCATGTGTATGTGGTGAGAACACTTAAGATGTACTCTCTTAGCAACTTTCAAGTACACAATACAGTATTGTTAACTACAGTAACCACGCTGTACATCATAAGATTCCCAGAACTTATTTTCTTATAAATGGAAGTTTGTACCCTTTGACCAACATCGCCCCATTTCCCACCCCCTCCCAACCCCTGGCAACCACCATTCTACTTTCTGTTTCTCTGAGTTCAACTTTTTTAGATTCCACAGATAAGTGAAATCATATGGTATCTGTCTTTCTCTGACTTATTTCACTTAGCATAAACCCTTTAGATCCATCCATATTGTTGCACATGGCAAAATTTCATTCTTTTTTTATGGCAAAATATATTCCATTGTATATATACTACATTTCTTTTATCCATTCACCCATCAACGGACATTAGTTTGTTTCTATGTCTTGGCTATTGTGAATAATGCTGCAGTGAACACGGGAATGCAGATGTCTTCAAGAGAGTGATTTCATTTTCTTTGGATGTATACCCAGAAGTGGAATTTTTGGATCATAGGGTATTTCTATTTTTCGTTCTTTGAGGAACCTTCATACTGTTTTCCATAGTGGCTGCACCAATTTACAATCCTACCAACAGTGCAAAGGGGTTCTCTTTTTCTCCACATCCTCCCCAACACTTGCTTTCTCTTGTCTCTTGGACAACTGCCATTCAAAAGAGCAGAGGCTCTTAATGTAGTGTCCATGAAGATTTCAAGGAGGCCATGATTTCCTGAAAGTATATGCAAAGTTGAATACCCATGTAAGGCTTTATGGGCTTCATGGCTTTCAACATATTCCTAAAGGGGTTGGTGGCTCAAAAAAAAAAAAATTAAGAATCACTGGTGTAAAAAGATGTATATCTGCTTTCAAGTAATTAGAAAGTAACCAGAACAGCTCATTCCTCATCATTATAAATAGGTAGAAGAAAACTGAACGGGAAGAAATCAGAGAGGGAGACAAACCATGAGAGACTCTGGACTCCGGGAACCAAACTGAGGGTTGGGGAAAGGGACATGGGTGGGGTGATAGGGTAACCCAGTGATGGGCATTAAGAAGGGCACATGATGTGATGAGCACTGGGTGTTATACTCAACTAATGAATCCTTGATCACTACATCAAAAATTATTGATGTACTATATGCTGGTTAATTGAACATAACAATAATATAAATAATAAATAATGTGTTAGCTATTGAATTTAAATTTTAAAAATAAAAAATAAATAGGTAAGAGAGCCTTAATAATCCTATTCTTAGAATATTTACTTACAAAAAATTAAAGGGCTTTTGGGCTCAAAATATTTCAGTCTCTTTTCTGCCTACTCAAGTGTTTGTCAGTGTTTTTTTGGTGAATTATAAGTTTAAGTTTGAGTCTAAGTCTTAACTTACAGGAAAGTAAGTCCCCCTTTAGGTATGAATAAAAACTAGGAATTCCAGAAAACGCACACTGATCCAGAAGAATGTGTGTAATTTCAAGGAGTGCTCAAATCCCTTGAGTTCACTAGCAGATTCCTCAAGTGAGACCCCAGTTTTGAGTCACTCAGTTTTTTGTGGAGTCCACATGTGAGGCCTTTTTAGAGTCGTCATTTTATCTTTGAGGTTACTATCTCTAAGGTATAAAAGGTGACTGCCTTCTACATCTTTGGGCTGAAGATTTTTGTTATAGTCATTTGAATTCTGAAAATCAAGTGTAAAATTTGGTGCCCCCTAACACAGCCTTTTGTCAGCATAAAGTAACTGAGACGTTCGTTAGCCATGGCATGGGTACTTCCTCACTACTGTTTTCTAGTGGACAGTGTTGAATGTCTTGCTGTTTTACAGGAAGAAGAAGCAGCCCAAGCCAAGGCTGATAAAATTAAGCTAGCATTGGAAAAACTGAAGGAGGCCAAGGTCAAGAAGGTAAACTGTGAATCACTTTTACATGGGGCAGTTAAATTAATAACATGGTACTATGCTTAATGATAAAAAATAAAATAAAATTTTGAGGGTTTTCTAAATAGTTGTAATTTTTTTAATTTTAGTACAAAGATAATTACATGGTTATTCTTTCTGTGACATCAGTTAGCTCATTTGTGACCGATAAATCAGGACCTATGTTAGTGTAAATGTGGAAGATTCCAAGTTTCCACTCCCAGGGCTCCCTCCCCTGGGGGCGCACCCTCTTGGGTTCTGCTCAGGTGTCCTGGCGCCACCGTCTGGACCCGCCTTTACTGGGTCAGAGCTCAGCTTCCATTGGCCTCGCCTTAGCATTTCCACGATTGCTTATGTGCAGTTTTCATAACCCTGAGGCAGCCTCCAGCCCTGCTGGCCACCCTAGATGTCCTGGTTTTGTCCCGAGATCCCAAATGTTGTTTTGGCTAGTGCTCTGGGTTCAAAGTTGCATAAATTTTGAGTGACCTGCTTAATCCTATTTTTCCAATAAGCCTGCAGTTTTACTGAGTGTTTTCTGTAGACTGTAGGTTTTCTAGGAACACAGATATTATAACAGAAACACATGTAATTAACCTCAGTAGAAGCACATACCTAAAAACAGTTACGTGTTAATAATAGTCAATTTGGTTACTTAGGAGAAAGTTGAAACAGTCTTATTTCAGTTCCTGAAGCATATATCATGTCTGAGACCACGTAAGAATTTTTACTTGGTCTTGGAGAGCCATTGAGTAGGAGGGAAAGTGGAGGAGGATTTGAGGTCAGAGAGGCAGGCTAGGCCACACAGCCTCACAGTCCCAAGAAAGAGTCTGGAATATATTATAAGTGCCTTGGGAAGCCATTTGAGGGTTTTTAACTGGGGATAATATCTGATTTTTTTTTTAAGATTTTATTTTTATTTATTTGACAGAGAGAGACACAGCGAGAGAGGGAACACAAGCAGGGGGAGTGGGAGAGGGAGAAGCAGGCTTCCCGCTGAGCAGGGAGCCCGATGCGGGGCTCGATCTTAGGACCCCAGGATCATGACCTGAGCCGAAGGCAGATGCTTAGTGACTGAGCCACCCAGGTGCCCCTAATGTCTGATTTTTAAAGATCATCCTGGCTGCTTTGTGGAAAATGGATTGTAGGGGGAAGGATGACAGGCAGGGTGGCCCATTGTACAGCCCACCTAGCACAGTAGCTCACTGTCCATGAACATGGGCTGCACTGGGTCGCTGACTTTACCTGTAAGATGAAAACACAAAAGGAAATGAGTAAAAAGAAAATTTGTAATTACTTAAACTATTTTAAACCACTGGATTGTCTATAAAAAGGGGGCCACATTGGCTGTATTTTCAGAGGGGAAGTGAAAAGAGAAGTTGATTGTTAGATGAAAAGGTAGGACAACTAGCTTAGTGAGTCGATTTGCTTCAACTGGAGGTTAAGAGACGGGTAGGAGATGACACCTGTTTCCTGCGGTGTATCAGAAAGCCAGAGAACTTCTCCATAACTTAGGTGGGTGAGTTGCAACAGTAAACACAAAGCATGATCTATTTTCATTCAACAAAGAAGATGTAAAACAGAAGCCACTCTGATCAGTGGGAAAATAAAGAAAATGAAGAAGCCAAGTTGAATATTTGGTCTGATTTCAGACGCTCCAAATGTATCTCTTAAAACAAAAGCCTGTGAGCATAACTGAGACATTCTTGCACATTACTGAAGTAACTGAGATGTGCTCATACATAATCTGCAATGTGGAAATCAAGTCTGTTTGACGTACTTGGCCCTCAAGTGTTCTGTGGGGTGTTGATATCATTTTGGATTGCGAATGATGTACACAGCTTACATTACAAAGCTTTTGGAACTGGAAACTCGTGAATTTCATATGTTTGTTCGTTTGTTTTAAAGCTCTGTGACACAGAAGAACAACTCCATGTGTACATTTTAGCACAGAAGCAAAAAACCTATAAAGGATTTAGGTCTAGGAAATTCTTTTATTTAACAACTTGCAAAGAAAAAAGGAGAAATTATAAAAACCATAAAGTCTTTACTGTAACAGATTAGAAAGGGGAGGTTTTTCCATGCTTAAGTCATTCTACCCTCTATCAAACAGCGTAGATATGAAAAGCGCTCTGTTTGCTGAATCACATATAACTGGGATCTAGCAATATTATGTGTTGGTATAGCTACTCTTCAGCTTGTAAATGTGATAGAAGCTGTGAAGAATAGTAAATATAATTTCTTCTTGCTAAAAGTCCCCAGCCTTCTCTTGGTTTTTTTATTTTCTAAGTTCTGTAATTGTAGATATTCGTAACTACATGTGGATTAAATTTAGTTTGCAATTTCTGCCAAAAAAATTTTAAAAAACAACCTTTCATCACTGTCAAATTATGTGGTTTAGGTTTTTTTTCTCTATATAAAAACAAAACAAAACACAAACATATGTTTTATTTTCTCAAGAATCCCTACGCAAAAATGAAATGTGGTCAAACATCATTAAATTATTCCCTCAGGGAGATTAAGTCTTCTCAATCCTAACATTGGCAGTGTTTCTTAGGACACGTAGCTACTCTATAGCAATAATTCTCAGCAGAGAGTAGTCGGTATGCCTTCTACACACAGAAAATAAATCATAGTAAAGCCCGCTATTTGAGGATTTTCTGTTTTTTTCTGTGCAACCCTCCATGCTTCATTTCTCAGGTCAGATGAGTGTATCTTTGACATTGTGGCACTTGGGCCTATCATTCTAAATACATCAAAAGACAAACATACAATAAAAAAAAAAAGGCAACTATCCAACAAGAAGTTTCTGGGCTACAGATTTTATAGGTTTTCAAGGGAGAAAAAAGTATTTTTCAGACAAGCCTGGAGTAAAGGTCTAATTTGAATGATCCTGGGGAGAGGAAATGCACTTTTACTGCCCTGATGTCTGTGTTTTGACTCTCTGTGTGCAGGTGTTGAAAAGAGAAGGCATATATGAGTGCTTCAATTTGTGGTCCCTGCCAGCCCCTCGCCCAGATTTCTATCTCCACCCAAACCCTCAGTTGTTTTCCGTAACTGTGCATAACAATCCACAGGAACTGTGCTCTTCATTCTGTACACTACAGAACGCGTTCAAGATCAGATTGCGTGGAAGTGGGACAGGAGGGGCAGTTTCTCAGCGGCTCAGAACCTAACCCAAACTTTTGGGGAGGAAGAAATGTTACCAATTGTGTGGCCTCTCCAGTCCATCTGTTCACATTTTTCGTAGGGATAAGTCTCACTTGTGAGTAGCCAGCACCAACCCTAGACAAACAGAATAGGCAGAACTTGTCTTTAGCTATTTCACACTTCTCTTTTCAAGTTAGAATAGAAATTCAAGCAAGGGTAGTATCAGGTGGTTCTGACAGACGATGTTTCCAGGCGTCCTCCGCTGGTGTGCGTTGTGTGTGTAGTTGCAGGCACGGCGGGCTGATGGGCAAGCAGCGCTGTGTGAAAAGGGAAGCGCGACACTTCCTTCGGGCCTTGCAATCAAAGATAGACTCCAACTTGATTGACTCTAAACCTACTTCCCACTTAATTAGGTAGGATCAGTGATCTTGGTAAAGAATAAAATAAAAGCACGGGTCTTCCCAGAAGGAGTTGTAGGAAATCTTCCCTAAACATAAATTAAGGCTTAGTGGGCACATTTCCATTGTTCCTTTTGAAGACTGGGTATATAGCCCCATTGTAACCGGTAGCACTCATAAATAACAACTACCGTAATTAGAAACACACTACAAATACACAGGTGTCAGGGAAAATCCAGACCCTAGCTGTATTACATCATGAATTAATTCTGTTATATTACATCAGAATCATGGTCTCTCTGGGGGAATCAGAAGATTTAATAACTTTGCCAAGTTGCCTGGGAAAAAAAACAGTGAAATCCTATGTCTTTTTGAAGATAAGTAAACTCTGCTGCCATCAGACCCTCCAGATTTGGAATGGGATAATGACTAATTTGACTGTGAAATCAGTACAGTAGAATTTTTAAAAACTGAAATGAAAAGTAAATTTGATCGCTGATTTGCCTGCGTGCCTCCCTAATAGCTTGTTTCTCAGTCTTCATTCATTTTGCTTAATCCACCTCTAATCTCAAACATGTTCTGCTGTGGCACAGCCTGTTCGGCCCCCGTCAGGCCTCTCTGTGGTTCTGTGTCCCTTGTACCCCTGACCTTCAAAACAATTATAGAGTAACCAGCTTGGTCTTGCCAGTATCTTAGAACCCTCGGGTTGCATGAAATAGGACTCAGCTCCAGCTAAACAAAAGGTAAGAATTTATTATAGACACACTTTGAATCAAGACATGCTTCTGGGCTCCAGGATGAACCTGGACAAGTGCCAGAAAGATGTCATGAAAGCGGGAAGTCAGCACTTCTTTGATTCTGCTTATTTCCTGTCTCCTTCACCAGAATGCAGAGCGTCCGAAGGCTGGGCAAAGACTTTATTATGAGTGGGGGTTTTTGGTTTTGTTTTGTTTTTGTGAATTGGTTTCTCGACCTCTATATTCTTAGCACCTTAGACAAGTACTGAGCATCTGAATTCATATTGAGTGACTTTGCAGGACCCATTCTTACTTAAATTCGCAGAGACAGTAGAGCTTTGAAACCTTAATCTCCGTGGCCTTCTCCAGTTGCAGAAATTTACTGGCTGCTCTGTGGCTCTATCCTCAGCTTGTTGTCAGGGTGCACATGAATGATAACAGCACTAAGTCACTGATGGTGGATGAGCGGCAATTGGCCCGAGACGTTCTAGACAACCTTTTTGAGAAAACCCATTGTGACTGCAACGTAGACTGGTGTCTTTATGAAATATACACAGAACTGCAAATTGGTAAGTCCCATCCCCCATAATAGACTGCTCCAGAAACCTGTGGGTTTGCTTTGTGATGGGTTTTGGTCTATTATTAAGAAGAATTTGGTTCAAGGCTATCAAGACTTGGCACAAATCACTCCCCTTATGTCAGATTCAGTGCTTGCCTCTTCATTTCTCTGTGGTGAAGAGACTCGGATTGTTGCAAGTGGCCACACCTTGGGGGAGGTCAGGATTATCTTTTTTTCCAAGATTTTATTTATTTATTTGACAGAGAGAGACACAGCGAGAGAGGGAACACAAGCAGGGGGAGTGGGAGAGGGAGAAGCAGGCTTCCCACTGAGCAGGGAGCCCGATGCGGGGCTCGATCCCAGGACCCTGGGACCATGACCTGAGCCGAAGGCAGACGCTTAACGACTGAGCCACCCAGGCCCCCCTGAGATGTCAGCATTATTATTGCCACTTCTCTGGTGGTTCCATAAGGAAAACAAAGTGACAGGATGATACCTCTTGCTGCATGCTTAGTAAATTGAGCAGATTGTGGGAGGGCCTGCGTATCTGCAGCTAATATCTCTTTAGCGTTTGCTTCTTTAAACTATAGCATAAGTCTGCCGTACATCAATGTTCATTTCTCCTCCACCATCCCCATTCACTTTGTCTACTTGACGAGGCTTAGCCCCAAAGAGCAAAAGACAGTTGGTAGAAATTAATGGAGTTTAAAAAAAGTAAAAAAGCAATTAAAGAAATATTCTTGTTACTTCTCCTTCTCATTGTTAAGGTCACTCAGAACAGTTTTTTCTCTCAGGAGAGCTTGGTGGAATACAGAATTGCCTGCTTTAGAAGCTTTCAGTGAATTTTTTTTTTCTGAAGTAAAAGTTCTACACTGAAATCTCTTGAAATACTTTTTAACTCTCTGAGTCAAATAGAGAAATGAAAGCCTTCCTTTATGTTTAGGTTTGGTTCAGATATGCATACATTGTTTTTAGAGTCTTCAGGGGTGATGTTTTAGAGAACATATCAGATGTCTCACAATTTCATTCGGAGTTGTTTGGCCAATTATTGCTTCATGGTCCTCCTTACGGATAGGATGTTTACCTCTATCTGGGACTATTTAAAGTCAGAAATGCTAATAAGAAAAAAGTGCAGTGACTGGCCATTATCACGATATTGTATGTTCATCTGCCATGTTTTTTTTTATGGCAAATAAGTTGACCTGACACTGAATAAGAAATGTAATAGGGGTGTTACAGTATGACATCATGTAAGAATTAGGAATTTCTAAAAACCAATGAAAGGTTGGAAGCATTGTGTTTAACTCAGTACTAGCTTATTTTTCTGTTGGAAAGCCTAATGTTTTGGGTCCAAAAGAATGCTTTTTCTTGTTTCATCAGAAAGGATTTTTGAAGACCATGAAAATGTTGTTGAAGTCTTATCAGACTGGACAAGAGACACAGAAAATAAAGTGCTGTTTCTGGAGAAAGAGGAAAAATATGCTGTATTTAAAAACCCCCAGGTAAGATAACTTGTATATAGTTAAACCATATAAAGTATAGAGGATTTTTTTTTTTTTAGTGTCACCTGTATACTAACAAACATCATTCACTGTCTCACAAAATACTGCAAATGTATTCCTTTAAAAAAACACAAACCCAACTCTTAGGTCATATGTCAACTAATAGGCCCCTGAAGGATTTAGAAAGAAAAGAAACCCATGTGTTTCTTTGGATTCAGCATCCAAAGCATATCTGTCTGTTGACTAATCCTCTTCTTCTGTCCTTATTTCCATTTGGCTACATTAATTCAAGATACCTTGGTGCACAAAGGGTCATTAATGCTTCGTGTTTTAAAGACACTCCTTTTTGCTGTTGTTAATATTTGGTGCTTATTGATGCTGGGATAACTAAAGAGAGCACCTAGAAAATGTACAGTTTATTGTGATTTAATTCTACAAACAGTCTACATAATAAAAAGCATTGTTCTCCATATCTGAAAAGGCTTCCCCCAAGTCATATGTACAAGGATGTCACAGGAGCATAGGCCTTTTCCCACTGAGGCCTCCAGCCAACCGTAATTGCGTGAGGGTCATTAAGTCTTTTTTGGAAAGTCAAAGAATGTTAGACACAGACGAGATCATTGGGGACATCCAGACACCTTCATATTTTACAGGTTAAAAGAACCAAGTCCTGGGGTGCCTGGATGGCTCAGTCGGTTAAGTGGCCAACTTTTGCTTTTGGCTTGGGTCATGATCTCAGGGTCCTGGGATCGAGCCCTGTGTTGGGCTCCATGCTTAGGGGGGAGTCTGCTTGAGGATTCTCTGTCTCCCTCTTTTTCTGCCCCTCCCCCTGTGCGCTCTCTCTCTCTCTCTCTAAAACAAATCAATCTTTAAAAAAAAAAACTAAGTCCCATATCACTAGAGGCAGAAATAGAAGGGTACTCTCAGCTTCTTCATGAGAAAATATTCTTTCCCTTGCACTGTGCTTTTTTCTAGAGTCACCTCTAGGTTTTGTGGTGGCTCACTGACAACAAAGCAATTAAAGATACTATTGTCTTTGACAAATAATGAACGGTAAAAGTATGGTTGACCCTTGAATAACACATTGGGGGTTCGGGGAGAGGTTAGGGGCATCAACCACCTATGCAGTTGAAAATCAGTGTATAACTTTTCACTCCCCAGAAACTTAATTACTAATAGCCCGCTGTTGACTGGGAAGCCTTACCAATAACATAAACTATTAATTAACACATATTTTGTATGTTATATGTCTTATATAATGTGTTCTGACAATAAAGTAAGGTAGGAAAAAAAATATTAATAAAATCATAAGGAAGAGAAAGTATGTTTATAGTCCTGCACTGTACTTATCAAAAAAAATCTGTGTATAAATGGACCTTGAGTTGTTCAGGGATCAACTACACAAAGTTTTCAAACCATAACTACCTTCAATGGCATGATTTAATGCCTGTTATTTAGGGTAGCATCTCAGCTTCTGTAACAAAGAGACTCCCCAAAATCAGTGGCTCAAACCAGCTAGAAGCTTAATTCTTCCTCACATACCAGTCCAGACATAGGGGGCTGTGCCGTCCTCAACACGTGGCTTCTATCTCTGGGCCCAGGGCAGCTATTTTCACCTGGCCATTTTCCAGTCCTTAGGGAGGGAAGAAAGAGCCAGGGAAGTGTACAACCAGATTTCTTACTAGAAAGACCTAGAAATGACACTTTTACTTCTGCTTCCATCCCATTGGCCAGCACTTAGTTACATGGTGATATTGAGCTACACAAGAAGCTGACAAAAGCAATCTCTATCTGAACAACCATACACATAACTACAACTGGGAGTTACATTCAGAGTCCCCACCTTCTACAGTTCCTCCAGAAGGAAACTTTCACATTGAGTCTATAAAAATGGTGCTCAAGAGTTGTGTAACATGGCCATAGTATTGTATTAACCAAGAGGCGGAGGAGGAAAATGGGTGTTAGTGGATCTGCAGCTTGCCGTGGCATCTAATGCATCAGCACACAAAACATAACTGCACGCTATGAATGTTTACAAAGTGCACATCCCATTTAACTGCCACACGTGTCAAGATAAATAGTACACCACCAGACTCACTATACCCTTCCCAGCCATTGATCCCCATTACCAAGATAATCATAATTCCAACCTCTCTGGCCTTGGTTTTTCTGGCTTTTGAACTTTACATAAAATGGAATCATCATTACTCTTTGGTGTTTACCTTCATTCATGTTGTTGCATATGGCAGTCCATAGTTTGTTCTTTTTCTTTGCCCTTTAGTATTCCATTGTGTGATTGTACCAGAATAAGCTTATCTGTTGTATTATTGATGGACATTTGATTTTTTATCTAGTTCGAGGCTTTAACAAGTAATGCTGTTGAGAACATTCTCATACCTGTCTTTTGCTGAACATATGTAGACTTTTTTCTTGTATATATACTTAAAAGTACAATTGCTGGATCACAGGTTATGCACATATTTAGCCTTAGGATAAAGTGCCAAGCAGTTTTCCAAAGTGATTGCATGATTTGCCTTCATTAGTATTGTATGAGAATTCCTGTTATTCCAAGTCCTTGCCAGCCCTTGGTGCTGCCATTAAAAAATAAATAAAATTAGTTATTCTGTGTGAATGTGTAGTGGTATCGCCTGTGGTTTTAAGTTGAATTTTCTATTGCCAAAGATTTGAGTACCTTTCCAAATGTTTATTATCCATGTAAATATCCATTTCTGTGAGGAGCCTGTTCAAGTCCTCTGCCATGATTCTCAGCCTCTCACCGGGGGCGGGGAGGGGATGTGGCTCTCAGAATGTCTCAGCACCTCTTTATGGTTCCTTTCTCTTTTGGATCTTGGCCCCTTGAGTCCTGGTTGCCTCCATAGCTCTCCAAAGCCCTTTGCACAGATACATTTTAATCCAGCTTTTCTAGCTGTTTTTGTGGAGCTTTGGTCTGACTGCAAGCTACTCTATCATAGGAGGAAGCAGAAATCCTCCTGCTGAATTCTTCTGGATAATAATATGTTCTTAAAAACCATTTAAGTATATTCTTCTAATTTACAATCACATTTAAAGACCATAATGGAAGTGGAAGCATTTTTGAAGTTGCTGATTTTAAGTATTTCCATTTTCACAGTGTTTGGTTGGATAATCTATCTACTGGTCAGTGCTCTGCGTGAATAGCTACTTCAGCATGCTGACCTTAGGGCTCTTGCCTTGTTCTTGAAGTAGACTGTGACCATTCCCATGTTGATACCATGACTCCTAAAAGGGAGGCTTTGTAATTTTGAAATACCCACAGTCCCTTTGTAAAACCTGTATGCTGAGACCCTTTGATAGTTTTTAACAGGAACTTTTTTTTAAGTTTACACCAGAAGAATAACAAATCCTAGAGAAGAGTCTTTCTGGAGGAAGTTTCTTATGGAAACAAAATCTGGAGATTCTTTTGTTTAATTGCCTTAGATTTTCTCCTCAAGCAGTATCTCAAGCAGTTAATTCAAAAATCCAAATCCATCCTGTATTTCATTTGGGTTGTTAGTTATTTTTAAACATAATTGTCAACATTTACACGTAGTGGCGAATCCCAGAACAGAGTAGTGCCTACTGATATCTGCTTCCACTCCCTAGTCTGGGCTACATCTGTGAGCCTACAGGCTTGATCTTCGGGCCCAGATGGATTAGGGTGCTGTCTAGGAACTCTTTCAAGGGTTAGTTAGAAACTGTGCACGAAGAACTAGTTTTAACCAGAAATTACAAAAGGAAAAGGCTAAGACTCTGAACAATTTATTTGTTCTTCTCAAAAGATTTCAAAATATTGAATGTCTTTCCCAGGTTGACTTATATGATGAACCTTTAGTGGACTTCACTCCATTTGCTTGGCTTTAGCAAACGTTATGGAGTATCTGTTTACACGTGTAACCTGCGCTATTTATGGAGGATTCAAAAATGAAGATCATCTTTGCTCTTCCAGCTTTAAGAGGAGAGCGGTGTAGGATGCAGACTGTGGCATGGTGCCATCTTAAGATGAAGTCCCAGTGCACAAAATGCTCCTGACAGTACAGAAGAGCTTTAGTGAAGGTGTATGCTGAGAAGTTTAGCTTTGTAATTACTATATTAGTTCATAAAAACCCAAGGTTAGAAGGTCAGTGAAAGTAGGAACTGGGCAGTCAGTTAACCCCTCAGACCTCACCCTAAGGAAAAAATATCCTCCACACAGATGCAAAGAGAGTGCAGCTCAAGGCAGACCACAGATTTTGCCTGTTGACAGTTACTGCCTACAGCACAATCTTGCCAGAATAAGCTTATCTGTTGCTTATGTTCTTATTCTGTTGTTGTTCAGATAGAGATTGCTTTTGTCAGCTTCTTGTGTAGCTCAATAAATCAATCTTGATTTAGTATGAATGAAGAGGAAAAACCAACATTGTGTTTATGACAAAATACTGCAGAACCGGACAGGAAATAGCATCTGAAAGACCTTCTAGACAATATATCAATACAATTAATGAACTGCAGGATTCAGAAGAAAATTGTAGAAAATTGTTATCTTCAGTAGAAGGCGGTCAGATATGGTCCAAATAAACCAAGTAGAAAGGGCAACTAAATAATAGTAAAAGAAAAGAGGATGGGAGGGGAAAAAAAAGGGAAGTGGGATCTGAAGGGGGACATGCACCCCGGTTTTTATAATAGCTTTTTTTTTAATAGACTTTATTTTTTGGAGCAGTTTTCAGTTCACAGTAAAATTGAGAAAATTCCTATATATTTTCTACACATGCATAGCCTCCCTCAGTGTAAGCATCCTCCACCACAGTGGTGTATTTGTTACAATCAGTGAACCTACATTGACATGCCATGATCACCCAAGTCCACGGTGTACATTAGGGTTCACTCTTGGTGGTGTACAATAAGCTTTTTTAACATTTGGGAAATTTTACATTGTTCCTTGTTTTTCCCCATGAACTATTCCCATTCTGTTTTCTCCACAAAGATTTCTCCTACTATAATATATTTCTATGTTTCTAAGTCTCTTCTTGATCTCTCTCATACTTCTCTTCAACAAATTGTTTATAAATTGATAAGTAATTTTTTATATCCTGTCATCATAAGGCATTAAGTGTTAAGAAATTACACAGTTGGTTAAAACAACTTAAAAACATTAAAATCATAAATATTGGTATTAAGCTTAAAAAAGAAAAATCTGGGGGGAAACATCTCTTAATGAGATAATAGATGAAACCTTTTTCCCCCCTCTGATTTGTTCCAGGATAAAGGGATGAATGTTCAGTATCAATTATATTGCTGTTTTTCGTTTCTATAAAAGTTAAGTACTTTTTATAGATATCAGTGTGAAAAACCTTATTCCCATAAATAAGTGGATGAGAATAGAAGAGCTTTGTGAGAGCAATGCCATTCCGTTTCTTGAACTCCTTCCAAGTTATCTGTCACTGAGGGATCAATGATGCTTCTTTTAAAATTTTTTTTTTAAGATTTTATTTATTTATTTGACAGAGAGAGAGACAGCGAGAGAGGGAACACAAGTAGGGGGAGAGGGAGAGGGAGAAGCAGGCTCTCTGCGGAGCAGGGAGCCCGATGTGGGGCTCGATCCCAGGACCCTGGGATCATGACCTGAGCCGAAGGCAGACGCTTAACGACTGAGCCACCCAGGCACCCCAATGACGCTTCTTTTAATACACCACCTGACAAGATGATTAGGTGCCTGCCTTCCATTGTGTAGAAGCAGAGTTAGAAACCACTTGACCTCCAAAAAGATTTGTTTTGAGTGGTGAGTCTTTCCCTCTCTCAACACCTGTGTTTCAAGTTGTCCCTTTGTTTGGAGCCTTTGAACTTCCCACCCAGGTCAGTAAGATTCGGTGTGGCTGTAAGGTGTGCCTTTCTCGTGTGAAGTGGGAAAGGGGCCTTCCGTTCTCAGGCAGGTCCACTTTAGAGAAGAGTACACACGGAAGTTGAGGATGTGGAACTTGATGCCCATGTACCCTTCAAGCAGCTTCAGTACACGCTCCAAAGGGGACACAGTTTAAAGGCCCCTGGCCTTGAATGGTGGCTCTGGCTCCCCCAGAGTTAACTGTCTCCCTACTTCTGAATGTGTCACAACTACTCTAAAATGATGATTTGTGTCATTTTCATGTTCAACTCTCAGGAGGCTCAAAGAGGGTGGGTGCTATTGAACTTCTTGTCAACCAGTAAGGACACTTAGCTAACTATAGCCAGTGAAGTGTATATTGTAATGGGAACAGACTAGGAGACTCTGGGAGCCTCCAGCAGGAGGGTCTTCCAGTTCTTGATGTCAGAGGCAGCCTTCCTGAGGAAGCAATGTTTCTGATGTTCACCAAGGGAATTGAGATGAGGGAGAGAGGCAGGGGGGGAGATTCTAAGCCATAGTGCAGGATTATCAAGGCCCGGAATCAAGATTGTATGCCATGTTCAAGGAGTAGAAAGGCCCACTGAGGCTGCTGTGGAGAACGCTGCGGGGACAGTGGTGTGCCCGGCCAGGTTGGTGGGCCTGCCACACTGTGCTGAGAGTTTTCAGCTTCATAAATATGGCATCTTCTGTTCAAGTTTGCCTTCTACAAAACTGCCTCTCCCTGGAAAGCATTCTCATGGAGTGGCCAAGATTGTGGATCCTAAAGTTAGACGGGTGGGATTTGAATCCTGATTCCATTGCTTTTTAGCCGTGGGCCCTTGAGCAAATCATTTAACTTCACCAAGTCTCTATTTTCTTGTCTGAAAATGGAGATAATTTGTTTTTAGAAGTGTGCGGGGAGAATTAAAGGCTATCATCCACACAAAGTGTAATAATTATCATTATTTTAGTTTGCTTCATTGTTGAGAATAGTCTGGAGAAGAGAAACAGTGGAGGCACGCAGGAGGGTGGTAGCCACTCTCCAGCGGTTGCTCTCAGATTAGGGTGATCACAGTGGAGCCAGACCAGACTTTGATCTAGGACAGTGGTGTTGTATAATCGTGGAAGTTTTGGGCAAGGACTCAAAGAAGTGTGAATAGGAGTCTAACCTCAGGCTACCTGAAGTTGTTCAGGACAAACTAAGGGGGTAAGGATTTAATCCCTAGGTTCCCCAGGATGCCAGGTATTTGCTCAAGATGCTCAAAACCAGCAAACATTTCTTGAGCATCTACATTGTCCTAGAATAAAGCCAGGGAAGAGACTGTAGGCAAGATACAAGGGCCTATCTGCCGGATGTAATGGACAGAAGGAGCAGAAGCATCTAGGAACTAGTGTGAAAATAAAAACAGCAACCAGCATTCTTTAGGAAGTGAGGTCCATGCAGAGGACAAATGAGTGACATGGGGACATTCTGCTTGGCTGTGTGCCTGGGGGCATGGGGTCAGTAGCCACTGAAGTATTATAGCCAGGATACTGTGGGCTGAGGAAGGGTATTTAGCACTGTATCCTAAGCACTGAGACAAAGTTGTCAGAGATGGGGACCTGTTCTAGCCCAGGTCCCAGGGTGTAGACTTTAAAGGCTGTAGGCTGATGGGCAGGAAAATCCAGGATGAGGAAGGGGAGATGTCATGTTCTACTCATTAACAACTGTGGCTGTTCTATAACCAAGAAAGTTTCCCAAGGTTTCAAATGTCCCAGAAAATTAAGCATCTTCTCAAAGAGAAAGAGTCTGAAGAAATTCTTTTATATTTCTATTTTGCATTTCAAGTAGGCCTGATGACTAGAAGAAGAGAATAAAAAGGATGGGGTGGGAGGCAGTGTGGAATCCCACAGGGAATGGAGGACAGGCCTCTGTGCAAGCCCACCCCCAATATTTATTAGGGCCCGGGGCAAGAGTAGATTGAAGGCTTATGTACCATATATCTACATATTCAAAGTTCTAAATCAAGTTAATAAGCAGTTAAATGTGTTCTATCTTCTTACCTTAATGCCTTCATAATGACCTAAAAGTTTGGACTTAGTATTCTTAGATTTCTTTGAGTTCTGTGCAAGGTGGTATCTTGGAGCTGCTCATGGCCTACCTCTAGACTTCCCCCCCCGCCCCACCCATCCCATCCATCCTGCACCATGGGAGCCTTGCATGCATGATGTGGATGATCCAGCCCAGAGAGTAGGCTCCAGACAACCCATCACTCCCCTGCAACGAGCTGCCCCTTGGCCGCCCTCTGGCCTAGGATGTACACACTAACAGTGCCATCTACCCTTGGGAGGATGGATATAGGGCAGAGTCTCAGAGCCATTTGGGCAGGGAATTCCAAGGGTCTGGGTTTGTAGAGTGTGGACTGAAATGTAGGGGGATCTTTGGCTCCAAGTGGGCATATCCTTTTAGCCCCACAGACTTGTCGCCCTGTGAGTAGGGGAGTGGCTGGGTGAAGGTTAGAGCAGAGACCCTCTAAAGAGTGGAGTCAGGGCAGGGGTCCCTCTTGCCCAGGTGGTACTGTTTCTTTTGGGTAAAGTGGGTTAGGACATCTACTCTCTCTTTTTTTTTTAAGATTTTTTAATTTATTTATTGGAGAGAGAGAGAGCATACGTGCAAGAGGGGGGAGCAGAGGGAGAGGGAGAAGCAGACGCCCCGCTGAGCAGACAGCCGGACGCGGGGCTCGATCCCAGACCCTGAGATCATGACCTGGGCTGAAGGCAGGCACTTAACCCACTGAGCCACCCAGGAGCACCGGGACACTTACTATCCTAATAAAAGCAACTTTATTTAAAAAGCAGCTTAGTTTCTCAGCCTGGTTGTCGTTAGAAAAGTTCCTCTTCCCAGTTGATTGGAAGCATGGGGTTGTCTGCTATTCCTAAGTAAGGCCTGCTGTTGAAGTGGAAGTCAGCTGCAACCTGAAGAGTTTTGTTTCCCGGGGTCATGCCAACACAAAGTCCCACTATGCAGAGACCAGTGATGTTGCCTGGAAACCAGAAGAGAGGTGTAAGGACTGAGGAGTGTGTCTGGAGGTAGAGAAGCTCTGCAGTATTAACATTAGCCATTCTTCTTGCTGGGAGCCCGAACAATCTGTTTTTCAAAGAAGGTACTGGCGAATCAGTTAATATGAGGTGGCTTGCTTAGTGAATTTCTTTTTATTTCTTTTAGTAACGTGTTTTATTTTTCTGACTTCAAAAATAACATCAACTTATTGTAAGGGAAAAAAGTTGACAAACAGAAGAAATGAAATTTAAATTATCCGTAATCCTGCACTCCAACAATGATCGTTGTTGATATTTTAGGCAATGTTCATTCCATCATCTGTTCTGTTCCTTAACTGAAATTTGGTGGTGGTTGTGGTTCAGTGATGGCTGCACGAGTGAGGAACAGAGAGAGAAACATAACTTCATTCTGCTCCTCAGGTGCAGAAGGGTGCCAGCCACTGAGGGAGAAAATTAACATGGTGGAATGATCATGGCATCTTTCCGCCATTCCTTTCCACCCTCCCTCTCCCACCAAGGTTCATCTTTGACCATCCAGGACCAGGCCCAGCAGGAGGAACTCTTACAGTAATCACATTTCTGGTCTCCAATATGGCTTCCTATGTTAAAGGAAAGTCTACCCTTGGCTTCAGTGCCCTAGATCCACTCACCAGCCAGGGTGGGCGTGTGTATCAGTCGGTGTTCAATGCATAAAAACAACCTCCGAATCCCAGTGGCTTACAGTCACAGACATTTCCTCTCTCCTGGGTCATCATCCTTGGTTCCAGAATGTGAGTCAGGTCTTGTCTCTCACTGTCCTCAAACCAGTAGCTCCCTGTGACACATGCTTCTCATGGTGAATGGCAAGAGTACAGGGGGTTGTGTGGAAACACATGACACAGCCTCTCAAGTCCTCTGCTCAGAATCGATGCCCTTCCACCCACATTCTTGTTCTGCCAAAGCAAGTCACGTGGCTAAGCCCAACACAAGTGGGGCAAGGACAGGAATTCCACCCATCGTAGGGGAAGGCACCGCTCCGTCACTTGATGACGGGCCCCGAGTGTATTCGGACACGGGGAGAAGAGAAGAATTGGCAGGGAGAGTCTGGTCTTCAGCTGTGCTGCATTAGTCCCCAGCCGTAGCCAGACTGGTGGCTCGAAGATACCCAGGCCTTAACTACCTCCAGGCCTTTGTACGTGCTTCTCTTCCTGCCTCAAATGTTTTCCTCATTCCTTTTCCCTATCTGAATATGGAACATCTTCCAGGCCTAGTTCAAACTTTGACCCCCTCTGCAAAGCCTTCCTTGACCATTTCAGCCTACAGTGATTGTCTTCCTTTCTGAAAACCTGTAGAAATGGCTCATTTTGAATTTATGCCGTGTCTCATGTAGCTCCCCATCTATAGATCATAGCCATCTATTTATACATATCTTCTCAATGAGACAGAAAAAGATTCTCAGGAACAGGGGTATTTTACATGTAGAGGGTTCTCACAGATCTTTATTCATGGGCTGATAACTGCTTGGTTTGCTCTTAATTCCAAGAAGGTGGTATTTTAAAAGTAATGTATTTTTAAAATATATTTTAAAAAGTAATGCTCTGTTTCTTTGCTTTTCAGCTGCCTCCGAATCTTGCATTTTCAGCTGTGAGAAAAGGGAGCAAGCTGTAACTGAAAGTCTCATTTCCCATTTTAAAGTTCTCTTATTGTTCAGCTCAGATTGCCCACAGCTCCATGTGTAACAGATAATGAGTTCACTCTTGAGCTCTGCTGCTTGCTACAGAGCAGCCCAAACTGAGTTGGCTGACCACCCGACTGATGAAAAGTTCTGACCCAAGGGCGATCAGTCCGTTCTAAGGACTAAGCTCCCTGAACTCCAGCTCTGGTTTACTTTGTGTTTTTTCCATTTTCTTTAAAACGAAAACAGTATAGCACCATCACTTGGAGGGGGAAAAAACTTATTCTGAAGCTGAAAAAGTGAGAGGGGTCTCAGAGAAAATCTCAGAGGAAGACACAACTGCAGATCCTGACCCTTTGGGATATCCTCATAAAATGAGGCCCTTCACAGTTTAGAAGGGCTTTTCCCTTACCTGTCCCTGCAGGTGCTCTCCTTTTCCCAGATGACGATGAAAAGCGCATGCTACAGGGTTTCCTCATTCGTGTTCTCTGCTCATTCTTTCATACATAATTCACATTTCCAGGACTCTCCAGCGAGGGGTACTTGGGAGCAGCACTGTGCATTCACTCTTATGACTGCTCGTTGTTTTTTATTTTGGCAAAATATACATAAGATGGAATTTACCACTGTAATCATTTTTAAGTATAGTTCAGTGGCATTCAGTGCATCTACACTGTTGTGGATCTGGGTTCTCTCCTATGGTATTTAGAGCATTTTAATGCTGAGAAAAAAATAGGAAAAACTCAAAGCTCTGGCACTGATTGGATTTTGGCCAATCTTAATCCTTCTGCTTCCTTATCTGTAAAATAGTAATATGCCTATGTTACGCGGTTCTTGTAAGTGAGACCTTGGCGCAGAGTTCTGGCAGGTAGTATATGTTACCTGTTACGGTTAGTCATGGTCTTCAAACCAAACCTGTAAAATTAAAATGGTTTCGGAACCCTAGATGATAATCACACTACTTCATGATATACTGTCCTTCCAAATAAGTAAAAGTTAAAAGTCTTGAAAAACATATTAAAAGATAATTCAATAAGAATTATCAGAGTAATTGTACTTGATTTATTTCCCCTATTTAAGCTGGCAAATCACCATTTTTAGGCATCCTGTTTCTCGGAAATATCCTAATTTTGCACATTTTATTTGCCTGCACTTTGTTTCCTTCCCCTCTGTCCAGTACACTCTGTTTTTTAAAAATATTTATTTACTTACTTATTAAGTTTTAATTTTAATTCTAGTATAGTTAACACACAGTGTTACATTATCAGGTGTATAATATAGTGTTTCAGTAATCCCATACGTTACCCGGTGCTCATCACAAGAGCCCTCCTTTTTTTTTTTTTTTAAAGATTTTTTTATTTATTTATCTGAGAGAGAGAATGGGAGACAGAGAGCACGAGAGGGAAGAGGGTCAGAGGGAGAAGCAGACTCCCCGCCGAGCAGGGAGCCCGATGCGGGACTCGATCCCGGGACTCCAGGATCATGACCTGAGCCGAAGGCAGTCGCTTAACCAACTGAGCCACCCAGGCGCCCACAAGAGCCCTCCTTAGTCCCCATCACCTATTTCACCCATCCCCCCACCCACCTCCCCTCTGGTGACCATCAGATTGTTCTCTGTAGTTGAAGAGTCTGTTTCTTGGTTTGTCTCTCTCTTTTTATTTTCCTTTGCTTGTTTGTTTTGTTTCTTAAATTCCAGCTATGAGTGAAATCATATGGTATTTTGTCTTTCTCTGACTACTTCACTTAGCATATTCTCTAGCTCCATCCATGTCATTGCAAATGCATGATTTCATTATTTTTATGGCTGAATAATACTCCTTTGTATCTATATACCACATCTTCTTTATCCATTTATCTATCAATGGGCACTTGGGCTGCTTTTAAACTTGGGTATTGTAAATAATGCTGCAGTAAATATAGGGATGCATGTATCCCTTTGAATTCATGTTTTTGTAGTTTTGGATAAATACCCAGTAGTGCAATTACTGGATCACAGGGTAGTTATATTTTTAACTTTTTGAGGAACCTCCGCACTGTTTTCCAGAGTGGCTGCACCAGTTTGCATTCCCACCAACAGTGCGTGAGGGTTCCCCTTTCTCCACATCCTTGCCAACACCTTTTGTTTCTTGTGTTGTTCATCTTAGCCATTCTGACATGTGTAAGGTGATAGCTCATTGTAGTTTTAATTTGTATTTTTCTGATGATGAGTGATGTTGAGCATCTTTTCATGTGTCTGTTGACCATCTGCAGTACACTCTGTTCTTAAAATTCAGTGTCAATAAAAATCATGCAGGAAGCATGTTGGAATGCAGATTTCCAGGCCCCATCCCAGAGATTCCAGTTCAGTAGGTGGGGATCCCAGGAACATACGTTTTGCTGAGTATCAACGTAGTCTGGGGAATCACACTTGGAGAAACACTCTTATAATATAAATAAACATTTGTGTCTAAATCCAGGAGGGTCCTTATTTTAGTTACTATGCTCCAGAGGTACATGTTCTAGTTTTAATACATTTTTTTTCATGCATTATTTTACAAAACTACATTTACACATAAAAATCTTCAGTGTTTTAATTATGACAGTGGTCACTCATAATAATCACTTTGTATATTGATACCTCAGCTGTAGTGGCTATGTGAAGATTAACCCTTGGATGCTCATGATTTTCTGGAAACTTATTCATTTAACATTTAGTTTCAGCCATCTCATTGATATTCAGTATTAACAAAATATGATACATAGATTAATACAAACTCTACTTAGAACGATGCACCCATTCATGAATGCTTTTGAACCACGTTCTTCCCTGTCTTTGTGAGGCTAGTCCTTCCCAGAAATGCCCTTTCTACTTCTTTCTGTCCCTAGAAGTTGCAAACAGCAAACTCCATGCTGTGATTGACCCATATGGTTTTTAAAAATTAAAAGTAGTCACCAACATTTATAAAACTCCAGATTTCAGGGACGCCTGGATGGCTCAGTCGGTTAAGCAACTGCCTTCGGCTCAGGTCATGATCCCAGGGTCCTGGGATCGAGTCCTGCGTCGGGCTCCTTGCTCAGTGGGGAGCCTGCTTCTCCCTCTGCCTGCTGCGCTCTCTCAGTCTCTCTGTCTGTCTGTCTGTCTCTCTCTCTCACACACACACACACATACACAAATCAATCAGTCTTTAAAATGAATAAATAAAACTCCAGATTTCAAGCTTTTAATAAGCCAGAATCTCTAGTCCACAGGGCATCGGGAAGCCACATGACACCCACAAGCCAGAGAAGTCACCCTCTTGCACTTGGGACACAGGCTCCCCCTGCAATCTAGACCCAGCCTCTTCCAAGACATTAGTGTCTCCCAGCCTCCAGCATTGGGCACGTGTTCTAGACAATGGAATTTAACAACTAAATGGTGTCATATCCTTTGCTAGTGTTTTCTATCTTACTTTTGTTTCCTTGTTGATTGTGCACTGCGGGAAGAAGAGAAGGTTTTTGTTTTGTTTTGTTTTGTTTTTAAAGATTTTATTTATTTATCTGACAGAGAGAGTGATAGTGAGAGCAGGAACACAAGCAGGGGGAGTGGGAGAGGCAGAAGCAGGCTTCCCGCTGAGCAGGGAGCCCGATGCGGGGCTCGATGCGGGGCTCGATGCGGGGCTCGATGCGGGGCTCGATCCCAGGACACCGGGATCATGACCTGAGCCGAAGGCAGACGCTTAACGACTGAGCCACCCAGGCGCCCCTAGAAGAGAAGGTTTTACATCAGCCTCAGTGACGACGTAGTCAGCGCTTGGTAAACGGTCGATTGGTAGGTGTTTGGTTGACACATACCATAGGCTGTGGTTCCCACTTTATTTCCTGTAGGTGTGTGTTCTCTCTCCAGCAAGACCATGGGTTCCCTGCAGTGGTTAGCATGGCAATGAACACTTACTGATCTGCTCTTTGTATATTTTATTTAGAATTTTTACCTGGATAACAAAGGAAAAAAAGAAGGAAAGGAAACAAATGAGAAAATGAATGCTAAGAACAAGGAATCCTTACTTGAGGTAAGTTTAATTTTGCTGAGTGGAAGAAAAGAGAAGGGTATTAACTGTATCTATTTTTAAATTATTTGCTTCTTAGAACAATGGGAGATTCTGAGACACACTGAAATTTTAACTTGGGGCTTTAAAATCAAATTATTACTAAATTATAGCTATTTAGATAATTAAACTGGTTCTTTGAGTCAGTTGTTTAAAAGTATGGCTTTGGCCTATATTTCACTTTCATGAAGTTGGATTAGTAATTCTGGACTAAAACACTTACGAATCCGCATAAAACTCATCTCTTAACATTCCCTGTTTTTCATTACTTAAGTGCACCACAGAAGTCAGATGTAAGGATTTCCAAACCTTCTCTACAGTGAATTCTAAGACGCTCTTCCAGTAGCCAGGTGTGGTAGGAAAGATGAGCTTTGGAGTTGGGAAACCTGACACAAGTTCTGGGCCTACCACTGAGGTTCATGTGTTATCGGGCGAGTCCAAGGACCTCAGTCTCCTGGATCATATTGAATTATTACAGCTGTCCCAGGAGGTAGTGGAAGCATTGTGTCGATTACTCTGCACATGTTTGTGATTATCACTATAGGGTCATGTTCCAGAAGTTCATTTAATGGTTGATTTTTTTTTTAAACTCCTAGTGAGTTTTCACATACTAACTATGCTGAAACTCAGGGCTTTGTTCCCAGCACATAATGCAAAGGAGTGCAGAGATCACAGGTCACAGATGGGCATGCTGGAGCCCTAGACAGGTTTTCTTCCTCTTCAACAGTGTGTTGACCCTTTTTTGAATTAGTAGATTTGAGGCTTCTTCTGAAAACTCAGAAGACCCGGTGACACCTGGGCCACATTCACACCTGGAACCAGCTGGCTGACTTTGACGAACACCCTCTCATTCACCAAGGTCTGGCCAGGCTCCCGCACAGGTTTCTCTCCCCACCACATTCTCCCAGCCCTGTACCAGGTGGAGTAGGTGCTAGAACCTTCAGCCACTCCCAAGGTTCTGAAAACATGTTACAGATTCTGCTTTCAGGGGCCAGGAGCACACAGTGGGTATTTCCCGCAGAGGCCCTGCAGTGGGAATGGGGATGTTCTCTGCATTTACCAGACTCCAAGTTGAGTTGAGGAAGAGAAAGCACCAGGTGTCCCTAGCAGCAAGGAGATTCAGGTTCTGAGTGTACCTAGCAGTGATCAGGACTGACAGACATGGAAGGGGAGGGTGAAGTTTCCTGACACAGCCATTTGTTTTTAATCAGTGCTTATCCATCAGCTGTCTGTACATCAGGGACTGCTTGTGCCTTGATGTATACAATTGCCTGAATAGTTCTTGATACAGGACTTGAGCAGTGTATTAAAAGCTGGATGTGAAAGAAAATACAAAGCATGTTATACTATGAAAAATCAGCATTATCCTGCTTTCCAATTTGGAACAAAAATCTGATTGAAAAGATTATTGACAAGGCAACTAATGCTAGCTAAACTGGGGGGAAATGTGAACAAAAATGTATCCCAGCTCTACTACATATAAATTTACTTTCAGGGTACAAAAATAAAAGTTATTCTACATTTATGAGATGGAATGAAAGGAGGTTGAAAGTTTTTTTGTTTTTTGGGGGGTTTTTTTCAAGATTTTATTTATTTATTTGACAGAGAGAGACACAACGAGAGAGGGAACACAAGCAGGGGGAGTGGGAGAGGGAGAAGCAGACTCCCCGCTGAGCAGGGAGCCTGATGCGGGGCTCGATCCCAGGACCCCGGGATCATGACCTGAGCCGAAGGCAGACGCCCAACGACTGAGCCACCCAGGCGCCCCAAAAGGAGGTTGAAAGTTATAAAAAAGAAAGCCCAAAATAAATTTGAGTATTTGAACTGGGAGATAGAATGATATGTAATTTTACTGCATTGCTTTTTAAAAGAAATTTCTAAGAATTATATAACTGTATGCAAGTTTTGACATTTGAAAATCTACACCCAGAAAATTTATTTTGTCCCTCTCCTTTTCTGATACCATAGTATTAATTGCTTGTTTTATTCTTCAGTAAGAAAACCATCACAGGAATAAATTAACTTACACATATTTAGGTATAGGATCATATATTCTAATTTTTCTATTTCCTAGCAGTAAAATAGTAATTTTTTTACTTGTAGGAAAAGGAATAATTCTTGTATTTACCAACTTACAATAACAGAAATAGCCTTTATGGAATGCTTACTTTTAGAGTAAACCAAGATTGTACTCACAACCTTTCTTGTTAAGCTGGGCTATTATGACTCCGTTTTTACAAGTAAAGGAACTGAGATTTAGTGACTTGCCCATGTTCACAAAGCTAAGTGGTGAAGAAGCCTTGAAGTGTAACTCAAGAGCTGAGATTCAACCACCATGGTATCCCTCCTCTCTTTTGACAAATAGCATGCAGTGTAACAGTATGCATTCAGAGTTATAAACAAATGACTTTCAGCCTAAAGCCTAGTTTGCCATAGTTTGTTTAAATGTGAACAAAAATGTGGTTTTTGTTTCTTTCCTGGGTTCTCTATAATTGGAATTTCAATTTCAGGAAAGTTTCTGTGGAACATCCATCATTGTGCCAGAACTTGAAGGAGCTCTTTATTTGAAAGAAGATGGAAAGAAATCCTGGAAAAGGCGCTATTTTCTTTTACGGGCTTCTGGAATTTATTATGTACCCAAAGGAAAGACTAAGGTGAGAAGGAAAAATAAAACTCTTTATCAAAAAATCACTTTATGATAATGAAACTGAAGAAATCCTCAGGTGGCAACTTAAATGCACTCTTTCGCTCTGAAATTCGTGTTATTACGATGTTTATACAAATACCCTATTCAGACAGAATTGCAGAAGTCCTTTTGAATTTTTCCATAGCTTTCTCCTGAAGGTGAAGAATTTTATCTGTTTTTTTTTTAAAGATTTTATTTATTTATTTGAGAGAGAGAGACAGAGAGAGAGCACATGAGAGGGGGGAGGGTCGGGAGGGTCAGAGGGAGAAGCAGACTTCCTGCTGAGCAGGGAGCCCGATGCGGGACTCGATCCAGGGACTCCAGGATCATGACCTGAGCCGAAGGCAGTCGCTTAACCAACTGAGCCACCCAGGCGCCCGAATTTTATCTATTTTAAAGTCAGGTTTCAAAAATTATGGCAGAAGCACTTTTCTAGAGATTAATTTGTTACTTTACTTATCTATTTCTGAAGATTTTCTTCCTCTGTATTTACCATTATAGTAAACTTCCTTTATCTGGAATCATAGAGGTGTAAGTGTTGAGAGATCTACATTAAGATTGTAGCCCTTATACTTTGAACATTTAAATTGTTCTCTGAGGTGTACTAGATGCATTTACCTGCCTATTTTAGAAGAGTGTCTTAGGTATCATTAAACTACGTGGTGATTTAAGATTATTGCCTCAGGGCGCCTGGGTGGCTCAGTCGTTAAGCGTCTGCCTTCAGCTCAGGTCATGATCCCAGGGTCCTGGGATCGAGTCCCACATCGGGCTCCCTGCTCGGCAGGAAGCCTGCTTCTCCCTCTCCCACTCCCCCTGCTTGTGTTCCTGCTCTCGCTCTCTCTCTCTCTGTCAAATAAATAAATAAAAATCTTTAAAAAAAAAAAAAAGATTATTGCCTCAGATCTACAAGCACATCATAAATTCTCCATCTTTGAAATGAATTTTGACTCTCATTCTGACCCTTAGCTTTTTCTAAGACCGTTTTTTAGAGGCTTGGGGCATTTCCATCTTTTGCTTACCCATAAAAAGCTTTAGGATACTTCTCTCATCTATATCTGGGGTATTCTGAAGCATTTTGCCTTCACTTCCAAATCCAGGGCACCACCAAATGGCACATGTACAAATTGCAGGCTTCTTCCAATAAGGCTTGACCCACGTTCCCAAGCAGGTGAAGTCCTGGGAAATATCCAGGTCTGCCGCTCTAGTTGGAAGACTGTCTTACCGCTGTTGGAATGCAGGAGAGGCACTATGGGTAACGCTCGGTTTAGGGGCAGCAACGGCTCCTACGTAGTGTCGATCTTAGAGAACTGGGACCTTCCCATTTGTGCCATCTTCAGTCCAGTCCCATAATGGGGACGTAAGAGTGAGCTGACCCACAAATAATTTTGTTTTAGAAGTGTTTGGGGGAAAAAAGACTTTGGCATTTACATGTAAATGAGATGTATAAATAAACCTATCACAACACACTTAGTGATAAAATTAGAAGTGTTCAACTGGCTTTGGACCAAAGTACTTTTTCTCACTGCTACCATTAACCTTGGAATGGAGGAACAATCCAGGAGTCAAGAAAAAGAGTAAGAAGTAGAATTTTTTGGAAAAGATGAGACAAAACTCTCTTTAGTCACACTTGACATGATTGTCTACCAGAAATATAAGACACTCAACTGAAAAGCTATTAGGACCAAATAAATTTACCAAATAAGGAACTGTTTTCCTTTGTACAAACAATATGCAAATTAAAATATAATGCAAAATATTTTATGCATAGTAGGAACAAAAAAATACAAAATACTTAACAATAAACATAACAGGAAATGTTCAAGACCTATGTGGCATAAAATATAAAATTTAATAAAGGAAGTGAAATAGAACTGAAATAAATAGAAATATACCATGTTGGTGGATGAAAAGATATTCTCTCCCAAACTTTCTATATATTAAATCCTAAGAAAACTTTCTTTTTTTTTAAAGATTTTATTTGTCAGAGAGAGAGAGACACAGAGAGAGCACACAAGCAGGGTGAGAGGCAGGCATAGGGAGAAGCAGGCTCCCCGCTGAGCAAAGAGCCCAATGCGGGACTCGATCCCAGGACCCTGGGATCATGACGTGAGCCAAAGGCAGCCGCTTAACCAACTGTGCCATCTGGGCGTCCCCCAAGAAAAATTTCAATAGGATTGTTTTGACTTGAATTTCACAAACTGATTTTTAAAATTCATCAGAGGGGCGCCTGGGTGGCTCAGTTGGTTGAGTGTCCAACTCTTGATCTTGGCTCAGGTCATCTCAGAGTTGTGAGTTCAAGCCCCATGTTGAAAAAAAAATAAAAATAAAATTAATCAGGAAGAGATACTGTTCCCCCCCCCCAAAAAAAAGTTGTGAAGAAAATTGAGGTAGAACTCCTCCTTCCAGATGCCAAAACATTAGGTAAAAACAGTACAAGTGGAGAAAACAGATCAACACAGATCTAGTAATATAAGGGAAATTAAAATGAGCATTTTATAGTAGTGGGGAATGACTATGGTATTTAATAAATAGCATTGAAATAATCGTATATCTATTTGGAGAAAATAGTTTCTTACCTCATACCATGTTCCAAATTAAATCATAGATTGATTAAATATATTTAGAAAAAATATAAAATTTTCTTTTATCTATATTTTGCTTTAAATTTTCTGAGAAAATATAGGTTAATATTTTCATAATTTGGGGATGGGGAAACCTTCAGTAAGACTAAAAACTCAAAATTATAAAGGAAAAAAAGGACAAATTTGACCATGTAAAGTGTTTTTAATTTTTTTAATTTAAATTCAATTTAATTAACATGTAGTGTATTACTAGTTTCAGAAGTAATTTAGTGATTCATCAGTTTCATATAACACCCAGTGCTCATTACATCAAGTGCCTTCCTTAATGTCCATCACCCAGTTACCCCAACCCCCCACCCAGGGGTTTTTTAATTCTTTACTGCCCAAGATACCAAACAAGAAGTTAAAGACTAGCTCTGGAGTTAGAGAGTACACTTTAGCATGTATAACCAAATATGAATACCCACAAAATATATAGACCTCAGCAAATCAATAAGAAAAAAAAAAAACCTGCTCATAGAAAAACAGAAAAGCTTATTAAGTGAGAATTTACAGAAAAAGAAATATCAATAGCCTGTGAACAATTAAAAAGTTGCTCTGTCTTACCAGTAGTATATCAGGGAAATGTAAAATGAAAGGTGAAATATTTCTTCCTATGAGATTGATAAAATGAACAATGTTGATAATATCCAGATTTCAGCAGGAGTAAGTAAGAAAAATGGGCACTGTCATGCTCAGAAGGTTAGAATATAAACTGATACAGCCAAATTGGGGGACAATTTAACAAGATCTTCTCGACTATAAAGGGGAATACCCTTTCAAATGTCAGCTCCGCATTTAGCAATCTGCCCCACGGAAATATTTGTTCATATGCACAGTATTTTTTGCAAGAGCAAGATTACAATAACCTCTAGTCATCTGTGGTAGGAATGGTTAAATAAATCGTTACGCCCATGGAGTGGAGCACTGTGTACTCACTCCATGACTGTTGTGTATCTGTCCGTATGTCTGGACATAGAAAGACCCCAAGATACTATGTTAAGAAAATAGCAAGTTCATGGAAGAGTGTTTATAGTAAAATCTCATCATTCGTATTTTTAAAATTGTATATGTGTATGCATGTATATGGGTATGTCTACCCATATACATATGTATATAAATGTTCACCCAGAAACATTTGGAAGAATACTTCCGAACTATTAACAATGGTACTTCCAGAGAAAAGAGTGAAATTAGAAAAAAGGAGCATAGAAGATTTTCATTTAATTATATATATATGTATAATACATTGTTCTTAAAATTATGATGAATAGGTTTTATTTTTTCAGTTTAAAAGAAAACAAGACTTTGAAAATCCAGAAGAAAATATCTTACAAGAAAAAAACTGTACAGCCATCTTTAAAGGAGGAATTGTACACTGAGGTGCAGCCATTCTGCCCTCTGCTCTCTATTCAATAACCTAGTAAAGAATTGTAGAATGTGAAGGTAAAAAAAAAAAAAGAGTAATAGGGTGAATTTTAATTGAAGTGTAACCAAATATGTAGATGAGAGATTGCAGTCCTCACAAGCACATTATACATGGTGGAGAGGTTTCTGTCTCCATGGCAACGCCAGCACCGAAGAGAAAGCATGAAAGGAATCTTTTTTTTTCTCAGGGAGAAGTGCATGAAGTGTGTGCTGATTTACTGAGCATCAAATTTACCTCTTATTGTTCATCCTGAGGAGGACTTTCTCTTTTTGAATGCTCAATCACGAAATCACTGACTTGGAATGGCAGAAGCCAGAATGAAATTTCTGACTAGGTGGTCAGTCCCCTCGCCTTGACCGCACCAGTAACAGCGGCTCAAGGTCAGCCAGTCACCTCTGGCCCTGGGAGTCCACATACAGGTGCCAGAAAAGCAGTACAATGTTCCACTCCACTGCTGGGTCTATGGCACACCGTTTTGTCTGGGGTGTGCTCTTTTACCTCTAAAAATGCCGGCTTGACTTTCAGAAAATATATACATGATAGATGCTTAAATAAGTTACCTAAAATTCAATATTTTTCTGCTAACATGTGATCCTTAGTTGTGCCGTCAAGGACAGCCTTGAAAAATTATTAGCTGTCAACTCAATTAAGGTTATTTTTTTCCTTGTCTTTCAGACATCTCGAGATCTGGCATGTTTTATACAGTTTGAAAATGTCAACATTTATTATGGGATTCAGTGTAAAATGAAATATAAAGCACCCACTGACTACTGCTTTGTTTTAAAGGTATGTCATAAGAAGTCCTTGATTTAGATTTGTGAGCAATTCGAGTCAATATTTCCTTTTAAGTGAAAAAAATGCTAAATGTTATATAATTAACCACAAGTGTATCATAGTAATTTTTTCATTTTAAACCAAAATAGGAAAGGTGGAAGCATTTCTGCCCTCAGTTCCTGTTTCTGAATCTAAAACTATTTTATAATGAATCTGTCCAGGCTTCTTCATCACTTATAAAAATGAAAGCTCTCCATTTTGAACAAATCTGATCTACGGTTTTTCAGTTCTTTATTGGACCATTATTCCGCTGTAAGAAGTTTTTAGAAATTAGGAACGTCACAAGATTTCCTAGAAAAATATAGAAAATACAAAAAATAGAAAAAAACTGTCTAAAAATAGCATTACTGGGTCTTGAAACTTTTTAAGGTGTATATTATCAAAAGGTAATTATCGGGTGTTTGGTAAGGTTTACGTTAGCACCGTCTTTTGGAAGGTTGGGCAGAAGCAACTGTTTTCCGCCAAATTAACAACTGACTCCTAGAAATGGATTCAGGGAATTTATGTAGCTATTCTGACCATACCGTTGCCTCAAACACCATAAATTCCTTTCCCTTCTCAGCCCCTCAATCACATCTCATACCAGAGAGTGCTGATTATCTAATTCCATAGGTATGGCACAAGGCTGTGTACAGAATTTCTCCTGAGAGTCAGGTTCCTCATTTTCCATCTGGGATGGAAGTCTGCGGAGCAGGTGTTAATAAGACCAGGGTCCTGGTGAGATTCCTTTGTAGGTCAGTCACCCACCCACCCCCCCGACGGAAGAAGCCCATCACCACGTTCCTAGAAATGTCTGCTGCCACACTCCATGTGGGTGTCCATGTCACCTCTCCTGAGGAAGTGGTTCAAAGTCTATACTACAGGTTTACATCATTTCGTAAGTGGAGGACAACACTTAACATTTAACATGTATGGCAAACATATTCTTTGTCAAGGACCACGTCATTAGAGATGATCTCAGAGGTGCTCACACTAGTGTGATGTTGTCACGCATCTGTTACTCCAGGAGTTGGGTGTCTGTCTCCTAGACCCAAACGTTCCCAAAACTCTGATTGAGCGCAGGCAGCCTGGGCATTCATTCATTCATTCGTTCATTTACTCAATATTTTTTTTTATTTTTTTTTATTCTTATGTTAATCCCCATACATTACATCATTAGTTTTAGATGAAGTGTTCCATGATTCATTGTTTCATTTACTCAATGTTGATTGAATGCCAGCTATCTGCTAGGTACTGTCCCAGGTGCTAGGAATACAGAAGTGAACCAAACTTATAATAATCCCTGTTCTCATGGAGTTTATATTCAGTGTGAGAGAAATGGCAATAAACAAAAAAAGAAAGTGATATCAGGTAATGCTAAGGCTCTGGATAAATATGAAACAGGGTAAGGGACAGAGTGTGCCAGGACCAGGGCCTCTTTAAATGGGTTGGCCAGGGAAAGGGTCCCTGAAGGAATGACATTTAACAAAAGATGTGAGTAAAGTGAGGGAGGAAGAATTACCCAGGGAAGAGCATTCCAGAAACAAGAACAGCAAGTGCAAAGGCCCTGAGGCAAGGGTCCATTTGGGTCAGAAGGAAGAGAGATGAGGAGAATGTCCTGCCTACTTCAGGTTCCCGCATCTCCTTTCCTGTTCCTGGCATAGACGGGGTAGTGAGAATAATGACAAACACATAGCATCTGTAAGGCAATGTTTTAAGCTTTTTACATACATTAACACATTTAATCCTCTTACCAACCTTTTGAGGTAAGAGCCATAATTCTCCCTAAAATATAGATGTGGAAGCTGCGCACAGAGACTCCCCAACCAGTACGTGGCTGAACCACGATAAGAAACCAGGCGGTGGGGGCACCTGGGTTAAGCGTCCAACTCTTGATTTCAGCTCAGGTCTTGATCTCAGGGTCAAGAATTTAAGCCCTGCATTGGGCTCCACGCTGGGTGTGGAGCCTACTTAAAAAAAGAAAGAAAGAAAGCAACCAGGTGGTGGCTCAGAGGCCCCTTTCTGAGACTGCTGTTTGTTAGGATGCAAAATCTCTGCCCTGCCCCACGCCTGCCACCAGCCGGCCTGAACTGTGTCTTCATTGTGTTCCTGTCTGACCCCCTAGCCCTTGTTTGGAATTCTGAGACCCTGAGAAGTTAGCAGACTGGAGGCCCTCATTTCCACGTGTGCATTCTAACGCCCGCATCTCTTAAGCAGGGAGAAGGTTTTGAGAGAGGTTCTGAAATGCTGGTCAGTAACTGGCTGACTCAGACTCATGGTAAAAATACAAGTTCCAAGGCCCTGGACCCACTGACTCAAAATGCTTAAGGATGGGGCCCAGGAATTTTTGCTTTCCCTAAGCACAGCCAAGTTTTACACTCAGAGTATTAGAATGTGTCCTACCTCCAAACATCCACAGTTAGGGCTTAGTTGGTAATGGAATACACTTTAGAGCGGACAAATTGAATGACAGTTGTCAGGAGGGAGCAAAGGCCCCAAACCCAGGGCTGGGGCCCAGAGGCTCAGCAGGGATGTCTAGTGAGAGAAAGACAATATCCCAGACCCAGAGGTTCCCAGGATGAGGTTTAGACACAGCGAGCAGGACAGGAACTCAGTTTCTCATGCCAACTCACAAGTTTGGAAGTAGGTCCTGGAATCACGATTTGAATGATCTGACCTGGGCTGCAGGTAACTCTGGGCTGCACCAAGAATGGCCATGCTGAGACCCAGGGTATTGGACTAGAACATCTAAAACCCGCATATCCAAAAAAATAAAAATAAAAAAAATGTTTAATAAAACCCACATATCCAAGGCCTAAGCCTTCAGGAGAGGGTTGGGGGCTTCTCTGAAGTGGGGTTTAGGGGTGGTACAGGGCTCCAAGATAGAGGAAAAAAGCAGGCCTGATAGATACAGAAATGGACAGGAGTCAGGAACAGTCCTCATGGAACATTTCCCTTTTCCTCAGAATGTGATCAGTTTTGTTCTCAAACCAATTTTATGAGCAGTCACCCTGCTCATTCTGCTCTTAAGCATGAATCTCAGTACCTTCCCAAAATACTGGGAATTGTTATTAATTTGCTGAGTAAAAGGGTCTATCGCAGTTTGGAGAACTTAACTTGTTTATGAACATTTGGTCACTTATTTCCCTTTCTGTCCACTATGGGAAAAAAGTCTCTTGACATTAAAATATTTCATTAGGGTGAACAGATGTACAGAATTCAAAGAATATGTATATACATTACAAAAGGAACTCGGGATATGGAGAAGCAGGTTAAGAGATTGTATGATTCCATAGCCATGCACTGACTGAGAAATCCAGTCCAAAAGTGTCTTATTCGGTGTGAGCTTACTGATTATGACAGTCCACCTTCCTGCTGTCAGGAAGATGAGAGTGTGAGTCCTGGCCTGTCACCTGGCACATTATCGACACTCTCTACACCCTGTTGCCCTCTTCTACAAAGTGGGGATGATTGTACCCGACCCTTCTTATGTGGATTAAATAATATATGTTCAAAGCACCCTGAGTTCCATGTCTGGAAACATAGCACTCATTAATTGGTAGTCATTATTACAACACTTTATCATTAGTAATATTTCTGTTGACCAGTGGTTCTCAAATTTTACTGTGCATGAGAATCACCAAGAGAGATGCTAAAACACGGATTCCTGGGCCCCTAGAGTTTCTGATTCAGTGGGTCTGAGATCAGGCCCAGGAATTAGCTCTTCCACGAAATTCCCAGGTGCTGCTGCTGCCATTTGCCAGGACCACACTCTGAGAAAGCAGGATAGACGTCACCTGTCCCTTAGAGTATTAGAATGTGTCCTACCTCGAAACATCCACAGTTAGGGCTTAGTTGGTAATGGAATACACTTTAGAGCGGACAAATTGAATGACAGTTGTCAGGAGGGAGCAAAGGCCCCAAACCCAGGGCTGGGGCCCAGAGGCTCAGCAGGGATGTCTAGTGAGAGAAAGACAATATCCCAGACCCAGAGGTTCCCAGAGGACCTCTGTCCCTTAGAGCTTGTGCATACTCACGGGAAAGATGCCAGAATCCAAAGAAAGGACTTGGTACTCGAGAATCATTTCTTTCCTTGTACTTGTCTTTGAGGCACACTCCCCTTCTGAGCCTGTGATGAAGTTCCTCCTTTGTGAATTCTTTCTCACTCCATTCTGAGGCTAAATGCGATGCGTCAGTGGAAGTAAATATATTCCAGGAGAAATGATGTGTTTATCGAGGTCTGTTCAGAGGCCGTGGAGTTATCATGGAAGGAGCATTGGAATTCTGCTCCATTAACTCATCTTCTCTCTACCCCTTACTCTGCTCCATTTTCCTCACAGAAGTTTTCATAATCTGAAATTATATTATGTAACGTTTTATATTTTTATTGGATTTCTACCCTAGTAGAATATAAACTTTTTCTTTTGTGTTTACTATTATGTTCCAGAGCCTGAATCAGTATTAAATGCTTAATTCACATCTGTTGAACGAATGAATGAACAGAAATGCACATCAAGCTCCCTGCCCTATTGTGCTGTCATTAATATTAATTATTATCCCTTCTGTCATTAATATTAATAGTAGTATGCCCTCTCATGTTACAGGCTCTCTGTTGGGTCCTTTCATACATTATTTCACTTAATCTTTCAACAGCCCTTCGAGGGAGGCATTATCATCTCTACATTGTAGATGTGGAAACAGAAACCCCCAGAGGTTCATGAACTTGGCCAAGGTCACCTCATGCTTATTGTTAAACATAAAGTGTGTTCTCTTGAGAACGAACTCTCTTCACTCGTATCTTTTTCTTTTCTTTCTTTTTTTTTTTTTTTACAGTCTTGAGGTCTTTTATTTTCTTTACATTTATCATGCCATGAATTCATAGGGAGTGGGTTCCAGCAGCTTGGGCTCCTTTCCATTGGTTCTCACAAAGTGTGCTTCTCTGGGTAGGGCAAGCTGGTGCTTCAGTTGAACCCAAGTACCTTTCTCTTTGGCTTCCTTCTTTTTCTGATCATTTTCCTTCACACACTTCAGGAAGCTATCTCAGCTCTTTGAGTGTTTAATATGCTCAATGCGTACGTTAATTCTCTTGGCAAGAATCTTGCCCTTAACTTGTTTGTGTACAACAATGCCAACAGTATGCTGAGTAACATTGTAGACTCTTCCAGTTTTGCCATGGTAACATTTGTGGGGCATTCCTTTTTGAACAGTGCCCATTCCCTTGATGTCCACAATATCACATTTCTTATAGATTCACATGTATGTGGCCAAAGGAATAACTCCATGTTTTCTAAAAGGCCTAGAGAACATAAAGCGGGTACCTCTCCTCTTTCCCTTTGTGTTGGTCATTTTGGCAAATTACTGGAAGATGGCGGTTCCCTCTTCACTCCTATCTTGAATCTCTTAGAGCTAAGGTTTAGGGTCAACATTCTCTTAGTACTGCACCTTCCTTTCCCTAGCCTACTCAAGAGCCACATCACATGTGGGGCTCATACAGTTGAGCTAAGTAGCTCACTTTTGGTTCTTGAGTCTGCTTTTTGCTGACCAGGTCAACTCCTGCCCTCACAGAAGATTTTAGGAGCTTTTCCCCCTGCTTTCTGCTCAATTCAATCTCCTACCTCATCCCCTGACATCATCTATACTCTTCTCAAAGAGTCTCTCACCTATGAACCTCTCTAGTCAGCACACCTTGCCTTCTAATTGGAGAAGACAGAAAAGGGAAGGATTGAGTTGCCCTGGTTTACTTCCTGTTTACCTCTAAACTTAATCTAACACAGTCATCATCCTTCCAACTTTGTGTCTCAGAGGAAAAGGCTCCTTCCTCCAAGGCCAGTCCCTCCAACATTAACCCTTCCCTGGGACCTGCACCATCCGTGACTCCCTTTTGCTTCAGCGTCTTCACCCTCTCTCCAGAGAATTCTTCTCTTGGGCTACAACACATTCAAATATTCCTTGGGCGGGTATTCCAAATCACTTCCCTCAGTTTGATCTTCCCCACACCTTTGGCTTCTGCCTTCCCTTTCACTCAGACTTCCTGAGAGAGCAGTATGTCCTCCTTGTCCTCAACTTTTATTCTGTCAGTAAAACTCATTCATTCCAAAATATTTCTCTCCAACCTACTGCTATCCAGGACCTTAGGATACACAGTGAATAAAACAGATAACTTGGCTTTGTGGAGCTTGCACTCTGGCTGGCTTCTCCTCCTTCCTGTGCTGAAACTATTATTACAGTTTCTGGTGAACAATCAGCTGTTTCAATCCTCAGGCTTCTGGTCCTCCTGGCGTCATTTGCATTGGTGATAACAGGCTCGCCCTCAACCCAGACCCGTCTATCCACCTGCTCCTCCATTTCTGCAGGGTCCTCCTCCTCCCACACACACTGGAATGTTCTCCGGGGTTCGATATTCTGTTTTCACCAGCCTCCTGCTCTTTTGGAGGAATCGTATGCACAGCCACATCTCCAGCTGTTGTCTGCACACTAATAATTCCCAGTCTATAGACAACTGTCTCACCTTCTCTTCTCAGTCTTTCACCTGAGATAACTGTGCCCAAGGGCACTTCAGCCATAACCTGTCACATGGTGTTTTCAGCTCTCTCTCCACCCCCACAAACTCCTTTCTGCAGTCCCACTCCAGATGAGTGGTACCATCCCCCACTGTATTACTTTTGGGGAGCTGCCATATCAAAGTTCCACAGACCAGCTGGCTTAAAACAACAGAAATTTTTGCTCTCACAATTCAGGAACCCAGAAGTTTAAAATCAAGGTGTCCATAGGGTTGGTTCCTTTTGGAGGGCTCTGAGGGAAAATCTGCTCCATGCCTCTCTCCTGGCTTCTGTCCGTTTCCAGCAATCCTTGGCATTCCTTGGCTTACAGCCGCATAACGCCAGTCTCTGCCTCTATATCACATGCCCTCCACTCCCTGCATGTCTGTGTTTCTTCTCTTCCCACAAGGACACCAGTCATATTGGATTAAGGCCCACCCTAATCAAGTGTGACCTCATTTTAACTAGATTATGTCTACAAAGATCCTATTTACAAATAAGGTCCCATTCACAGGTACCAGCGGTTAGGACTACAACATATCTTTAGAGGGGACGCAGTTACGCCCATAATACCCAACTACTTTTCCAAGCTACAGATAGAGAAACCATCCTAGAATTCCCTTCCCTTTCTTGTCCAACCCATCATCAACCTTTGATTTTCCATCACAGAGGTGTCTCATCCAGCCCTCTCTGTCTGTCCTTCCCCCTCACTCCAAGCCCATCTTCCACATCACTGCCAGGGGTTGCCTGCATCCCTCTGATCTTCTAAAATGTCTGATGCCTACAGGACAATGTCCAGATGCGAGCTTGACACCAGGCACTGGACTCTGGCTCCAGCTCATTTTCTGCCTCTTCTTTCCATGGCTCCCAGGCCTTAGCCACACAGAATTTCTAGATGTGCCTCAATGGGATCGAGTGATAGAATACACTTCTTCCAAAGAGCCTTTCTCATTCTCTGTTTTCAAACTTTTATTATGAAATTCACCATGTCATAGAGTAATCATATTTTTGTTGACATATGTCTCCTCCAGCAACATCCCCAGCCGCCACTTCCTAATTATGGTGTGAGCCTCTTATTCATCCTTATTAATGACAGGTATATTTCTTAGCACCCCGAGGTATTTGGTGAATGCACAGGTCTTTAGTTCTTAGCCATTCCTTCGGCTTTGGCTTAATCTTTCTCGACACAGTCTTCTCCTTTGTAACACAGAGTTACCTCAGTTTAGAGGATCTGTAAGATCTGTTCTGATCTGCAGTTGCCCTGACCCCTGTGTATTGTGCTGCATGAAAGAGCTTCTCTCTTTCAGGAACAATCCAACCAATTGCACAAGAGACTGGCCAGTGGTACTGAACCAGCAGTTTTTTTTCCTTAAACCCCTTTGCAAATAATTTTTCAGTGAAAGGCTCAGGGAGGAAACCCCTTGGCAAGGTCCTAAACCATGACTGGAAAACAAGCACAGTGACTTGCTGTATGACGTCCTGGGAGCCAGGAAGGAGCCTCGTACCCACTAGATAGCTCGTCTTAGAACCATAAAATCTGAGGATTGCAAGCAACGTCAGAGGTCATCGGTTGCTGACTCTCCCATGTACATTTGTAGTATGCATGTAGTGTAAGGAAGTCAGTGAGAATGAACCAAGGTCTGTACATCTACCTCATCATCACAGAACCCAAGTTCAAGAGTTCTTGCCTCTGTTTTATCCTCAAAACCCATTATGTTCAATGGAATAACCACATTTTACTCTCTTTGGATAAATAACATACTTAAGAAATTATTTATTGTGCTGCTCGAGTGGGTACCTCTACCCAGACAGCTGATTGGTGCACTTCGTTGCAAGCACAACGTGACGTATAGTCTGCCGTTAGGAACCTGGCTCTCACGAAGCATGAACCAAAAAACAAACGAAGAATATTTTAAGATAGCAAGCCCAAGGTAACAATGTTAACTTTAAAAATTTCTCAGGAGAAAAAAAAATAATAACTGCTTTCTAAGAAAAATTGTAAGCATTAAGTTGCTGAAGAGACCCAAGTTTGCCCCTCTTACATGACCGTCAACGAGAATGCTGTTGTAAGTCAGGGAGCTGTGTTTCAGGTACGGAAAGACAAGAACTTTGGTTTGACTTTGCGGATTCCGTTGTTGGAGGGAGTGTTGCAGGCATCTGTGGAATGTTACATTCCATCCAGGAAATAAGTCACTTGTCATCAATATGACCTTCCAGTTAATTAATGTTACAAATCCACTTTTGCTGCTAGGCCACATGATCTGAGTTGATAGAGAGTTTCCATTTTAAAGGCCCCCACAGAGGATGATCATTGGGGTTACATTTATAATAAAGCTAAAATCTAACGTTCAGAATTAATGAGGAAGCTTTGAACCCCTGTCTAATGGGGGAGGAGGCACAGCAGCCATTCAGAAGTGTATGCTGCCATCTGCTGGCCAGAATGGAAGACTACAGGCAACACTGGGGAGCTCCGTATTGTCACCCTCAGGAAAACTCCTAAGACCATCAAAATCCTAGAGGAGAACATAGGCAATAACCTCTTTGACATCGCCCACAGCAACTTCTTTCAAGATACATCTCCAAAAACTAGTGAAACAAAAGCAAAAATGAACTTTTGGGACTTCATTAAGATTAAAAGCTTCTGCACAGCAAAGGAAACAGTCAACAAAACAAAGAGGCAACCCACAGAATGGGAGAAGATATTTGCATTACAGATAAAGGTCTGGTATCCAAGATCTATAAAGAACTTCTCAAACTCAACACCCAAAAAGCAAATAATCAAGTCAAAAAATGGGCAGAAGACATGAACAGACACTTCTCTGAAGAAGACATACAAATGGCTAACAGACACATGAAAAAATGTTCATCATCATTAGCCATCAGGGAAATCCAAATCAAAACCACATTGAGAAACCACCTTACACCAGTTAGAATGGCAAAATGGACAGGGAAAGAAACAACAAATGTTGGAGAGGTTGTGGAGAAAGGGGAACCCTCTTACACTGTTGGTGGGAATGTAAGTTGGTACAGCCACTTTGGAAAACAGTGTGGAGGTTCCTCAAAAATTTAAAAATAGAGCTACCCTATGACCCAGCAATTGCACTCCTGGGTATTTACCCCACAGACACAGATGTAGTGAAAAGAAGGGCCATATACACCCCAGTGTTCATAGCAGCAATGTCCACAATAGCCAAACTGTGGAAAGAGCCGAGATGCCCTTCAACAGATGAATGGATAAAGAAGATGGGGTCCATATATACGAAGGAATATTACTCAGCCATCAGAAAAGATGAATACCCAACTTTTACATCCACATGGATGGGACTGGAGGAGATTATGCTAAGTGAAATAAGCCAAGCAGAGAAAGTCAATTATCATATGGTTTCACTTATTTGTGGAACATAAGGAATAGCATGGAGGACATTAGGAGAAGGAAGGGAAAAATGGGGGGGGAATTGGAGGGAGAGATGAACCATGAGAGATGATGGACTCTGAAAAACAAACTGAGGGTTCTAGAGGGGAGGGGGGAGGGGGGATTGGTTAGCCTGGTGATGGGTATTAAGGAGGGCACGTACTGCATGGAGCACTGGGTGTTATACGAAAACAATGGATCGTGGATCACCACATCAAAAACTAATGATGTATGGTGACTAATATAACATAATAAAATTAAAAAAAAAAAAGACCATTCTTCCAGTGATACGGATGCAAATTCTCAGAGCCGAAGGACCTAAACAAAGAGAATGGTCCGTTCACAGAGAGAAGTGTGAAGGTGGAATTTCCTCAACTGGGTCAAAAGGCTAAAAGGAAGAATTCTTTACAATTTATTAATTTTTTTCTGTGGTACCTTTAAAGTTTGGAATTTTGGCCTAATAGCTTAATATAAATACAGAAATTCTAGGTAGCAGGACAAGAGACCTCCAAGAGTCTAGTGGACCATGGTGTAAAATATATAGTAACTTCTCTGGGCCTCAGTTTTCTCATCTGTAAAACCCAAACTTACTAACCTCTCATCAAGCTCTTCAAGTCTGCACGGGTCTTGTTATCCTTTCTGGGCAATGACAGCAATGCCACTGAGTTGTGGGAAAGATCAGCACGGAGACTAGTCCAGATGCTGCTTCTCAGATTCAAACTGACGTTCAAAGGCACATTGCCCTTGACTTAGATCAACTTCAAAAATAGCCATTTCCTTGATGGTCAGTGCTGAAGCCAAAAGCAAAAGTGAAGGTCTGTGCGATACCCTAAGAGAGGAACTGACAGCTCCGCTCCTTTCCTGCCCCGGAACACAGCTCCCCACTCGCTTGGCGTTCCATTTCACCACCGCTTTGTCCCCATGCTAGCAGGATTAGCAAACTCCTCTGAGAGGTGGAGGCAGAAGAGTTGGTCTTACACAAACACCCATGTGCACACACAATGGTTACGGTTATAATGATTTTTCTATATAATGAAACTTACTAAAAATGATAATGACCCGGGGCGCCTGGGTGGCACAGCAGTTAAGCTTCTGACTCTTGGTTTCGGCTCAGGTCATGATCTTGGGATGCTGGGGTGGAACCCCACCTGGGGCTCCGTGCTCAGCGGGGAGTCTGCTTCACTGCCTGTCTCCCCTCTGCCTCTGCCCCTCCCCCCACTTGCTCTTGGCGTGCTCTCCCTCTCTCTCTCAAATAAATAAATAAATCTTTTTTAAAAAATGACAAAGACCCGTGAAAATTCACGTGGCACAAATCTTAGAATCTAGATTTGGTTGCCTGCCCCTCACCTTGTAGCCATAAGACTTCTGGCTGAACAGGAAAGCTTGCTCTTATTTATTTCCTTCAACAAGTATTTCCACCTCTGGACCAGAATATTGATCATGCACCAGGCATGTGCTAAGCACTGGGGGTCTTCAGCAGTGAATGACAGACATGGTCCCCACCGTAATGGAGCACACAGTCTATCAGAGACAGCCACACACAACAGAAATTACAAGGGCAACGAGGATTTAAAAAGAGGGGCCCAGGGTGATCTGATGACCAGGGACCAGTGTCTCTCTCTCTCCTCTTCATTCCTGCCAGTATCACTGCTCTCTCTGACTGTGAGCTCCTGGACGGCCCGGATCCTAGTGCAGACCTCAAGCCGTTACCAATTGAGAATAAACAGAATATTCCTTCTCTGGGCCATCCCTCCAGAGGCCAAAATGGCCAGTTTGGGTAGGAGAAGGCAATTAAGAATGGGTGAAATCCTGAATTCCTGGTAACAGAAATACCCCGGGGTCTGACTGGGAGTCACAGAGCATTAATTCTGTGACATAAGAATTACATCAGGTGAGGTCCCTTATCTGATAAATGGAGAGACAATTCAGATTTCTTGTGGGAAAGGAGACATGGTGTATGCGAAGGCTTTCAAAAGCTAAAAAAGCAGAAGAGAAAATTATTATTGATAATATAGTAAGAAGTGCTTATGATAAATCATGTCACAGGTTTCTTAAATCCTTTCAAAATTTAGTCCATTTAAAAGTACCCCTGTTCCTTATGAGGTCAAGCCCCGCGTTGGGCTACGCACTCATCGGGGAAGCAGGGAGTCTGCTTGAGAGTCTCTCTCCCTCTCCCTCTGCCCCTCATCTCTCTCACTCTCTCTCAAAATAAATAAATAAAATCTTTTAAAAATAATAAAATAAAAAATAAAATTAAAATTAAAAAATAAAAGGTACCCCTAGTCCTAATCCTAAAATTGCTACCAGCAATTTTCCACCATCTCAGGAAATCACATACATTGTTAAGTTTTTAAAAAAAAAAATTCGAAAGATGCTAATAAATAGTTTATAAATGGTCTTTGAAATTACTTTTTTCTAGCATCCCCAAATTCAAAAGGAGTCCCAGTATATCAAATATCTCTGCTGTGACGACGCGAGAACCCTAAACCAGTGGGTCATGGGAATAAGGATTGCCAAGGTGAGAGAGCATGTGGACTCACCCTGTCTTGAGTTGTATACCAGCGTCCTGACCTGGGTGCAGTCTCTGTGCTACTTGGAAATGGCTGACCCATCCTTAGTGGGTCAGCGCTATGACACCATCTTAACTTTCTTGCCCACAGGGTTTTTTTAATAGGTGAGAGTGATGGAAACACAGACCTCTCCAACGACCTGAGAATCAAGGGTTTACTCTCCCACGAGGCTTCTCAGATCTTTATTTACTTGTGGAGAGCTTTGCATATGTAGTATGTAATTGAGAAACACAACACATAACCTATGGTAGATTTACATGAAGACCTACAGTGATCAGAAGTGGGTGGCGAAAGCCCTCCTCTAACATCTGGGTAAAAGTATTAACTGACTGTGCTAATCTGGAAAATCACTTAACACACGAAAATAATCTATGAATTTTTTTTATTGAAATACACTAAGAAAACTCAGGAAAGAAGTAAAAAGTAGCTATAAAGTACTTTTTTCCTTCAATACATATATATTGCAATTGGGTGCAGGATTTGGGATAAATGGATTTCTTTCTTGCTTCTTTTGTGTTCTCTCCCCAGTATGGAAAGACTCTCTACGATAACTATCAGCGGGCTATGGCGAGGGCCGGGCTCGCCTCCCGGTGGACAAACCTGGGCACTGTGAGCGCGGGACCACCAGCTCCGCCGGCCCCACCTGCTACAGGTACCGTGCAAAGAAGAAATCCTGACACTTGCTCAAAGCTTAGAGCTCATGTTCAAACATAGCCAACACATTTTATAAATGTTGGCTCAAGATCTCTACACCCACCTGTATCTATTTCTTTGTAAGTGATTCTTAGCAAAGCTTCAACCACTTTTCTCATGATATGCTTGTGGATGAGATGGGGACCACCAGTGTAGGGTGAACTAGAAGAATACTGTGTCTCATCAGAATAGAAAGGTGATATTTGTCCAAAGCTTCGTTAGCACCCAGCAGACAGCCCACGAAAAGGACGAGATCAATCCCCAATGTTTTGCCTCATGGTATCATGGCCAGAGCCTTGTACCCAGTCCTGGACATCACATTCTATGGTAACATAACAGCTTCTTGTTTGTATTTTGAGGACAGAATTTTGAGAGATGAAGTGTGTGCAAGGCATCATTTTACATAGACTATTTCTGGTTCTTACACCAACCCTGCAAAGTATAGATCATTACCCGCACTCCACAGTTGAAGATATTCTGAAGCTGGTATAAGTGTCTAGTGTCTTCTGCGTGGCTGCGTTGTAATTCAAACACCTTGTCTTTATGATAAATAATGGTTGAAAGAACTGGAACCATTTACAGCAGGAAAGTTCTTCTGGTCATTGTCCTTCAGTGCTAGAGAATGGTCATATCAAAGCCAGTATATGTATTCTTTGCTGCTCAAAGGGTAAAAGCAGCTTGAAAGTGTAGAAGGTGCAATACGGCAGATTTGACCCAACACCTAAAGATATTTTCACTGGATGTGTCCAGATTGGCTGCTCTGTGTAGAGTGAGTTTCTGGAAGTGTTTATGCTGAATAAAACTGTTTTCTGCAGAGCACTTACCATGATTTGTAATTATTTTATGTATCCATGAACGTGTCTGGTGCCTGTTTTCTCCACTAGACTCTAAGTCTCCAAAGGACAAAAGACCATTTCACCAGGTTGCACATTATGTTCCCAGAGTTTACAAGCCTGGCATATAGTAAATATTTATTGAGTTACTAAATAAAGGGTTGCTGGGGTTGGTTGGGAGTTGGGTTTCCTAATTCTATCAGTCTTCATCTTGGGAGTGAAACACCACTTGTAGTTCTTGGCTGTCAAGTTTCCCCTTCCCAAGATGGGGTCACTCTTTGGGATGAGGCACCCTGAGACCATCTGGGGCATCTCTCCCAGGAGCACCAGCCTCTATTCCAGTAAAGGCTCCTGGGCTATTTCTGAGGCAGATCCTGTGGTCTTAGGTCTTACTCACTGAGGGTGAGCCCATAAGGCTGTAAGTCCTTTGATTCGAGGGAACGCTAAGATGCCTTTGCTTTCCAGAAAGCCAAAGAATTTTTTCTTCTGAACATTTTTCTCTGAAATTGGGATCACTGACTTCAGCAAATAGCTCTGTCTCTTACCAACTAATTGTTCTAGTTAATTTTCACAAGCATTGGCATATCAGCCATTTCCCAGAATGAAGCAGCTAGTGTATTGTATATCATCCTGTCACCCAGACAGGTTTCTTAGCCTGGTTCTGGCTGAGTGAGGTATCCGTCAGCAAGTTGGGTTTTGTGGTCAGCAGCCAGGAAGAGCCATATCCAATCAGGTGCTCAGGGGATCATCTTGGGCATCAGCTGTATTTATTCAGATCATTCAGATCACAGACTATCTCTGTGGTTCAGTAAGAAATATATCTGAAACACTACATCAAAAACTAATGATGTAATGTATGGTGATTAACATAACATAATAAAATTAAATTTTAAAAATTTTTTTAAAAAAGAAATATATCTGGTCTTTGGCCTCAATTCCTGACAAAGCTTCAAGAGCCCAAGGAATTTCCTGAGCCATCGTGTCTTTCTTAGGCTAATGAGATGACTCATGGTGGACCCCCTGGTAGCTTTAGGATGGGGGCTGCTCACCAAAAAGACCAAGCAAGTGATTCCACCACAGAGCTCTGGACATCACCCACAACTGGGCCCTTAATACTGCCTGTTGATCTTACTACAGTTCTCTAGACTAGCGGTTCTCAGCTGATGGTGACCTTGCCCCTTAGGGAAGATTTGGCAATGTTTAGAAACAATTTTGGTTATCACACCTTGGGGGAAATGCTTATGATATCTAATGGGTAGAGGCTAAGGATGCTGCCTGTCCTAAAATGCATAGGACAGCCCCCCACACAACAAAAAATTTTCTAGTCCCAGATGCCAATAATGTTGAGAAAACCTGTTCCTGTCAATGTAATTCCTAGTTTCTCTCATTGTCTCAAATGTTCTTCACTCTCCTCGGACTTCCAACCCCCAAATCCTTCACTCTCAGCAGAGAAAATGGAATCATCAAATGGGAACTCCTTTGACTTCCCACCACAAAACCCAACAATTTCCCTGCATCTGTACCCGTCCTAGCCTGCATCCATTATGTTACTTCCTAACAAGAGCCAGTCCTTCCATGCATGCTCTGGTCCCCTATTCCAACACCGGCTGATCTTCTGCAGTATCACTCTGAAGCCCACCACTGGAATTAGCTCAGACCCCACAGGCCAAGGGCAACATCCTCAACAAGGCTGCCTTTCTTCCAATGCCAGCCACACTTCTGACCTACTGGTTACAATTTTAGGGGTTCCCACTACCCCTTCAGCTTCAACAGTTCACTAGAATGACTGACTCACAGAACTCAGGAAAGTGCTATCCTTATTATTATAATGTTATTATAAAGGATACATATCAGGACCAGCCAAATAAAGAGACACACACAGGGCAAGGTCTCGGAGGGTCCTGGCTGCAGAGCTTCTTTGTCCTCTCATGGACCACATGATTGATTTCAGTGCCCTCCCCAGAAGTTGGGTTAGCTCAAAGCCCCCAACCCTCTAATCACCTGTTAGTGTTTCTGATAGCCAACCTGCATCCCAAGCCATCTTGTTAGCATAAACTCAGACGTGATCCTAGGGGTTCACTGAATAGCAAAGACATTCCAATCACTTTGGAAATACCCAGGTTTTAGAAGTTCTGTGCCAGGAACTCAGGACAAAGATTAGACAGATTATACCATCCTCTTCTACTTTCTCTTCTGCTCTACTGGGTCCTTCTCATCAACACTGCTCCCTTCTTCAAGCAAGTAAGTTTTAAAACCCTCCTATGACTCCACATCTCCCTCCACCACCAAACTATTCTAAAGGGTGGACCACATATGCTGCCTCCACTTTTCTACCCTCACTCACTCTTCGACCCATTTCAGGCAAGCTTCTGCTTCTAATACCCCATGGAGAAGGCTCTTGCTAATCCCACCAGTGGCCTCTATGCTGCTAAATGCAAGTATTATAAACTTATCTTCTTATCTGACCTTTCAGCAGCATCAACAGGATTGACCTTTCCTCCCTGAAACAGTCTCCTCTATTGGCTTTCCAGATAGCACACACTCCAAATCTTCCATCTCACCCCCAACTTCCCCCACCACTCTTTTCTAACCTCCTCTACTAACTCTTCTTCTACCTTAAATTATCCACAACTCAGTCCATCCTAACCCTGTTCTCTTGTTACACTGTCTGTCTAAGTGGTCTAAATCCACTCCTGGCACCATCTTTGTGCTGACCACCCACAAATATATAAATCCAACCCACACTTCTCTGTTGACCTCCAAAACCATGTATCCAACTGTCTGCTCAATGGCTCCACTTGGATACATCAGACTCAACATCTGTAAAACTGACTCATCATATTACCCTCCAGACCTGCTCTTCCATTGTTGTTCTCGAGTTTCTGTAAATAATAATCATCTGCCCAGTTGCTTATGCAGGACACATGCAAGAAAAGCTCACTCATGCCCAAATCCAATCACCCCCAAATCCTGGTGATTCTACCTTCTAAATATCGGTCAAATCTGTCCCGGTCTGCTCATCTCCATTCCCATCAAACCTAAGCTTCCATGATCTTTCACTTGGCCTCCAGTGGTGGTGGTGTACCAGCTCAACTCCCTACATTTGCAGACTTCTCTCCCGCCCTGAGTCACCTTTCTAAACGTAAATGTGATTTCTCCCCTGCCGGTAGTGTTTCAGAAGCTTCCCACTGCCCTTTATCTAGATAAGTCCCAAATCCTTAGCAAGGCCAACCAAGCCTGCATATTAAGAACCTCGCCCAGCTGTGCTGCCTCTTTCCACCCCTGTGTTTTCCTGTTCCTGGCTCATGGGCCACTTGTTTTTCCTAGTTCTTCAAAGCCCCAAACACCATCGTTTCTTAGGGACTTCGGATGCTGTTCCCTCTGTGATATTTTTTCTTTCATGTGGCTAATTCCTTCCTATCCTCAGGTCTACAGTGAATTATCCTTTACTAGCCAGGCATAATTAATAATCTGTTTGATTAGTTTAGAACTGTTTTCTCTTCTAGACACTGAAGGAAATCATGAGGTGTTTCTGCTATGATTTCCCAACTGAAAAAAAACATGAAGAGCCATTGTTCTGTATCCAAAGTGCTTAACAAGTGATTTATTCTTGATAAATGGCAGCTTTTTTCTTTTTCATATTAGAGAACAGCCATAGAGGGTTTCTTTTTTTTTTTTAGCACTTATTAAATCACTTTGACTTTAGCAACTGTTTTTAGTCAGGACTCTTCACATGGTAATTGACAAATCCAACTCAGTCTGGTTTAAGCAACAAAGAATGAGGGGGAGAGATTTATTAATGCACCAAAATAGGAGGTCCAGGGGTATGCTGCTTTCAGGCACAGCAGGATCCAGGAGTGTAAGTGATGTCATCAAGATACGGTTTCTTTCTTAGGCACTGTCTCCATAAGGTGGCAAGGACTGCCAGTGATTCTCTGGGCTTACATTGTTCACACAGCTATAAATATTAGTGTAAATAGAATGCCCCATCTCTGAAAAACAGAGCCCCATCTCTGGGAGGGCTGTTTCGTGCCCATTCCTATCGATCTCACTGTGCCCATGAGGTTGCTGCCCTCTGACGTGCCAGGTCAAGTGGGAGGATTGGCCTTTCACAAACCACGTGAGTTAAGAATGAGGGACATGTGATCCCGGAGTCCCTGGATCGAGTCCCGCATCGGGCTCCCTGCTCGGCAGGGAGTCTGCTTCTCCCTCTGACCCTCCCCCCTCTCATGTGCTCTCTCTCTCATTCTCTCTCTCTCAAATAAATAAATAAAAAAAAAAAAAAAAAAAAATCTTAAAGAATGAGGGACATGGCATTTGGTCCGATTTTCAGAATGCACTTGAGTCCTGTAAAGCATTTGGGGCTCGTATTTGTTTAATCAACTTCCAACCCCTAATTCCTCTAAGAACTCCTAAAGAGACAGTGGGAAAGACTATATTGCTACTTGACGGCAAGGACTGTTAATACAGTGAACCCAGACAACCTAGATCCCAAGTCAGTGACACCTACAGAATATATGGGTTATGTGGGTACCCATGGGTTGTCCCAGGATGGGGCAGAGAGCCCATAGAAAAGATTGGATTTCCTGGTACATGGGAAGACAGCAGCTTAGAGCATTTGGGATATTATTATTATTCGTTTGTTCTCACAGACAGATTAAAGACAAGGACATCCTAGTTAACATAAAAACACATAATGTGTTGGTGAGAAATCAGCCCGTGTATGTGTTTGGGCAAAAGAAGCAAAAAGAAAATACATTAGTGCCCTTTAAAGGAATTTCCCCCAATGCTCTTCAGGATTCAGCTTCAGTTTCTGTTCACTTTGTACAAAGGTGTTTAAATATAAAGAAAGGATTTGAATATGTATAAGAAAGTCTTAAGTATAAACATCCTAAGGCTTTAAGATGTTTAGACATATTGCTTCCTGACCTCCAGAACAAAACTTTGGCTAATTAGAGACGTTTAATGAGCCTAGAGCTAGAGAAATGCACATTTACGGGGCACGTCATGTGCGTGCGGACAACACTGCTTGGGCGCGCTGAGGAGGGCAAGCGAAGGTCTGCTCAGAACAACGAGGTGGCTGTCCTTGCTGAATAGGAACATGGATTTTATAACGAAAAACTGGTAGTAGAGAACGTGGTTCTAGCCTGTTCTAATATTTCAACTGCATAAATGGACACAAATATCTTTTTTTATTCTGAAGTCCTTTCAGACACGCAGAAAAGTTGCAGGAATAGTACAAAGAACCCGTTCCCCAGATCACCAATATTGAGTATTTGTCTTATTTTGAGATATTTGAAAATTTGAGATATTTGCCTTATCATTCCTATCTCCCGACTCCCGCTTCTCCATATGTTATCCACAGACATGTTTTTTCCAAACCACTTGAGAGTAGACGGACTACCTCATACCCCTTTCCCCTCCAGTCTTCCCTTTGTGGTTCCTAAAATCAAGGCTATTCTCTTACTAACCGTAGTACAATTATCAGATCTAGGGAATTTCATATTAATATTATCTAAGCCACAGCCTGTGTTCAGGTATTGCCAGCCGTCTCAGCAGTGCCTTCGATAGCAGCGTGTTTTCCTGGCTCAGACTCCACCGAGGCTCGTGTATGGCATTTACTGACCATGTCTCCTTAGTTCCCCTTCATCTGGAACATTCCCCCAGCCTTTCTCTGTCAGGACATTAACAGCTTTTTAAGAATAAGGGCCATTTATTTTATAGAACACCCCTCAATTTGGATGTGTCTGATGTTTCCTTATGATTCATTTCAGATAGTGCATTTCAGGCGGGAATCCTGCGTGAGGGCTACATGTCCTTCTCAGGGTATCACGATTGGAGGCATACGATGTCTGTTTGCCCCTCATCGGAAACGTTCCTTTTGATCACTTGGCTAATGTGTTGTCCGATTTCTCTCCTGTACAGATTTTTCATCTGTTATTTCATAATTTGTAGAGAGACACTTTGAGGCCCTGTTAACATCCCATTCCATCAAACACTCGCTTCTTCCCAATCTCAAGTTCTTAACAGCCTTCTTTGAGTTGTTATGTAGATGAATGGCTTTCTCAAACTATTGGAAAAATATTTGAAGAAGCAAGCAAACGGTAATTTCACAAGCATTTGACAGAATAGCTGGCACTGAGCGTAGCTAAAGCAATCTCTGAGTTCACTCAGTGAGAAGACCTCTTGTCAGCATTGGCTAGGGGCATTGGAGAAATGGCTTTCATGTGTGGAGAGATGGCCAGCCTTTCCAGGATGTTCTCTAAGGAACTGGAGAGATCCACGGACATCTGAAGAAATCTGTCAGATTCCCTCGAAACTGTGAAACCTCAGTTAGTCTCAATTTCGTGACAAAGGGTAAATTAAAAGGCAGGAAAATAAAATAAGGGCTTATCAGAACTTTCTGGAAGCAAATCCATTCCAGGTTATCTCAGGAGTCTGCACATTTTGCTCAGTCCCCTCTGTCTACTATTTTTGTGCCCATAGTACATTTTGTTGAGAATAATGCTCAAAAGTTGTTCCTGTACACGGCATAGTATGAAACTAGAAACATACATTTCAGAAAAATCTTCAACAATAGCAATTTTTTAAACAGTTTTTCAAAGTTTATTCTCCAGTTATCAAAAGGCTTTTGAGGGGCACCTGGCTGGCTCAGTCAGTTAAGTGTCAGACTTTTGATTTTGGCTCAGGTCATGATCTCAGGGTTGTTGAGATCCAGCCCCGTGTAGGGCTCCATGCTGGGTGTGGAGCCTGCTTAAGATTCTCTCTCTGCCCCCACTCTCCCTCTCTAAAAATAAATGAATAAATAATTTTTTTTCTTTAAAGGCTTTTGAAAACAGAACATGCTATTCTCTAGGCCCCTAGTTAATTCAGATGTTGTAGCCTATATAAAGCATTCACTTTCCTGAACCTTTGCTGAATCTCATGAAATATTGCCATAGAACCTTAGATTTTCTGTTAAGGCCTGTGTACCTATGACTCCTTGTCTTTTGCTTTGGAAATGTATAAACTACTTTATGTTTTTAGATGAACTTGCAAGAATGTTGAATATGCCTTACCCACTCTTCTTGTCTTTCTTCCCCGTTCTCAGGACTTAAAATAGGAACCACCCAGGCCAATGGTCAGATTCCCCAGGCTGCACATTCTGTTAGCGCTGTTCTCGAAGAAGCCCAGAGGCATGCAGAAGCAACTAAGGTAAGGCCAGAGAGTAAGTAACTGACATTCTCAGCCTGTCTCCAGTAAGCCCATATTCTAAACCATTAGCAGTGTCCAATAACTGCTCTCCTAAAAAGAGAAAATCTAGTTCCAACAACTAAGAAGTCACTATAATTTCATTTAGATAGTTGCCTTTTTGTTAATCTTAAAGTTATACAGGCTAGAATGGAAAATTAAAGCCAACTGTTATCACATTGCTCCAGGAAAATGGAAGAATTTTTTTTTTAATGCTGATGCTTGGTAAATATTTTTAATTTAGCTACATTGATTTTGGCTGAAGGGATTTTCTTGCTGAAGGGCAAGTGGTTTTAGCACTCTGAAAGTGGACCCTGAGTTTTAAGCCCTTGGGATTTTTACTTTTTTTGAATAAATTAGAACAGTTAGTCAGAAGCCCTATATTAAATGCTAACTAAGCCCCAAAACTAGATTAGAAGACTACTAAAAGGGTTCTATTAGAAAATGTGCATTTTATATTTTTCTGTTAATGTTCAACATACATCCTCAGGGTGATGGAAAAGAAAACACATTTTAAAATAATAGCCAAATTGATATAACATTCTCTATAACTTTTTTTTCAGTAGAGATTAGTGAAGATTTATTTAATCTGAAAATTGTAGCTGAAAGTTGTAATCTAGTTACTATCTGGTAACATTTCAACTGACTATTCTGTTGAATATTTTCCACGTGTGATTCAAACAGCCTTGAATAATTGTACGTTCCATTATTTTTCACTTCATTCTCCCCCTCTCATTTTGTCCATCAGCCAGTGGTGGGAGCAATTACATCTTGTATTTATTGAAATTGTTATAATTTCTGAAAACCATTGTAGACCATTAAAAGTTGTGTTTCTCTAATATTCTTACGAGCTTCTCAAGTCCGACATCAGGCACCTCACCTTCAGCTCTTATTATTTCTATGGTTCCTGTAAAGCCAACTGAAGAGAAACACTTGAAAATGCTGAAAGCAACAAAAGGATCCCAGAATAGAAACCACTTTGCTTTGTGTGAACATCAGTTCCCAAACTGCCTGTTCAGAATTGTTTTTAAGTGTACATCACTAGTCAACTAGCTTATCATGCCAAGCAAATAAACCAAATAAAATAGAAACTCAATCATAAGGCACTTTGTAGAAAAAAGAAGAAAAAAACTACATAACTTCTAAATTTAATCGTCAGTGGTAAGAGGTGGTTAAGCCAAAGAAAAAAAATGAAAGCCTGATAATTATCATGAAAACAGAGGGATTCAGCTAAGCTGCCTGAAATTCCTGGGGAAGTTGCATTATATAAATGTTAAGTTACTATTATCATCTATTCCACTGTTGGCAGAAGGGGAACTGTGCCTCTTTAGCCTTTGGCCAAGTCTGATGTTCTGGTTTCCTCCAGGAGTAGCATGGGCAGCATGATTTTACTGCACAGAACCGAGCCACACATTTAGCTCACTTGGTATCATCATAACCTTGATGATTTTATCCCTGATTGGCCAGCCGAGTTTCACACAGTTAAGAAAAGGTAAATCTAAGACTGTGGACCAGGTGTGTGGATTCTCAGTCCGCCCACCGCCTCCCTTGAAGTTGTCATGCCAGAGGGAGAAAAGCCTGTAATTGGCTTCTCCCTGGTAGCCCACAGTCCTGGGGAAAGGCATCTTTGTTCTTGGCATGCCAGCAATCACTGATGCAAGAGAAGGCAGAACAGTTCTTTGCTAGGAGAGTTATTTTTTGTGCCCAGATTTGTACAAAGCTTACCGGTAGCCTAGAGAGAACTCTCTCTGTTTTATTTTTCCCTTCCATCTTCCTTGTACTAATCAAAGGAGGACATCTAAGCCAGGAGTTTTGGGGAAGGTTTGGGGAAGCTTCTTAATCACCTCTCGGCCACTGGAGGTATGATACAGAAGCAAAATAATTTTATAGACACCTGCTCCTGACAACTGAGCTTCACAACCAGCTCAACTCAGACCAAGAAAAATGTTATGGCTGCATATGCTGGGGACCCCCGGGCGGGGGCGGGGGGAGGGGGGCTTGTCTTGGGAACCAAGGCTTGAGTGGGAATTCCAGGAGAGCCATTTTGCTTCCATTCTGAGTTTACTTAGGCTGAGCTTAGGGTAGGTAAAGACTGAAGTAACCCCATAACTAGCTTAGCTCTGTATCACTAAAGCTCTTTCGATGATGTGGTGGTTGGGAAGAGATACATCTATAATCTAAACATAATAAACACCTCGTGTTCCATTTACTGAAGAAGACATGGTAGATTAGCGTTAAATAATGTTATCATCGGTAAGACTGTTAAGGGCCATTTGGAGTCATTCTCCTAATGCAAAGAGGAGCTAGCTCGTGAACCACCTGTAGTCTCAGGGCCTGAGGAATGGAGGCTCCCCCGACCCTCGGGAGGCAGACCTCACCGTCCAATGGAAATGTCACGCTGTGCTTGCTCTGTTGAAGGACAAGAAGCCAGCCCTTGGTAACCACGAGCCAGGAGCGCCGAGGACGCACCAGCTTCCCAAGTCCAGCCTGCCACCGCCCCCTCCCTTGCGGCGGTCTTCAGACTTCTGCAGCAGCCCGAAGACATGCCCCAGGGCCAAGGGCCCGGGCGGCGGCTTCCCGGCCCCGCCCGACGACTCTCTGCCGCCCCCCCCGCCACCGCCGCCCCTGGAGGACGACCAGCTCCCTCCGCCGCCCCCCGATTTCAACGACGCGCCCCCGGACTTCGTGCCTCCCCCACCGCCGTCGTTCGCAGGGGATGCGGGCTCTCCGTTGCCGCCCCCTCCCCCGCCCCCACCTGCACCTGCCCCCGAAGCCGCGAAGCCGCCCGCCCTTGGCGTCAAAAGACCTCCAGTCCCCCCGAAGAGGAAAGAGAACCCAGCACCGCCCGGCGGGGGAGGCAGCGGAGAGCAAGATTTCATGTCCGATCTAATGAAAGCTTTGCAAAAGAAAAGAGGCAACATATCCTAAGGGAAACGGATCAGTATCTTCTTGTGATGGGCATAATCACTTCTCACCTCAAGTGCATTTTTACTACTTTATTTCCGTGACATCTTGTTCATTTTCGATAAAATATTGACCCATTCAGACGAGAAATGATGTAAAATGTCTCACTGTAGCTCAAATACATTCATAACCATTAACCTAACACAGAAGTTAGAGTCTCTGCTAAATGTACATATCTTAACTGTTTCCACTTCTGTGAATGCATCTTCCCTTCCAAGTTAACTAAAATGGTTTTTATGTTCCTTTATTTTACTATGTTCAGAAGCATCAAATTAATAAAAGTTAAATTTTTTTTTCTTGGAGATGATACTTCTAAAAATATCAGTGTATATAAATCTATTGTGATATCGACGCCATGTTACAATATACTTGACCTTTTAAAATAGCTTTCAAAAGTCGTGGGCCTTCTAAAGTATTGTTGATCTTGGAGATATTTTCCATCTCCACCCCCATGACCTTCAGAATTTTCTGAAAAATCGAAAGAGAAAAAAGGAAAAAACAGGAGAGGCAAAGTGAATTCAGTTTCTTTGAGACTCATGGCTTGATTGATGGGGGTCCTGGACATACACTGTTTTGGTTTTGGTTTTCCAAAGGTCAAATAACATAGTAATGAAGAAAAGAGATATGTAGAGTTTGGGGATTCTCTGTTATTACACTGCTGTAAGTACACTATAAATTAAAATTTAGAGACAGGAAAAGGCAGTCATTTATCTCTCAGATAAATTTGATGCTCAATTTTAATAGCCAATTTATCTTGAGTTCCTGTTACCCTATCTCACTTCTCTTTCAAACTAACTTCTGGGAATCCTTTTAGATTTTCTGAGCTTTATTTCCATGGTTCTGTTTTTTCTTTTTAATTGTGAAACACCTCAAAATCTTTTTTTTTTTTTGAAGTATAATTAACACACAATGTTACATTAGTTTCAGGGGTACAACATCGTGGTTCGAGAACTCTGTATGTAACGGCTGTGCTTACCACAAGGTATTACAATATCATTGACTATATTCCTTATGTTGCGCCTTTTATTCCTGTGACTTACTCATTCCATAGCCGGAAGCCTGTGTCTCCCCCTCCCCTTCACCCATTGTGCCCATTCCCCCACCCCACCCCCTCTCCTCTGGCAACCATCAGTTTGTTCTCTGTATTTAAGGGTCTGTCTCTGCTTTTTTTTGCTTATTGATTTTTTTTTAGATTTCACGTATGAGTGAAATCTTACGGGACTTATCTTTCTCTGACTTATTTCACTTGGCATAATATCTTCTAGGTCTATTCATGTTGCTGCAAATGGCAAGATTTTATTCTTTTTTATGGCTAATATTCCTTTGTGTATATATAGCACCTCTTCTTTATCCATTCATCTGTCTGTGGCCACTTAGTTTGCTTCCATATCTTGGCTATTGTAAATAATGCTGTAATAAACGTAGGGGTGCACCTATCTTTTAGAATTAGTGTCTTCGTCGGGCGCCTGGGTGGCTCAGTTGGTTAAGCGACTGCCTTCGGCTTAGGTCATGATCCCGGAGTCCTGGGATCGAGTCCCACATCGAGTCCCACATTGGGCTCCCGGCTCAGCGGGGAGCCTGCTTCTCCCTCTGACCCTATCCCCTCTCATGCTGTTTCTCTCTCTCTCTCTCTCTCAAATAAATAAATAAAATCTTTAAAAAAAAAAAAAAAGAATTAGTGTCTTCGTTTTCTTTGGACAAATAGTAGAGGTATCACTGCATCATACGGTGTTTCTGTTTTTGTTTGAGGAACCTCCATACTGTCTTCCACAGCGGCTGCACCAGTTTACTTCCTACCAACAGTGCACATGGGTTACTTTTTCTCCACATCTCAAAATCTTCTTAAAGCAGGTAGAAAATAAATAATAACTCATATGTTACTTTCTAGTTAAGGAAGATGATTAATCTTTTTTTTCAAGTTAAACAGGTTTATTGGAAATATGCATTATAATCTTCAGAGGAAATTACATGCAGCATTTTACAAATGTATTTGACAGCGAAGCTTTCTGCAAATAAACACATTACACCATCTAAGTGAAGATGATTAATCTTATGTTTTAATATTTGGGGGGAACTAAGCTCTAAATTGACATTACAAAAAAGCAAATTCAGATCTTAAAGCCAAAATATTTAGTAATTAAAATTAATGAGGTGCTCTACACTTTTCCTAAGCATGTTCCTAAAATAGGATAGAAGATAAATGCTTTACATTAAATGTCTCCTCATGCACAGTAATCCTTTCCTGTTTGTTTTTGTTTTATGATGATCTTTGACGCCAGATGCATTAAAAACACAACTTTTCTGAGACCTGGGGAAAGCCTGATCATTATGCAGATCTCTGGGACAATACAAGAAAGGTGTTAATGGCAGAATTTTCTTAGGAACTGATTTGGAGATGGAGAGCTCACAGAGGAAATGTAGAACAGAATGTCTGTGGCCACACAGAATTGTCCAGGTTGCTTCCACCTGACATAGGTTAATGAACCAAGCCTGTGAGGTTCAGGACAAAAAGTTGTTCGTTAGAATTACCTGGATCTTACTTGCTTTGTTCAAAATGACCACCTAGTTTGCAGATGAGGAAATGCATTAGTACTTGAGAAGAGTAATTTAGAATTCAGTGCCTCTGCCATCAAAAAAATAATAACCCTGGGGCACCTGGGTGGCTCAGTCGTTAAGCATCTGCCTTCGGCTCAGGTCATGATCCCAGGGTCCTGGGATCGAGCCCCATGTCGGGCTCCCTGCTCCGTGGGAAGCCTGCTTCTCCCTCTCCCACTCCCCCTGCTTATATTCCCTCTCTTGCTGTCTCTCTGTGGCAAATAAAATCTTAAAAAAAATAATAATAATAATAATAATAACCCTTTGCCGACTGGATTTCAGAGTATAAAAACCTTGACGGCACTTCCCAGCCATGTCTAGAGCAGGAAGCAAACACATTCTCCATCCCACAGCCACAGAGTCGCCAAGATGAGGGGACCCTGGAAACGACCCACTACATTAATTAGGATCATGACTTTACATGACAAAGACCCTGGAGCAATCTTAAGCAAAGAGTAGGACTTAATTACACAATTCCGAGGAGCAGAATGCCAGTACCCAAGGCTACATGTGCCCCTAGACTATTGCACAGGACCTAGAACTGGTGCCTGGAAATTCATAGTTTTCCCCTCTCATCTCTGCTCCTGTCCATACGCTCGCCTCCTTGTCCCTCTCTTTGCAAACATTGTTATTCTCTTTGTGTTGGCACTCCACCTTTCGGTTCCTATGGTGGAAGACAGTCTCACTTTCCAACTGCTGAATTTCTCTTTGCATCTGTCTAGAGGCCAGGATGGACTGGCAGTCTACCTTTTAGCCCCAACTGGGAAAATTCGCTAAAAGAGAACCTCATTGGCCTGAGTGAATAAAGTGTCATTGCTCAGCCAAATCATTAGTAGCCAGAACATAACACCGGACGTACTGGGACCCATCACTGTGGATGAAGAAGGCTGAGAGAGGAGGATGAAGGCACTGAAGAGGGCAGAGGGAGAGCTGTGGTTGTTATGGGCTTCACAGAAGACCCAAAAAGTGTCACTTCAAACATATTCCTAACTTAACAGAGAGAAATCGGGCCTGACAATGTGCTTAACCTAGATCCCACCGAGCTGGGTTACAGCCCCAGTTTTGTAACTCCCATCCATACCATACCTTTCCTCTACAAGGGAAAAAATATATAAAAATTCAAACATAAAATGTTTGTTTTAACATTTGATAATATGAATTTTAGGAAAGCTCCCGAAGAGAATTAACTGATTTTGTGGTCAAAGTGTTGATAGTTTTAGTGAACCAAAGGGTTGAATACATTGTGTGTGTCTAGTCTTTGCCTGTGTGGTGGGCCCACTTTGATCTCTGTTATCCAAGAAAGAATCCTTTGTTAAGGTCTTTTCAGTCAGGAATCTTAGAAATTGGGGCTGCTTTTGCCTCATCTTGGGGCAGAAGTTTGCTTTCAATAGGCCCAGGCACCAGATCAGGAGCTCTGTGTGATTTTCACTCAAGTGGAACAGAATCTCTAGTGTCTAGCAGAAAGGTCTTCACAAACACTACTTATACATGAGTCTATTTAGGTCAGCCTTGAAAATGCACCAAAATCTGTTCCCCTTTCATGAAAAGCTTAGCCACAAATTTGGATGTGAGGGAAGTACCATCTTTGGGGTGGAGCCATCGAGGAAGGAACTGTGGGATTAAGACAGTAATCCTGTATCATAATTTATAATAATTACAGAATTTCGTGTGTAATGTTGCCAACAGGACAAAGACCCAGGTAATAGGATAACTACGAAGCAAAACAAAACACAGGGTTTGATCAAGTTTACAAGAAACAAGATTTAACATGCCAGGAGACAGACTGTCCTGCTTTCAGCGGGTCTTGGAGGGAAATGAACATTTAAGCTTCTACTGTGTGATTTACGTATTTTATTTAGTCATAGAAACAATGGCTGGTATGATACTGAAATTATCAAACTCAATGGTAACTGAGCCTTTGAAATTTGAGATTTTTTGGCTTGATATATGGTCAGTTTTTATAAATGACCCACATGTGTTTAGGTACAACGTACTGTAAATGTTGCTTAGAATAGCCTTGCTAAGCAGGTGGCTCAAGGCTTCCACAGCCTAATATGTAGTCTGCTTGTTCCATCAACTACTTGGAAGAATGTGTTAAAATCCCCTTTGATGAAGGTGGATTTTTCAATAGCTTCTAATTGTTCTGGTAAATTCTGCCTTACATATTCTGACACTTAATATTAAGTATAAACAAAATTTATTTGTATATTTTCCTGGCAAATTGAACAGTAGACCTCTGTGTACTGCTCTTTGCTTGGTATATTCATACGGCTGTACCATCTCTTTTTGGTTATTTGCCTGAAAAATCTTTCTATCCATTTATTGTCAAACTTTTTATATCATGATATTTTAGGTTTGCCACTTGTAGATGGCATAGAAGTGGATTTTGTTGTGTTTATATCTAGTCCAGCCACCATTGTCTTTTAACTGGCAAATTTATTTTTTTAACCCTTACTGTGATGATTATATGTATAAGTCTTATTTTGTACTGTTTTTAATATCTTATTTTGTACTTTCTATTATCTGGATTTTTCTGGGGCTTTTGTCTTTCTATCTTTTCATGTAACTAAGGATTTTTTCCCTTACTCCATTTTGAATCTTATTGGAAAGTTATACACTCTGTTTTTATTCTTTCAATGGCTACCTATAAGTGACAACATCATACTTAAGAAGGTCTAAAGTTAAACAGCTTTAACCAGGACAATACAAGACTTGAGAACACTTTAATTTCAGTCATACACACACACACACACACACACACACACACACTATTGTCCAGTGTTTGAATTCTGTCTCAGGGTTGTTTTTTTTCCTAGAATGTCTTTATTACACACTCATTCTTGAAAGATGGTATCACTGTATATAAAATTCTGGATTGGCTGTAGATAAACTTTAGTAAATACCAAAGAACAGTGAGTTATTTGAGAATGTTGTCCCCCTATCTTCTAGCTTCCACTGATGCTGTTGAGAAGTTGGCTGTCAAATTATCATTTCATTTTGGTCATCTTTTTGTTCCCTTTCTGGATGATTTTAAGACTTCTCTTTATTGAGGTCCAAGTGTGGGTTACTTTTTATTTGAATACTTGGGAATCTGTGGAGGCTCCTAATTTTAAAATGTGTGGATTTCACTATTCTGGAATATTCTCATATATTTTGTTTTCAAATATTGCCAGTTCTGGAGCTCCAGTGAAATGTATGTCGGGCCTTCTAACTATCCTCTGTATCTCTTAATTTTGTATATTTTCCCTAATGTACTCATTTCATTTTTGGGGAACTAATGAAAATGGTATTTTTAATTTCAGATTTAGTTGTTCATTGCTGGTATATAGGAATACAATTGCAATTGACTTTTGCATAAAACCTTGAATCCTGCAACCTTACTGTAATTGCTAATTAGTTCCAGGATTTTCTTTTGTCAGTTGTTTTTGAATTTTCTACATAGACAATCATGTCACCTGTAAACAAAGACAGTTTATTTTCTTCCTCCCCAATCTGTATACCTTCTATTTCCTTTTCTTATTAAGTTAGCTAGGATTTCCAGTAGGATGTTGAAAAGCAGTGGTGAGAGGGCACATCCTTATCTTGTTCCTCACCTTAGCAGGAAAGCTTCTAGTTTTTCACCATTAAGTAAAAGGTTAGCTGTAGGTTTTTTGTAGATGTTCTTTAGCAAGTTGAGAAAATTCCCCTCTATTCCTAGTTTGTGCAGACTGTTTATCATGAATGGCTGTTGAATTTTGTCAAATGCTTTTTTCTGCATCTATTGATATGACCACATGATTTTGGTAGAGTTGATTTTCTCTATTGATTTCCTGTTTTCAATTTCATTGATTTCTGCTTTAATTTTCAATTCTTTACTTCTGCTTAATTTGGCTTTAATTTACTATTCTTTTTCTAACTTCTCAAGGAGGAAGATTAGATTATTGGTTTTAGGTCATTCTTCTTTTCTACTCTGTGCATTCAGTGTTATAAATTTCTCTTTAAGCACTTCATCCTACAGATTTTGATAAGTTGTATTTTCATTTTCATTAAATACTGTTTCATTCCTCTTGAGATTCCTTCGACTTATATGTTATTTTGAAGTGTGTTGTTTAATCCCCAAGTCTTTGGAGATTTTCCAAGTATCTTTCTGCTATTAATTTCTGCATTTAATTCCATCATGACCTGAGAGCAGACATTGTATGATTTATATTCTTTTGAATTTGTTGGGGTGCCTGGGTGGCTCAGTTGATTGAGTGTCTGACTTCAGCTTGGATCGTGATCCCAGGGTCCTGGGATCAAGTCCCATGTCGGGCTTCCTGCTCAATGGGAAGTCTGCTTCTCCCTCTCCCTCTGCCTGCCACTCCCCCTACTTGTGCTCTCTCTCTCTCTCTGCCAAATAAATAAATAAAATCTTAAATTAATTAATTAATTTAAATTTGTTAAGGTGTGTTTTATGGCCCAAAATATGGTCTGTCTTGGTAAATGTTTCATGTAAGCTTGAGAAGAATGTGTATTCTGCTGTTATGAGATAAAATAACCAATAGATGTTAATTATATCCAGTTGATTGATGGTGCTGATGAGTTCAACTGTGTCCTTACTAATTTTCTGCCTGCTGGATCTGTCCATTTCTGACGTAAGGTTGTTGAAGTCTCCAGCTATAATAATGGATTCATCTATTTTTCCTTACAGTTCTATTAGTTTTTGAATCATGTGTTTTGATACTCTGTTGTTAGGCACATACACATTAAAGAGTGTTATGTTTTCTTGAAGAATAAACCCTTTTATCATTCTGTAATGCACTTATTTATCCCTGATACTTTTCCTTGCTCTGAAATTAATATAGCTATTTCAACTTTCTTTTGTTTATGTTAGCTTGTTATATCTTTTTTCCATCCTTTTAATTTTAACCTATATGTGTTCTTGTATTTAAAGTGGATTTCTTGGGGGTGCCTGGGTGGCTCAGTCATTTAGCGTCTGCCTTCGGCTCAGGTCATGATCCCAGGGTTCTGGGATCGAGCCCCGCATCGGGCTCTCTGCTCAGCGGGAAGCCTGCTTCTCCCTTTCCCACTCCCCCTGTTTGTGTTCCCTCTCTGTCAAAAAATAAATAAAAATCTTTAAAATAAAAAAAATAAAGTGGATTTCTTGTAGCCAGAATGTAGTTGGGTCTTGCTTTTTGACTAGCACTCTGATAATCGGTCTTTTTTTTTTTTTTTTTGAAGATTTTATTTATTTGACAGAGAGAGACACAGTGAGAGAGGAGCACAGGCAGGGGGAGTGGGAGAGAGAGAAGCAGGCTTCCCGCCGAGCGGGGAGCCCGATGCAGGGCTCGATCCCAGGACCCTGGGATCATGACCTGAGCCGAAGGCAGACGCTTAACGACTGAGCCACCCAGGCACCCCTGATAATCTGTCTTTTAATCGCTGCATTTAGACAACTGATGTTTAAATCAATTACCCATGTAGTTGGATTATTATCTACCATATTTGTTATTGTTTTCTACTCATTGCCCTTGTTCTTTGTTTCTCCTTTTGTCTTCCACTCTTTTTCTACCATTTGTGGTTTTATTTTTTTAAAGATTTTATTTATTTATTTGACAGAGAGGGAGACAGAGACAGAGACAGAGAGAGCACATACAAGCAGGGGGAGCAGCAGAGGGAGAGGGAGAATCAGGCTCTCCACTTAGGAGGGAGCCTGATGTGGGACTCGATCCAGGACCCTAGAATCATGAACTGAGCCAAAGGCAGACACTTAACCAAATGAGCCACCCAGGCGCCCCCGATTTGTGGTTTTAACTGAGCATTTATATGATTCCATTTTCTCTCCTTTTTTAGCACATCAATTATACTTTTTATTTTTACTTTGTTAGTGGTTGCTCTTGAGTTTGCAGTATGTATTTACAAGTAATCCAAGTTCATTTTCAAGTAACACTGCAATGCTTCATGGCAGTGCAAGTACTATAACAAAATATTTTTTATTCCCCCCTCCTGTTTCTCATATCATTACTGTCCTTGATTTCACTTACACATAAGCCATAATCATCTAATATATTGTTGCTAGTGTTGTTTTTAACAAACTGTTATCTATTACATTAAGATTAAGAAAAATAAAACTTCCTTTTATCTTCACTTATTCCTTCTCTAATGCTCTTTCTTTCTTTATGTAGGTCTGAGTTTCTGACCAATATCATTTTCCTTCTCCCTGAAGAATTTCTTTAAGCATTTCTTGAAGGTCTGCTGGCAACAAATTTCTTTTCTTTTCTCTCTCTTTTTCTCTTTTGTCTTTTGTCCTTCACTTTTGAAGGATAATTTTGTAGGATACAGAATTCTAGTTTGGCAGGGTTTTTTTTCTCAACACTTTAAATATTTCACTCCATTCTCTTCTTGCTTGCATGGTTCCTGTGAAGTCAAATGTAATTCTTACCTTTTTTCCTCCATTTATAAGATGTTTTATTCTTCTGGCAACTTCTGGGATTTCTTATTTATCTTTGATTTTCTAGATTTTGAATATGATATGCTTAAATACTGGTGGTGATGTTTGGGGGCTGTTTATCCTACTTGGTATTCTCTGAGCTCCCTGGATTTGTGGTTTGGTGTCTGGCATTAATTTGGGAAAATTCTCAGTCATTACTTCTCTTCCTTTCTTCCTAGTATGTGTATAATATATCTTTTGCAGTTGTCCCATAGTTCTTTGATATTCTGTTTTGTTTTGTTTTCAGTCTTTTTTTCTCTTTGCTTTTCAGTTTTAGAAGTTTCTATTAACATATCCTCAAGCTCAGAGATTTTTTCTTAAGCTGTGTCTAGTCTACTAATGACACCGTCAAAGGCACCTTCATTTATGTAAGAATGGTTTTGATCCCTAGCATTTTTTTTATTCTTTCTTACATTTTCCATCTCTCTGCTTACATTATCCATCTATTTTTGCATGGTGTCTACTTTTTCAATTAGAGCCCTTGCATATTAACCATGGTTATTTTTAAATACTGGTCTGAGAATTCCAACATTCCTGCCATATCTGACTGTGGCTCTGATGCTTGCTTTGTCTTTTCAGACTGCTTTTTGCCTTTTAGTATGGCTTGTGATTTCTTTGTGAAAGCTGGACGTGATGTGTTGGGTAAAAGGCATTGTGGTTAATATGCCTTTTGTAATATGATGGTAAGGTATGGGGAAGGGGAAGTATTCTATAGTCCTATGATTAGGTCTCAGTCTTTTAGTTAGCCTATGACACTGGGCACTGGTCTATGCACTTCCCAAGTGCTTCTCAGTTTTCTTCACTCTTAGGTGGGACAAGATGGCTACAGAGGGTTAGAGCCAAGTATTTCCCTTCCCCCACATGGAAGGCTAGAGGAGGCTGGATTTGGTATTCCACTTTCCCCTGGTCAGGTAAGCTGTGATAAAATCTCACTAGGTTAGGCTTTGGTAAAATATTTTTTCCTGCAGGCAGCTCTTGTTAAGAAGACTGGAATGCTCTGGCATATTTCAAAATGAGCTACTTTCCCTTTTCTCTGCTGGAAACATGAGGGCATTTTTCTTAGATCACCACTGTGAGAACCTGGTATAACTCCTGGAAATAAAACTCACAAAAGTGTGGGAATGTTACCTGAATGGATCTCCTTGGAGCTCATAACTCTCAGACTTATAACACATCTCTCTAAAAGATTCACAAACTAAAACAGATCGAAAATAAGTAAGAATGAGTGGCACAATTGAAAAACTTGATCCAATAAAATACATAGTATTTACATTAACTTAGAGAATATACATTATTACCAAATATGCATGAAGCAATTATACTTTTCTATGTATTAGGACACACACAAAAAAAATCAAATTCCCCCAGATTGGTATAATGTATGTTATAGTCTCTGGCCACAAAGTGAAATAAAACAAATAACTACAAAAGAATAGCCAAAACAAAAAAGCCAACCCACTTGGAAAGTTAAAGCAACTTCTGTGGAACTCTTAGGTTAAAAATAAAGTCAATATGAAAAATGCAGATTAATGGGGCGCCTGGGTGGCTCAGTGGTTACGCATCTGTCTTCAGCTCAGGTCATGATCCTGGGGTCCTGGGATTGAGCCTCACATCAGGCTCCCTGCTCAGTGGGGAGTCTGTTTCTCCCTCTCCCTCTGACCCTCCTCCAGCTCATGCTCTTGCTCTCTCTCTCAAATGAATAAATTTTTTAAAATGCAGATTACTTAGAAACTAATAACAATGAGAATAGCCAAAGCAGTACTCACTAGAAATTTTATAGTCTTAATTTCATGTATTAGAAAACAAGATTAAAAATAAATGAACTAAGAGTGTACTAAACCAGGAAAGTCAAAAGAATAAAAAAAAAAAAAAAACCTGAAGAAATTAGAAAGATTTCACTTATAAAGAGAAAAATAAAAATTAAACAGAAGACTAAAAAAAAAGCAAACAGATGACCTGAAAAGGCCAACATAAAAGACTAAGGTTTAGCAAATTTAATCAAGGATAAAAGATTGAGAACATATATTAAGAAGTTTAAAAACAAGTACAGGGACAAAATTACAGATATGGAAGAAATTAAATATTATAAGACAATAAATAGCACATATAATATGTGTCAACAAAATCAAGCATCTTGATGAATTAGATTAATTTTTTAAGAAATATATGAATTACCAAATTGGATGCAAGAGGATACAGAAAACCTGTAGTCTCATAATCACAGGAAGATATGAAAAGAGTTTTCATTTACCTAGTATCTCATTTCCCTTTCTTCTTAATTAACAGAAGATCTAGTGGGAATGGCAACATACCTGGCTAAAAATAGTTTCCTAGACTCACTTTGCAGCCATAAATGGTCAGTGACCCAGTCCTTGCCAGTGAAATCCAAAAATAGAAATGAGATGTAAGTAAAAGACTGTTGGGGATTTCTAGGAAGGATTTTTGTTTCCCTGTTACAGGCACCCTCCCTTCTTCCCTGTTCCCTTCCTCCACCCTGACTGGACTGAGGATCAAAGCTTGGAGGTCATCAGTTATTTACTGACCATGAGGCAACAAGCAGAGGACCAACTCAATGCCATAAGGAGATGGGGGAATGGAAAGGAAAGTCTTGGGCCCCTCAGGGCATTGCTGAGCTGTTGCACCAGCCCTAGAATGCTTGGTCATACACTTCCCTTTGTGTGACTGAAACAAACCTCTATGCGGTTAAGACAGTGTTAGTCAACTTCCAGTTATTTGCAGCTGAAGAAAAAGAATTTTCAATTCTCAGGTGATGTGAATATCTAGTTAAGTTCAACAACAAGGCTAAGATGAACCATAGAAACCAAAAACTATCCTATGTACCAGTGAACCCATTTAGAAAAGGTAGTACAAAAGTGATCTCATCCACAATAACAACAAAAACTACAATATATCTAAGAATTGATATAAGAAATCTTCAAAGCTGGAGGCACCTAGGTGGCTAGGTCAGTGAAAGCGGCTGCCTTCAGCTCAGGTCATGATCCCCCATCAGGCTCTCTCTCTCTCTGTGTCTTAAATAAATAAATACAATCTTTAAAAAAAGAAATGTTTTTAAAAAAGAAATCTTCAAAGCCTATATGGAGAAAACTATAAATTTTTATTATAGGACATAAAAGAAAATGTTAGGAAACAGGTACAGATAGCCCTTACTTTGCATAGTTCCAACATGCACAAGTTCCAATTACCACAATTTAGTTAAATAACACTAGTTCCCCAACATTTGCTACCATGGTATTATAACTGGGGACAATTGGGTAAAGTACAAACTTCACTGTTAGCATTACAGTCCACAAATCACTACATAAGAAACAGATGAATATTGTGGGCAGTGACCAATCACATCACTTCTTTCAAAGTGTGTTAGTGATTGATCACTGTATACTTGTTATTCAGTTTATGCACAGACAGCAAAGTGTGTAGTTGCATTGGCTCCTTGTCTCCCAGTGGTAAACCCACATGACATTTTATAAAAATGATCATTGAGGGGCGGCTGGGTGGCTCAGTCATCAAGTGTCTGCCTTTGGCTCAGGTCATGATCCCAGGGTCGTGGCATCAAGCCCCGCACATCGGGCTCCCTACTCAGTGGGAAGCCTGTTCTCCCTCTCCCACTCCCCCTGCTTGTGTTCCCTCTCTCACTGTGTCTCTCTCTGTCAAAAAAATAAATAAAATCTTTTAAAAAAAATTTTTTTTAAAAAGATCATTGAAAGAGGGAAATTGGCAATAAAGATGAAACTGCAATACATAAATGAAAAATGATAATACTGAAAGTGAAATTCAAATTGAACATAAATGGAGTTATAGAAAAAATAGTGGCAACTCACTAAGATGTAGAAAAGATCCTAGCTCTGTATTATGAAGTATATAACAAGAAAGAAGGCAAGCACTGTTCAAGCCACTCTTGATAAATTTTTTAGGAAGAAAGAAACACTTTCTCAATGTTTCTAATGTTTTAAATTACAATGCACTAAATACTAGTTTTACTATTTTATTTCCCTATATATCCACAGCCAACAGTGAAAGAGTTTTTAAGGTTTTGACCAAAATTTTTGAAGATCACAAAACAATCATAATTTTTCCCATTGATTATTAAGATCACTTTGCATGGTTTTAGTTTGCATGGCCATTTTTACAGTCCTGCAGTACCATGCAAAATGAAGAACGCCTGTAGTATGTTCCTGGATGGGAAAACTCAGTGTTGTAAAGGTGTCAGTTCTTTCCAAGTCACTCTATAAATTTTTTTTAAGATTTCATTTATTTGCCAGAGAGAGAGAATACAAGCAGGGGGAGCGGCAGGCAGAGGGAGAAGCAGGCTCCCTGTGAGCAAGGAGCCAGATGTGGGACTCAATCCCAGGACCCCAGGATCATGACCTGAATCGAAGCAGATGCTTAACTGACTAAGCCACCCAAGTGTCCTTCACTCTAAATTTAATATAAACCCCAATCAAAATCCCAGCAAGATTTTTTTCTGAAAGTTGACACACATAAAAATTCATCTAAAATAATTAAATAACAAAGAAAATATTTCTTTTATTTACAGAGAAAAAAAGCATGTGCACGCACAAGTGGTGTGGAGGGACAGAGGGAGAGAGAGAATCTTAAGCAGGCTCCACACCCAGTGTAGAGCCCCATTTCACAACCCAGAGATCATGACCTGAGCCAAAATCAAGAGTCAGACGCTCAACCGACTGAGCCACCCAGGCACCCCTATCATTACTTTCTAAAATGTTTTCTTTGTGGGGTGCCACCCAGGAGTGGCTCATCCGGTTAAGCGCCTGCCTTCGGCTCAGGTCATGATCTAAGGGTCCAGGGATCGAGCCCCAGGTGGGGGGCTCCCTGCTCAGTGGGGAGTCAGCTTCTCCCTCGCCCCTCCCCCACTTGTGCTCTCTCTCTCTCACGCCCTCTCTCAAATAAATAAAATCTTTTTAAAAATTTTAAAAAATAATAAAAAGGATTAATGATAGCAGAATAACAAAATATACTATACTGTTGATACTATACAATCAAAATAATTAAGAGTTGCATTGCTAGAAGAGTTGAAAAAAAAAAGTCTAGCAGTGATCTCAAAGATATGAGAACTTAATATATAATAAAAGTATTTCAAACATGTATGAAAAGGATAAACTATTTGACAAATAGTATAGGGACATTATCTGCCAATGTGGCAAAAAAAAAATCAACAAATCTCAAAGGGATTAAAAAGTACACATTCTAAAAATACTAGAAGAAAATATGAGGAAATACTTTTTATAAAATTTAAACAATACAAACCACATATAAAATCCAAAAGTGCTTTTTTAAATTGCCAAATTCAAATATATGAAAATTAAAAACCTGTTTAAAAAGACACCACCAAAGAAGAAAGTACTGATGATAGAAAAGAAACACTATTTACTATATGAAAAACAAAAATTATCTGCTACATGAATAACAAAAATTGATATTAAAATAATAAATTAGGGGCGCCTGGGTGGCTCAGTCAGTTAAGCGGCTGCCTTCAGCTCAGGTCATGATCTCAGGGTCCTGGGATTACCAGCCCCACATCGGGCTCCCTGCTCAGTGGGGAGTCTGCTTCTCCCTCTCACTCTTCCTCTGTGCTCTCTCTCTCTCAAATAAATAAATAAAAATCTAAAAAAAAAAAAAAATTTCTAGGATCATGTACACGAGGAGCCATCATGAATAAAACCTCACTGGCCATACATGGGACAATTTGTACATAGGTTAGGATAATAACTGCAATAGTCTAAAACATAAAATGTGCTTAAATTCAAGAGTTCATAATGATACTAAAACAAATAAACAAGCCTACTGGCTGTCTTTGGAGCATGCTTGGGAACCAATCCTTTGCCTTTCTGTATCTCAGGATAACCAATAATTAATGATAGAAAGTTTTCCTTTATAGAAGGATTACAGCTAACAAATGAATGCTAGGATTAGATTATCATTTTACAACCTTATTGAATCAGTGGGTCAAGGAGATGACTGTCAGGGGCTGCTGATATCACAAAAAGAGACAGCCAATATGTACTTGTTGGTGGAAGTGCACACACTTTCCTTCTGATGGCAAGTATTTCCTCCGATAAATTGAAGGTTTATAGAAATACAGCCAACAGAGCAACATGTTAAACAATAACGCAGAGATGCAACCAGCAAAATGCAGACTCTGGGACACACTATGGGATAAGTAACCTGCTTTCTTTAACCAAAACAAAAAATTGCAAGGAAAAAGAAGATGCAGGTGGTTGTATCCAAAAATAACAAAAGAAACTCAAGAAATTTTGTCATCTAATTTGAATGTATAGTCCTTACTTGGATCCCAATTCAAATAAGTAACTATAAAATAATAATACTGATGATAGTAACTTATAAAACAATAGGAAAAATCCAAAAACTAGTCATTTGATTTGATGAATTAGGGAGTTGTTCAGTTGTCTTAAGGTGATACGGTTTGGCATGTGTTTTCAGTCATTAATGTTTGGAGATACATATAGAAATATTTGTAAACTAAATGAAACACATCTGGGAACTTATGTGGGGATATAGAAATTATACCTCAATTAAAACAATAACTAGAAATGAGGGGAAATGTGTAGGGATGTAGATGAAATAACACTGATCACACATTGATAATTAAGAAGCTGGCTGGTAAATCAGTTCATTATACTATTCTCTTTACTTTGGTTAATGTTTGAAAACCACTATAATAGACAAAAAAGCTCTAGGAGTATGGTTAAACTACATACTTAGCCGATGTGCCCCACAGCACTGGGTACATAGCATGTCATAGATGAATACTTACAAGTTCATTAAAAGATTGTCATAAGATTTTTCAGTTATTGAGAATAACTCACACAGCTTGCCAAACATATTTTATTATTCCACTAAAGTTATTCATTAGAACAAAAATGATCACAAAGTTGTTCCAAAGAATAGGTCCAGTTTATTTGATTAAAAAATATTTGCAAACATAATCCTTTTTATGAAATGTGGGGTTGTCATCAGAATGTAGTCATTAAGAATTTATCAAATAGATCATTCTATGTCGAATTCAATGACAGAAGTATTCCTTAATTTATTTACCCTAAATTAAGATGAGCAGCTAACTCTGAGGTCTTTAGCCCAAGAAGGAGTAGGTGAGGAGTAGCCTGCTTTCTCAGCTGCAGAATGCTTCTGGAAAGGATGCTGAAGAACGTGCTGGAGAAGACAGACCTGCCAAACAATTGAAGCACATAGATACAGATTTCTTTCTTGGGACCCTTATCAATTTTCTAAATTCCCAGAATGACAAGGTTAAATTTATATTTCTTTAAAAATATTTAAACATTTTATGTTTTTTTAAAATTTCAACTATAGTTGTTACTTAAAATTTCTATCATTCCACAGAAAGTTCCTTTAAGTACTAGTTTTGTGCTAAAACAGGAGAGCAAATACATACCCTGTCACAAAGACTATATATATATATACCACAAAGACTACATATATACGTCCCAATAATTTTGAAGTTCTTTTACAGCATTAAGAGAATTATAATTTTCTAAAATATTTACAAAAATAAAAGAATGTCAGTGGTTTGCCATCTTTCCAAATCAAGGGCATGGATTCCAACTCATGCTGCTTCCTCATTTGCAATTTGAGCCTTGGTAATAGACTGAGGCATCAAAGAACACACCTCTTTCAACAAGAATTCTAGGATCAAAATGTATATTTCCATCCAGTTATAAAATAAGTCATGGGAATGTAATGTACAGCATGGTGACTCTAGTTAATAATACTGTATAGCATATTTGAAAGTTGCTAAGAAAACAGATCCTAAAAGAACTCATCACAACAAAAAAATTTTGTAACCATCTATGGTGATGGGTGTTAACTAGACTTACTGTGGTCATAGTTTCACAATATATACAAATATTGACTCATCATGACATTAAAGTAATATAATGTTGGGCGCCTGGGTGGCTCAGTCGTTAAGCGTCTGCTTTCGGCTCAGGTCATGATCCCGGGGTCCCGGGATCGAGTCCCACATTGGGCTCCCTGCTCAGCGGGAGGCCTGCTTCTCCCTCTCCCACTCCCCCTGCTTGTGTTCCTGCTCTCGCTGTCTCTCTCTCTGTCAAATAAATAAAATCTTAAAAAATAAAATAAAATAAAATAAAGTAATATAATGTTATATGTCAACTATACCTCAATTAAAATATGCTTTTTGGTGGTTTTGTCATTTCCTTGGGTGTTAATAAAGGAATACTTGGTTCAGATAGAAAAAGGTGTATGATTATCTATACTAAGAAAGTACCAAGAGATCAGAGATCAAATTACTGTATTACTAATATTTTAAATAGGAAGATTCATCATAATCAATATGGTGCTCTTAGAACCTCTCTTAACTTCTCCCAGGTGCTTTATACATATCCTTTTATTAAAGTTAGTTTTATACCTATCTAATCTCACTTGTTGGCTAAAAATCTCCCTGAATACATTTTTACATACTTCTTCATAGCACCTCACATACAGTCTCAAGAAATGTTTGATGCAGGCAGGTAAACATAAGTTGTGTGTGTAAAGGGTTACCTTACAGAGGTTTAACAAAAATCTTTTTCCTTCCCTGCATGAGAATTGAACCCTTAATTAACTTCCTAGGTCTGCTCCCCTAGTCACTTGATAAGGTCGTATGACAATATACATATATATATAAAACCATATAACTTTGCTTATGACCGACAAATAGCATCTGGATGGGAGAACTGTAAATACCTGACAAAATGCTTTAGGCTTTCTTTAGTGTGGTGACTCGGTACAAGGCAGGTCTCTTGTGGGGACACTGGAAACTACGTCTATGGAGTTGTGACACGAGGTACTGGTTTCTATGGAACATGAAGCTTTTAAGCCAGGGCTGCCCCTGCATCTTCCCAGTGTGGGCCTTGTCCCTGCACACCCGAGCTTCGCTGCTGTGCTGGGTGCTATCCTGGACCACAAGAACTCCTGCAAACAGGGAGCGTGATGTTGCCCTGCTGGTAAGCCAGTCTGTCCTCTGTCGCAGTCGAGTGGGGCCAGGAGCAGCCTGTGCTAGTCCTATGAATCTGAATGTGCACTTGAACCTAGGAAGACACCTCCCCACCCACGGTGGGTGCTGCACCCTTACTCAAAGATAATTTGGGGGAAGGGAAGAAAACAAGGAACAAAAGATAGGGAAGGAAGGAGAAACAAGCCAACAAAACAACTGATGAAACAATGCTTCGTTTCCCCAGCTTTGGCTGATTTAAAGACAAATACTGAGCTCTCTCCCTTCTCTTTGTCTTTCTTTAATATCATAAAAGATTACATTTTAAAATGTTTTATTTTCTAAAGTGAGAACCTAGGTTTGTCAGGCTAATGAAACTACTGAAATAAAAAGTTAATGCAAGTCCCAAATTAGAAATAACAAAAATAGGGGGCGCCTAGGTGGCTCAGTCAGTTAAGTGTCCCACTCTTGATTTCGGCTCAGGTCATGATCTCAGGGTTGTGAGATCGAGCCCTGCATGGGGCTCCGCGCTCCAGTGAGGAGTCTGCTTGAGATTCTCTCTCCCTCTGCCCCTCCCCCCACTCACGCATGCTCTCTCTAAAATAAATAAATAAATCTTTAAAAAAAAAATAGCAAAAATAGTTTCTCTCTTGTGCCAGCTCTGATCACTTGGTTGTGACCACATACATGCTGTGGTGAGAATGATTCTGAGGTGAGACCAGTGCAAGAGAAAAAGAGCCACAGCATTGATAACATCCACTCCAGTGCAGGACAGCGACAACACGAGTGCCAAGGCCAGTCCTCTTCTAAAAAATATATTATGTGCATTGCATTTTAAATAATTGATTATGAAGTATTTGAAGCATACAAGAAGGTATGCAGAACAATACAATGAACACCCGTGTATCCCCCACTCAGCTTCAGAAATCAGATACTTCCAATATGATTAGAGCCCCGTATGCATCTCTTCCCTAACTCAAATTTCTTCCTTACCTCAAAGTAACCACTGTCCGAAGATGATGTTTCTCATCTTTATTCATTTTGTTACTTTCATTATATATGCATGCATCCCTATGTGGTGTATAATTTTGCACATGTTACACTGTATTTAAGTGGTGCTTATTATATGCCTTTGCCACTTGCTTGTTTGCTTAACATTGTATGTGGGATTCATCCAGGCAGATACATGGAGACTTAGTTCATCCCATCTTCACTGCTGTCAGGATTAATTTAAGTGGACCCATGTGGCTAGTGCCATGGACACCTGCTAGAAGCAAAAAGCTAATTCCCTCTGCAGAGATGCACCCTTAAATCAGGCTTCACTGGATCTCAGAGATTGAAATCCAGAAGTCCAAAACATAAGCAATAAACAGCAGAATCAGACCCTCAGAAATCTGAATAATATAGATATGGGATATAAATGAATCTTTAAAATTTTAAATCCATTAAAGAATAAATTAGGAACTATGAAAAAAAAATGATTCACTGCAAAACAAAAAAAAAAGGGAGACCAGGCAGCAAGAATTCTGGGAAGCTGGTACTGGCAATGGTCTAGTTTAGCATGTCTACAAACAAAATAAGTGTGCTTAAAATATGATACATTTAAAGTTAATAAAAATAAAGCCAGAAGCCTCAAACACCTTACCTCTGAAAAATCATTCCTTTCTGCTTTTCGCACTGCGGATTCTGCCATCCAGTTCTTCAGTACATACCTAGGATTAACAGCTTAAGGGGGGGGGGAAGCATGTTTTGGAACAATAAATTACTAAGTCCATACAGGCCATATGAAATTATCCCCCAAATTAGATAAGCTTTAAGAACTGTGCTAGAATGTATGGTGATTAACGTAACAAAATAAAATTAAATAAAAAAAAAAAAGAACTGTGCTGGAAGGTGCAAATGAGAAGAAACGATCAGCATCAGTCCATTTCTATTGTTTACAAACAATGTACACTGTCTATTATGGTACAGAAAACACTTTTTGGAGCGTTATGAGCAATACTGTATTTGGTTTTTCTCTTCGGTGTTTCATTACTTTGGTTTTTTCACCATGTTCAGTTCACTAAGCACTTTCTAAAGCATGGAGAAAGTAGTGAATGCATCTGAATTAGGCCCTTTAGCCTAAGTGGAGGTAGCAGGGGAGAGAAGTTGCTGCTTTTAACATCTTTAAGCTCAGAATTCAGGTCCTACTTAGTAGGACTGCTTAAAGTTAATGCTGCCAAGAGCAAACATGAAAGGTTACATGCAGGCAAAACTCTTTATAAATTTATATTTTTGATAGTAACCACGCATTTTGTCATTTTAAAGGTATTATAATAATGGCACATTTAGAAAAATTCCAGAAACTACGTCTTTAGTTGAGATGAGCCTTTTCCAAAATAATTTATCAACTGAATGGAAAGGAGGGATGCTTCTCCCCACTAGCACAACAGAAATTCCAGGAATCATCATTTTGTGATTCTCAACAGTTTGCTGAGCTACTTGAATGGAGGAAACATACAAATTCCCTTTCAACTTGGTTTTAACAATCTACCAAGTTATGACATATAATCTAATGTTATAAGAAGTGCCCTGTGATCCAGTAATTCTGTAGGAACATAGTCTATGAAAACAAATTTAAACATAAAAAAAAGTATTATTTATATTAAGGAAAACTAGAAACAATTTAAATACTTAGTAGGGGAATAGTTAAGTAAAACACTGCATACCCTTTCAAAGAAATATTATGCAGCCGTTAAAAGTGTTACATTATAAAGAATGAAGCAGCAAGGGAAAATGCCTTATTTACTTTTAGCAGAAAAAAAAAAAGAAAGACCTAAATTATACCATTGTATGATTACTACTACATTTTTCTCCTAATCAATACACACAGAGGGGCGCCTGGGTGGCTCAGTTGGTTAAGCGACTGCCTTCGGCTCAGGTCATGATCCTGGAGTCCCTGGATCGAGTCCCGCATCGGGCTTCCTGCTCGGCAGGGAGTCTGCTTCTCCCTCTGACCCTCCCCTCTCTCATGTGCTCTCTCTCATTCTCTCTCTCTCAAATAAATAAATAAAATCTTTAAAAAAAAAAAAAAAAAATACACACAGAAAAAGAGAGACTAGAAGTAAATGCAAAAAGTAAATAATAACTGTGTTTGGGAAAATGGGATTTTTTTTTTTTTAGTCTTTCTATAAGTTTGCATTTTTCAAATTTTAAAGAATTCATATAGTACTTGTTTAAAACAAGACACATATACACAGAAAATACAATCTTTAAACAAAAAGGAAACTAACATGCAAGGGGAATTGTGGAAATGCTCAGCGTAGGCAGAGGGAGAGCGGAGCCTTCCAATGAAAAGTTTGACAAATTTGACAAACACTGCCTAGATACCTGGCAATGAAATACTGTTAAAACATACAAGAAATTTCAGCTACAAGCAGAAGTGCTTTGGACCAAGTTATAAATATACAAACTACTTGAAAATCAGAAAATTATAGATCTGTTTATAAGATTGTTTGAGGAGTTATTGGATTCTGTACATTTTTATCTAGTTGGGAGTTTTCTGTTGATGGGTTATTTCTTTTGGCAATAAAATTTTAAGCAGTGGATTAGTGAGGATTCTGTCCACACACAAACCCTGCCAGAGTTCCATGTAATGTGGTAATCCCTGATCCACTAGAGTGTTGACTACTTATGGGCAGGGCTCAAATTCATCTTTGTAGTTTCAGCTTTAAACAGTGTGACTGTACAAAAAGGGGCATGTAATAGGGGCTAAGTATATGTTTCTGAATAAGCAAATTTAGCACTGGAAGAGATTTAAGACTATGTTTTACTGACCACATCATAATATAAATAAAGCACATCATTACTACCATACAAATGGAAAAAATTAACGTATCAGAAAGTCAGCAGACTCGATGGCCATAAAACACTGAACTCTTCAAATTATTAAACACAATCTCTCATAGGCTGGCAATGAAACTGGAAAATGGTAGTTCTATTTATCATTTATCTAACTCAATAAAAATAAATCTTACTTTCATTGTTAGTTATTAAAATACTTTAAGAGAAAAATTATTACAAATGTAGCATCTTCCATTGTTCCTTCTCTCTGTCTCTCTATTTTAATGTCCAGGAGGAAGAATGAAGAAGGAAATTTTTCTTTCATTCTATTATCTACAAAAGGTCAGCTCTGAAATATCTACTTGAGGTCACAATTTAAATTTATACTATCACCTTAACTGAGAGCACTTTCACCTTGATTCCCAAATGATCTTGCTTAATTTCTACTGAGAGTCCTCAGCGCACAAAGGAAATGTCTCTGACTTGCAACCATACTAGCATTCTCTTTGTTTCTTTTCCAAAAGAGAGAAATTTGGGCTGAGCCGATCCCAGTCGGGGCCAATTCATTCTCCACGATCACTGGGCATATGGCTGTGTCTCCAATGAGGCTCAAACCCAGGATTTCAACATAGTTGGCCTTGAGCTCTAATAACCTGTGTTCTGAGGACAAGTAAAGATTCTTCGGAGCACGTGCCACACATTCACTACTAGGCACAAAGAAAGCAGAATTACACTGATGCATTTTCAGAATCACAACGAAGTTAGTTTTATTGCAGAGGTAGCTGTCTTAGAGCTTTTTAATATCTCCCCCCAGCAATATAAACCCAATCGCATCATGCTGGAGATACAATGGACACTGTCAGGGCACAGTACTGACAGTAATCAAAAGCATTTCTCAAACAAAATTTTACTATGATCTTGGGCTGGGTGGGCACAATGTGACATAGAAGAGAAGTGATCAATGCCTTCTGGTGGCTTATGATCATAGAGTTATTCGGAGGCCTAAAAATTATCAATTTTATAGGGGTTGTTTTTTTTTTTTAAATTCTAAGACCTTTAAAACACTCACCTTTGATGTTCCCATTGCTCGCAACCTGGAGCATTGACAAAAAAATTTTAAAGCAAATCTTACCCCTGGAACCCCTGGCTGGCTTAGTTGGTAGAGCATGCAACTCTTGATCACAGGCTCGTGAGTTCTAGCCCCCACACTGGGCGTAGAGCCTACTAAAAAAAAAAAAAAAAATCTTCCCCTAATCTACTATTGATTTTTTTTTTTAATGTTTTGAAACAATATACAACAGCGATATATTTTTAGTCTTTTGGTTTCTAAAAACATAGTCATCCCAGTCTTCCCAACAAAGATATTTAATGTACTCTATACTAACGTAATAGCTGATACTTATTGAGTACTTATTATGTGCCAACTACCATCTCCTGATTTTGTGCAACAATCCATGATGTAAATGCATTTTATAGATGAGGAAACAAAAGTGAAGTCAAATGGATAGAATTGTTTTAAAACTGGACTGTCATGATTGCACAGTTTTTAAAATTTAGTTTAAAAAATCATTGTACATTTAAAATGAATGAACTTTGTGATGTAAATTATACCTCAATAAAGCCACTAAAAAAGTATATATACACACCAGAAAGAGAAAAAGAGGGATGAAGGAATCGAGTGACCTGCTTAATAACATCTAGGAAATAAATGGCCGAACCAGAGCTCAGGTACAGCTGGTCCAACTCCGGGGGCCAGACCATACTGCCCCTCTAAGGAAAAAAAACTCAGGTCAAGAGCTGAGAAATGAAGACCCTAGAAGGGAAATGAAGATTCAGACTTCACTACACTGGACACTATTCTTAGATAGTTTATTTCTTCATGCCTGTTCAGTTCTTCAATTCCACATCCCTGATATACACTGTTACATGAATTTGTGCAATTTCTTACATATTTGCATTTTCCTATCAATTAAATATATAGTAATAATGTATGGAAGTGTACCTTTAAAAAAATAACTGCGCTATCATTATGAACTTTTATCAGACCACTGCTCTTTGTGGAAATTTATCTTTTTCCTTTCCTTGAGAGCACATTGTTCAGCACTTATTTCTCTAAAATAACTGAAAGCTGCAGCCTTGAGTTCATTAAATTTCTTTCATTTACCACCTCATCCATCCTGTCATAACCAAACAAATCCAAATACTAAAGACTGTCACCACATGTTAGTCTTCTGATTTCTTCTTTCTCTTAACTGCTGAGTGTCCACATTCTGAACTGGCTTATAAATTCTGTATGACTGCACCAGTGGACAGAAGTGGCTGGCAACGAAGAGATCACTCACTTTCCTGTAAAAGCTAAACTTGGGTTTTTTTAAAAAGATTCTATTTATTTATTTGACAGAGAGCAAGAGAGCACAAGCAGGGGGAGCAGCAGAGGGAGAGGGAGAAGCAGGCTTCCCGCTGAGCCGGGAGTCCGAGGCAGGGCTCCATCCCAGGACCCTGGATCATGACCTGAGCCAAAGGCAGCCCCTTCACAGACTGAGCCACCCAGGCACCCCTAAACTTGGTTTTATTTCTATAATAATGTCCTGAGTTCAAGAAGCAATCTCACTCCCTAACCTAACATGGAATGTTAGCATCATCCTTATTTCATTCACACAAAATCGGCCACCCCGATGACACACATTAGCTCTCTATACAAGTCCTAAGTAAGGCAACAGGAATCAAGGACTTTGGACCTACTGTCTGAACATCTTTGATCTTGTTAGAATCCACACTGTAGAAAGAACTAACTTCCATTTTTTTCTTTTCCAAACCAAGTGTGAAGTCACATGGTAAACTGAAATTGATATATAGAGATAACTTCTTTTTAGAGCTATCACTTACTGGATGTGTATTATGGCCCATGCACGATAACAGGATACTTTACATATATTATTGCTCATCATTACAACATCGCTGCAAAATATCATCCCCATTTTATAATAGCTAAGGGCCTTGAAACTCAGAGTTAAGTATCTTGCAGATCATGCAGCTAAAAGGTAGCAAGATGAGATTCATCTGCCAGATCCGCAAACTCACATTCTTGCCACCATAACCCAAACTACCTTGTCTCTCTACCATCTTGTAGGACAATATTATTTTAACATCAGTATGCAAACTGTTATACTGTTAAAGGTCATTTAGAAAAGCTCACAGATGACACTTCAACTAAAATGTACTTAACTAGAATTATTCTAGTTAAAAACAAGCCAAAAAAAAAACCCCAAAACACAAAAAACAACCCTTGGTTGTTACTCAAGTAATTACTTCAAGTAATTACCTCAAGTAATTACTTCCAGCTTTCAAAAAAATGTTGCTTTTATGTGATAATCCTTAAAGTTGAAAAAATCAAAAGGTTTACTCACTTGTCATTCTTTTTCTTCTTTCAGAATCTGAATCATTCGTGTTACTAACAAAGAATAAAACAAAGGACAAGATTAACCATTGTCTCCTCCTATCTTTTTTCAAAAAGGTGGGAATTATTTCACAAGACAAATATTGGGGAAAAAAACATTTAAAAATCACACTGAATCAGTGGTCTGAAAGGAAGACAGAAAATACTGAGTTTGATTACATAACATATAAAATACTACCTTGTTTAGTTATTTTAGCTAATCCCAAACCTTTTATTTTTACAAATTAAAAAAAGTTTTGTCTAAAAAAAATCTAAATTGTCTGATACCTTTCTTTATCTTAAACAGTTTTCTGAAAATAATTCCATTTTTTCTTTTCTTGATTAATCATGGTCATCTTTATAAACAGCCCTCAGGGGCAATTAAACTGGGAAGGACTATTTCTCCCTGTCTCTCCCTTCAGAGACCACTACCTACAATGTCTTTACTCCCAAATTTGTTGCTTCTACTTCACTGTAATTTATGAAGCAAAGTAACGTCTTACAAATGTATACGATGTGACCACTAATAGTCTAGAAGCCTGAGGAGCTCTCCTCCAGAGCTTCAGGGCATGGGCTCTCCGGGGCACCTGGGGAAGCAGCGTTATCAGAGTTGAGGTGAACAGACCTGTGCTGTCTCCATGGGTGAGGTGTTGCCATGGATGCCTCAGCAGGTGCAAAGTACCCAGGAGTAAAAAGGAAATGATGGAAAGTTGAAGGAAGACTCGATGGGTTACCTCTGCTAAAGTAATCCATCACATGCTTTTTCAGAAGTGGTTAGATTACCTTACCTCTTCAGTCTCAAAAGGTACTGGGACACCCAGGCAGGAAAAAGCTTGTGCTCTGAAATCATCTTCAGTGCCCAGAATTGCTAAGTGAAAATGCGGTAATAGGCTGCTTATTATATTAATATTGGTTCTGTTTATTTTAACTTCATGTTACTTTAAATTATGTTCTTTAATAATAACTTGTAATATCCAGAATTTTTAAGACATGCTATTTCAAGTAGAAGTAGACCTAAAAAAGAATAATATTTTCCTTTTCTTTATATGACATTCAACTCTAAAATTCTAATTCATGGAAATTCATGTAATGGCATGATTTAAGATAAACCAAGTCCTTACAGAGATTACATGTGAATACTTATGTTATCCAAAAGCCTTCCTTTAAATAATGTATAATTTACTTTTAAAAACTTAATTTGCAACTGCATTTTATTTAGTCATCTATTAATTCATTCAACAAATATTTATGGAATGTCAATGCTGCTCTGGGAATTGTTAGGTGGGAAGGATTTAAAAATTAATAAGACATGATTCCACTCCTAGTATCTGTCCAAGAGAAATGAAAACATATGTTCACACAAAAACTTGTACATGAGTGTTCAGAGCAGTATTTATTCACAATAACCAAGAAGTGGCAATGACCCAAATGTCCATCAACTGGTAAATGGGTCAGCAAAAGATGGTATATCCATACCGTAGAGTACCACTCAGTGACAAAAAGGAAAGAACTGCTGATACAGGTAACAATATGGATGAACCTCAAAACTTGGCTAACGAAGAAGCCAAGTGCAAAAGACCACATTTTGTATGATTCCATTTATAAGAAATGTCTAGAAAGCAAAAACCTTGAGACACAAGGTAAATTAGTAGCTGCTTGGGGCTAGGAGTGGAAACAGGGATTAACTGCAAATGGGCACAAAGGATCTTTATTTTAGGGTGATGGAACTGTTCTAGAATCAAATTGTGGTGATAAATGCATAAATCTGTAAATTATAAAAAATCACTGAATTATATACATAAGGTCAGTGGAATTTTATGACATGTAAATAATACCTCAATACATCTGATAAAGAAAACTTAATTAAGAGAAAACCAAATGTCACAAATGACTACCTGGGGAATGTTGAGCTCCTCTAACTGGCTTTGGGTAATCTCGCTGAGCTGCCGAAATGTCATTGTAAAATCAGCTTCTGTCTTTTCCATGAGCTAATGAGAATAATTATGTTTATCAATCTCAAGTCTTCAAGAATATGCTGATTAGTAATTCAAAAGTTAGTCAGAAAAAAAAAAGATAAAATGACAAACTCACATGTAAGAGAAATGCAATTAAATCATCATCACCCTTCCTCTCTCCAAGTAACCCCAGTTTGGCTTTGAACAAGTCTCTAAATCTGAAACAGAAATGTCAATTCAGTTCAACTCTCACTATTTTAAGAATTGTCCTCAAACCAACCAGGATGCTTTAATATCCCTAATCAAAAGGACAAACCTTGTATAATAAAGAACTGGATACCCCTCAAGAATCTGAGCAGCTCTACAGGGAGAAAAAAGGAAAGACAATTAAACTTGATTTAAAATTAACATTCTTGAATCACATTTTACAAGAACAAAGTGAACCTTTTCACATGTGAAATATAAATATGGTAATTATATTTATCAATCTCAATTCATATGTTTCATAAAAATATAAAGATTAAACCATTCTTAACCTTTTTTTTTTTTTTAAAGATTTTATTTATTTATTTGACAGAGAGAGACACAGCGAGAGAGGGAACACAAGCAGGGAGAGTGGGAGAGGAAGAAGAAGGCTCCCCACTGAGGAGGGAGCCCGATGCGGGGCTTGAACCCAGGACCCCGGGATCATGACCCGAGCTGAAGGCAGATGCTTAACAACTGAGCCACCCAGGCGCCCCAAAGCATTCTTTTTTTTTTTTTTTTTAAAGATTTTATTTATTTATTTGAGAGAGAGAATGAGAGAGAGAGCAGGAGAGGGAGGAGGGTCAGAGGGAGAAGCAGACTCCCTGCCGAGCAGGGAGCCCGATGTGGGACTCGATCCCGGGACTCCAGGATCACGACCTGAGCCGAAGGCAGTCGCTTAACCAACTGAGCCACCCAGGCGCCCCGCCCCAAAGCATTCTTAACCTTAAATTCATCTTGAAACAAATTGTTTCTATTTCTTAATATTCTTAAATGTATTTTAAATCATATAAAAACTCAACTCATTCTGAAGCTCCACTGCCTTTACCTCACTGAGCTCATCCCGTGTAAGTTTTCCCCTCACTCATTCTGAGGCAGCCACAGGAGCCTCCTTGCTGTTCCTTAAACGCCCCCCACACACCTGCTCTGGGCCTTTGCACAGGCTGGTCCCTCGCCTGGAGCACTCTTCCCCCAGGCATCCATGTGGCTTGCTCCTGTGACTCCTTCAAGCCTTTGCTTGAATGAGGTACTGACCATCCTTTTAAAACTGCAGACCTTCCCTCCCTTTATTCCCTATCCCCTGCTTTATTTTTCTCCATTGTATTTATCTCCTTCTAATAAGCTACATAACTTATTTATTCTGCTTGACTGCCTCTCCCACCAGAAGTAAGTACCACAAGGGCCCAATTAACATGCTGTTTGATTCACTGCTGTCCCCTTAGTACTTAGAACAGTGTCTGGCACATACTGAGCACCTCAATAAGTATTTGTTGAACGAATAAATGAACTCTGCAAGGCAAAAGGGATATAAAATTCATGGAGACAAGAGTGACTGCTTAATGAATATTGTTTTATATTGCTTTGATTTTCAACTATGATATACTACCAATATATTTTTGAATTATATTAATTAAGGAAACCACAGATCATATATAAAACTCATCTTTATTGTAGTAATCTTTTTTGCTACCTAGGGTTAATGAAATTACTATATGCTTTGCCTTCCACTTGGGATCTTGTACTGGAAATGGCCAATTTTAGATTTGGGGGAGGAGTGGGGAAGAGAGTCAAGTTAAATATGCTATCTTCAAAAATATATATATATATCTGCTTTATCTTCTAGCAAATGCCTTAGAGACACAGAAATGATTAAAATGTGATCCTTCCCTCAAGAAGTTCAATTCCAGTGGTTATGTCAAGAAATATCTTAACATTCTATGTAATTATTAATGTACTTAGATTATTATTCATGCTTATTCATATACATATGCGAGATATTTCAAGTAACTAATTATAAACATTACAATGTTGCCTATTATTTATTCTGTTGTTTAAAAAGGCAACCATGTACACTTGTTTCTTCAGCCTGAATTCAGAATGAGAGATCACACAATAGTCAGACTGAGATTAAAAAGTCAGCTTTAGGGGCTCCTGGGTGGCTCAGTCGTTAAGCGTCTGCCTTCGGCTCAGGTCATGATCCCGGGGTCCTGGGATGGAGCCCCACGTCTGGCTCCTGGCTCAGCTGGGAGCCTGCTTCTCCCTCTCTCTCTCCCTCTCCCCCTGCTCATGCTCTCTCTCTCTCTGTATCTCTGTGTCTCAAATGAATAAATAAAATCTTAAAAAAAAAAGTTCAGCTTTATTATTGATGAAAGCTAATCTCGAAAATATGGCTTAAGTCTATGGATAATCAGCATGTTAATATATTGTGCCTAAATTAGAAAGATTTGTTCACTCAGTTACTAGAATAACAGTTATAACTATGGGCCTCCCCCATTTGGGCACACCCCTGTAAACTCTTCACATAAAAAAGCAGAAAATGTAGGCTTTCTCTGGTCAGGCACATCTCCGAAAAGAGAGGTATTACTAGGATGAGCCACACATGTTTAGTTTCTTCTCCCAAATTCATCAAACGGATCATTAACCCTTTGTCCCCCGGAGAGGAGTAAGTGGAGCCAGAGAAGGACTGTGTACTCTAAGGAAGCCCCCCCACCCCGCCCCAACCGCAGGGAACCACAAGAAGGGGAATAAGTGATTTCCTTTAAAAGTCTTCAAGGCCAAACACTAAACCAGAGATGTCAAAGGAAGATGGCAGTTCAAATGAATTTTGGGTGCCTGCCCTTCCCTGCTCTAATTCAGCCCCTGTGCTGGGCCTCAGAGCTTCAGGGGCCTGGAGGAGGCAGGCAGGCCTGGAGGGTCTGAGCAAGGCTGCAGGCCCTCATTCTTGAGGTACAGCATGGCCGAGCAGAGCAAAGACATTAAGGGCCCTACCTGTATAAATGTTAACTGCAAAAAATCAGTGGGCTTCCTGGCTTCCAAGCGGCTACAGGAGAGCTGCTAAAACCTCTCTACCCCCGAAGGTGGGAGAATGTTAGCCTTGACTGCTTGGGAGAGCTGGGAGCAGAGAGGCAGCCTACGAGAGGCCCAGTGGAGAGCTAAAAACTTGCCTGCAGGTATTCTGCCAGCCCATGAAAGGGGTACGACCGCTTAACTGGAGCAGAGCCCCAACGGAGAGGCAAAGGAAAATAACACAGTGCCTAAGTGTTTTCCTCTCATACCCAGAGAGAGGAAAAACAAAAGAAGGCCAGAACAGTTGGCTCCTAGTACAATGGAACAGCCAGTGGAGACAGATAACAATATGAAAAAAATAACAAGACACTTCAGAAGAATAAACTGTGCCTCAGGAGACCTTCTGGAACTACAAGATAGTATTTCAGACTACAAAATTCAGTGGAAGAATTGAGGGGGATAATGTTACTCTTGAGACTCAAATTTAGTGACCTAGGAAATCGGGAAGAAGAAATACTACAAAACACTATTCAGTGGGCGCCTGGGTGGCTCAGTCAGTTAAGCATCTGCCTTCGGCTCAGGTCATGATCCCAGGGTCCTAGGAGTGAGCCCCGCATCGGCCTCCCTGCTCAGCAGGGAAGCCTCCTTCTCCCTTCCCTCTGCCTGCTCCCCCTGCTTGTGTTCCCTCTCTCTCTCTGTCAAATAAATAATTCTTTTTTAAAAAGTGTATAAAAAACACTATACAAAAATACAAAGAAACGGAAAGCATAAGGAAAAAAGTAAGAGACTTGGGGACATACGGAGGATTCATAGAAAGAATGGAGTGCCAGAAGCACAAAAAGGAATGGAGGAAAAGTCAACAGTTAAGCAACAGCAGAGATTTCTCTCGCTGGGGATGTGGTTACAGTCAGAGAGGCAGAACCACTATTGGTGCCAGAGGACAAGGGGTGTATCTTAGGGATTCGACCTTCCGTGATCGTGGGAGCCGGTGAAGAATGGTATATCATACTGTTGCTTCTGTGTCTGGTTTTGGGGCTCAACGTCAGCAGCGAGGAGAGGACAGAAAATTGGATGTGAAACTGGGGACAGTGAAGACAAACTGGAATGTACACAAACTGAAACCCATGTCTAAACCCCAAGTGTCCAAGCTCAGTGGTGCAGGTCAGCTGCAGGATGAGCCAGGGCCCCTCAGCCCGGAGCAGTACACACCCCGGCCCAGGACTCCACTTGGCTCTCTCCCCATACCAGCACGATGAAGCAGCAGACAGACGGCAATACGCGGGAGCGGCAGTGGGGCCTGACTCTAGCCCAGCCTTCCGGGTGGAATCGTGCTGCTGCCTCACTTCCACCTTCCGGATGCTGCAAACTTCTCTTGGGCCATAACCATACAGGGAAGGGGAATTTGGAGTGTAGCTAAGCTGATACAACGTAAGGCCCCTACGCTTTACAGTTCTGACTAATGTGAAAAGAGAGAGGTGATGTGCACAAATTCTGACATGCACCCTTCAGTAGCGAGGACCTGCCTCTTTTCTTCTTCTCCATGCTGCCACACAGAATTTGGATGTTACACACGGTGCCCCATCTCAGACCCTGAGGACTACACGCAGTGCAAGGCGGGATGAAAAGCTAAAAGCAGCCTGAGACTCAGACAGCAGAGTCCCCACTCCAGCCCTCAATTACCAACCTGCACACTTTCATGGGAGAGAAAAACGCATGTCCATCTTGCTCAAACTACTATTATTTTGGGTTTCTGTTACACACAAGTGAATCCATAATCTAATACCCTACGTCTCAATTATCTGTCGGAGTAAAATAAAAACAGTAATAGTTATGTAAGAATTCGGAAAATATATCACCTCTATACCCCAGTAAATAATAGAGTAATCAAAACAGAGACTTCAAGATGGAACCATGAATAAAAAGCAGTGGCCAGCAGTGAAATGATTAGAAATGTGTGCGTGTGCAGGTGGGGGAAGCGCAAGGGCAAGGACTCTTAAGATGGGAGAGGTACACTTCAAGGAAAAACCTACAATAGTCTGAATTCAAAATACTAAGCTATCTTATTAGCAAAATCTAGCAGTTGGGTACTTAGAGGTAAAACGTAAAAGCATTCTGAGTCTCATTGAGATGGAGGGGGAAAACAATAAGCCAATAGAATCTTAGGGAAGGAAAATTATTTGGAAACTCATTTTCCCATAACAGTAGAGAAAGTGGCAGAAAAAGGAAGATAATGAGCAGTGGCAGGTGGAGAATACAGTAGTTTCCAAATCAAGGTGGGGGGGATGATGAATGAACTGCTCAAATCATAAAAAGATAAGTAAAGTCCATGGGGGGGGAACTGATACATAAAATAAAGATAAAGCATGATGTAAGGCAGGAATAAAATCAATCAGTTTTTTACAATAAATATGAACAGCCTACATACTTCTATTAAGACAGAAACCATCATATTGAGTTAAAACCTGGCTATATGTGTTGTTTGTTTTTACAAGAAACATAGTGATAAAGGTACAAAAACAAAGTGAGACTCGAGGCACATCCAACAAAAAGAAAGCACAAATCATAATATTAATACCATATAAATTGAAATTTGGAGTTAAAAGGATAAATCAAGATAAGGGGGGTGATTATGTTGGGCTAAAGGGCACTTTTTTTTTTAAGGAAATATAAGTAAAAACCTGTATGTACCAATAATACAACAGCAAAATATGCAAATTTAAAACAATTACAAAAAACTACTTAGTAAAAATACACTTAAAGTGGGAGATTTTAAATACACATCTCTTACGTATCAAATTTATCAAATTTATCAAATAGATAAAAAAATAGAGTCATAAAGGTCTTGAATAATACATTCAATACACTTAATTTGATATAGTAAAACTTTTGACTACAGAGTATACATTCTTTTGTTTGATCATGAAATATGCACAAAATTCATTATGTTGGGGCCACAAAGAAACCTTAACACATTTTAAATAGATTTTACCACATATAAAAATATATGAATAAAATGATCCCAACTATTAAATATTAAGAAAAACAGTGATAAATAACCCTTAGATCAAAGAAGAAATAAACAAAATTTCACAACACCTAAAAAGCAATAAATAGGGAAACACTTTATCCTGATAACTGTGGGAAAAAGCCAAAACTCTACTAGAGAAAAATACACAGTTTGAAATGCCTTCACTATTAAAGACTAAATAATAAGATGGTTTTTAAAATGTTAGCTTCAAAAAATGATCATTATACAAACTGTATTTTCATACAGATTTAATTAGTGGATTTAGGATTTACTCACAGCTGCTTTTGCCTAGGATCCAGTAATGGGTTTAAAGCTTGCAACAACTTGTTTAAATTAAACATCCCAACATTGGCCTGATTTCCTATTTTATATCTTCTTTCATCATCAGATGTGTTTGGGACAAAATCTGTTTAAAATAAAAAATATTAGCATTTTTTAGTGGAGATAATTGTAATAAACAGGCTCTCCCTTTCTAAGTTTATATTTAAATTTAATAAATTTATATTCATTAGATATGTTCACATTTATTAAATCTTTCTGACATTAAACATTTAACTAAAAAAGTAACATAAACACTTACTACCCATACACATGAAATTCTTTTTCAATATGAATATTTGCCTAATAGAGGAATACAATTCTAATATGTAAGAATTTTCAAGTGATCAGAAGCACCTGGGTGGCTCAGTTGGTTAAGCGTCTGCCTTTGGCTCAGGTCATGATCCCGGGGTCCTGGGATCGAGTCCCGCATCAGGTTCCCTGCTCAGCGGGGAGTCTGCTTCTCCCTCTCCTTCTCCCTCTGCTCCTCTCCCTGCTCGTGCTCGCTCTCTCTCTCTCCCCCAACTAAATAAAATCTTTAAAAAAAAGAATCTTCAGGTGATCATAAATGTACTTCAAACTCCACCTCAAGTATCACATCCTCCACAAAGCCCACTTGGATCCCTCCTTGTAAGGACTGTGTTACTATAGCCTCCATTTTATAGGTTGGTAAAGTGAGAAGTTAAGTAACTTGTCCAGGGAAGGGCACAGAGCCACTATGACTCAGATGCCGGAAGTCAAACCTGCATCTGTCTCACACAGGTTCCCTACTACCCTCCCTGTCATCTTCTCTAATATGTGATTCCTTGAGGGCAAAGACCACAAAGGGCTCATTTTTGTATCCCTGTAGCACCTGGAACATTGAGTACCACATAAAATGACCATTTTATGAATGAACCCAATTCTTTCTACTACCCCATCACTGTATTAGCTATAACAATTTATCTAAAATAAACTTTAATCACTTTTTAGTGAAATAAGATATATGTGTGTATACACATACATATTTACATATAAATCACACATACCTGGGTTATAGGCTTCCATAAAACCAAATGGGCCATAGTCGATTGTAATGGATAACAAACTGAAGTTATCGGTATTACAAACACCTGAAACCACAACAAAAAGATTCCAAAAACGTGGTAATAAAATAATAAGGCATTTTTTAAATGTATAAAATTATTCAGAATAGAAAAGGCAATGGAAATGCATTTGTTTTAGAAGTGAAACAAAATTAGATTATCAATTGAAAGTTTAACTGGGGGCGCCTGGGTGGCTCAGTCGTTAAGCGTCTGCCTTCGGCTCAGGTCATGATCCCAGGGTCCTGGGATCGAGCCCCGCATCGGGCTCCCTGCTCTGCGGGAGGCCTGCTTCTTCCTCTCCCACTCCCCCTGCTTGTGTTTCCTCTCTCGCTGTGTCTCTCTCTCTGTCAAATAAATAAATAAAATCTTTAAAAAAAAAAAAAAGAAAGTTTAACTGTTGATGTCAAATAACTTAATAGATATCAAAATTACATCTTTTAACTAAATTTAGCCTTTTGTTTTATACCCCACCCCCACAAAGATTTCAAATAGTGCAGGAACAAAAGCCCCAAGAAATACAACTTCTTCTTACTTATCCTCAATTTCTTCCATTTGTTTTTAAAAATATAAGTTACGGGCGCCTGGGTGGCTCAGTCGTTAAGCGTCTGCCTTCGGCTCAGGTCATGATCCCAGGGTCCTGGGATCGAGTCCCACATCGGGCTCCCTGCTCAGCAGGAAGCCTGCTTCTCCCTCTCCCACTCCCCCTGCTTGTGTTCCTGCTCTCGCTATGTCTCTCTCTGTCAAATAAATAAATAAAAAAATATATATATATAAGTTACTTGGAATGGAAATGAAACTAGTAAAGGAATAAGATGAATTCATTTCCAAAGGATGGGAAAAGGGGGAAATATGGATATGTTCCCCATTACAGTCCTCAGCTGCAGACCACTCGCAGACTGGGGAGGGAGTGTGCCCTCCCAGGCAAGGGGGCTAGGGCTGGCGGCCGGAGTGTAGGGTAGGAGGAAGCCGGGGAACAGATACACCAGCCTAATACAGGGTATTTGGCAACTGCGTCCAATATAGGGTTTCAATCTTTTTCAGAGCAAGATGGCCCTGTTTATCAAAATGTTAAATGTACAGACTCTCTAACTCAGCCATTCCACATTACGGGTTTGTCCTCAAAAGTTACCTTCAGGAATATGAAGATACAGTTGCTAGGTAGTTGCTGTGCTACGGTTCATAATAGCAAAAACTATGAAACACCTACCCGGCTCTCCCCCAACCCACCCCAAGAGAGATACACAGAGTATGTGTCTGATAAGCAAGCGGATTTCAAGAAGTTTTGCAATGTGGGATTCCCTTTTGGTATTTATCTAGAGACATTAGAACATACATGATTTGTTTTTCAGTTATTCTTAGTTCAGGCAGATAGTCCTTCCTATGCAACTTCACACACTAAGTGGCTTCAAACACACAAGCCAGCCCTGCTTTTTTCATAGGAGGTGTACGAATGTCATCCCCAAAAAGCCCAAAAGAATTGATATGAAATGGTTACTAATGATTAGCCTGGAGAATGGAATTCACACTCACTTCTGTATACTTCCAATTCTTTTTTTTTTTTTTTACGATTTTTTTATTTATTTGAGAGAGAGAGTGAGCCAGAGAGAGAGAGAGAGAGCACACAAGCATGGGTGAGGGGAGGGGCAGAGGGAGAAATGGACTCCCCACCAAGCAGCGAGCCAGACACAGGACTCAATCCCAGGCCCCTGAGATCATGACCTGAGCCCGAGGCAGCCACTTAACTGACTGAGCCACCCAGGTGCCCTATACTTACCATTCTTTATCAAAAGCATGCAGTGCTTTTACAATTAAGATTTTTTTTTTTAAGATTTTATTTATTTATCTGACAGACAGAGAGACAACGAGAGAGGAAACACAAGCAGGAGGAGTGGGAGAGGGAGAAGCAGGCCTCCCGCTGAGCAGGGAGCCCGATGCAGGGCTCAATCCCAGGACCCCGGGATCATGACCTGAGCCGAAGGCAGACGCTGAACGACTGAGCCACCCAGGCGCCCCTTACAATTAAGATTTTATAAACAGCTTTAAAGAGACCTAAATATAATACATGTAGCCACAATGTTGAAAAGATTTACAGGCTGGGGCGCTTGGGTGGTTCAGTTGGTTAAGCATCCAACTCTTGATTTTGACTCGGGTCTTGATCTTGGGATTGTGAAATCAAGCCCAGCTTCTGGAGTCAGGCTCTGAGCTCAGCCTGGAGTCTGCTTGTCCCTCTTCCTCCCCCTCTGCCCCTCCCCCTGCTCACTCATGCTCTCTCTAAAATCAATCAATCAAATCTTTTTTTAAAAAAGAAAGCTATGCAGGTAATAACATCCTTGTTGAATTGAGGATGCTTATTCTATTTTGTGTATACTGTTCCATTCAAAACCATTTTAAACACAAGAAAATTGTTTCTCTGTTGCTAAGAGCCAATTCATATATCGTAAATGTTAAGAAGCTCATCAGTGGAAATATTTTAAAGTACACAGAAAAGAAGTCCTCTGGTTCAACAAATTAACTCTACTTTCCCATCAGGAAAATGAAACATCAGTAGATGACTTACCATGAGCAAAACCAACAGACATCCACAAGGCAATGAGTTGTGCCGTCTTTGATACCACAATAGAGAAAAAATCCTAAAATAAAATTCAGAAATTTTTCAGATTTTCAGGAATGTATACTCTTTTAGGATCTTCTGCTAAGTCACAAGGAGAACATGGAAAGAATTCAGAATGCCAGAAGATGACTAAAGGAATGGAAATTAGCTGATGTACGAAAAAAATGGAAGAACGTAGAATTAGTCACCGAGAAATAATATATAAAGGCTCAGACACAGTATAATGACCAGGCTTTCTCCATGTCCAGTAAGAACATGAAATGCATTAGAATTCAGCACAAGGGAGGTAAATGTAAGCAAAATGAATTCTTAAACTTTGAAATGAGTCACCAAGAAAAATAATGGAATTCTCTTCTCTGCGGCCGCTAAGAGAATGAAAGAGGCTGATGGAGACCAAATCATTTCCACGGGAATAGAAAATCACATTTTCCTGTTACGTATTGTGTTTATTTTAAAATTACTACTATAGAAATATCTAGAATATCTAGAATCAGGATGTAGTAGCACCTGTTCTTTTTCTCTGGATACCTTTCAAACAAAACAACTTTCTTATCTATGTCTTGTTTATGAAGCGGTTCACCTTCTCCTCTAACAAAATGTTCAAAGTGTTCTACATTTCCTTTCCTACCTTTAGTAAAGTTCTAAGTTGTAACTGCTGATGTTGGCGGGCCATGAGATAAAACCAAGTATTGCTCTTTCTCTTTAAAAACTTACCACATGGGGCGCCTGGGTGGCTCAGTTGTTAAGCGTCTGCCTTTGGCTCAGGTCATGATCCCAGAGTCCTGGGATCGAGCCCCACATCGGGCTCCCTGCTCAGCAGGGAGTCTGCTTTTCCCTCTAACCGTCCCCCCTCTCATGTGCTTTATCTCTCTCATTCTCTCTCTCTCAAATAATAAAATCTTAAAAAAAAGAATGAAAGATGAAAAAATAAGAAAGTGGAAGAAATAAAACTGTCATTTACACACATTATCATTGTCCGTACAGAAAATACAGAATGCCAATTTCAACAATTTGCATAGAATACAACTAGTTCAGGGCATCTGGGTGGCTCAGTCAGTTAAGCGTCTGCCTTCGGCTCAGGTCATGATCCCAAGGTCCTGGGATCGAGCCCCACATCAGGCTCCCTGCTCCGTGGGAAGCCTGCTTCTTCCTCTCCCTCACTTGTGTTCCCTCTCTCACTGTGTCTCTCTCTGTCAAATAAATAAATAAAATCTTTAAAAAAAAAAAAAAAACTTACCACATATCTGTTAGGTTCTGTGACCTTCACTGAGGGGAAATGCTCCTGTATGATGAAGTCTAATAATGTCCTAGAGAGAAGAAGGAGAGAGCATCATCGTTCCTCAGTATCAAATCATCTAAATCTGCCCTTGACATCCAGGAAGCCATTAGATTCAAACTTAAAATTTTACAAATCAAAGTAAGATTTTACTCTCAAAACAGCCACAGAGAAATACTTCCTCAATACCAGTCAAAACTGGAAATGTGTTTCTAAGACAGTATTAGATTCCACCATGTTATATTACAAATAGAGATTAGTTCAGTAAATACCCAGCACACACCTATTATATGCCCCGTCAGGTGCAAGTCCTGGGGGAAAGGATATGCCAACACCCAGGCCCAGAGGACCCAAACCTCAAAGCACACAGAGCAGATCAGGGAGACGAACACAGGAAGAAATAATGACATTACAGTGTAACACATGCAATAACAGAACAATATAAAAGATACAAAGTTAACAGAGCAGGGAACGATTATTTATATCGGCAGAGTCACGTAAGACTTCTCAAATAGGGGGTGGCAAAAAATTGCCCAATGTTTGAAGTTAAAGTATTTAAGTTGTCTGTGTATCATATTTTTTATTCCCTATTTTAAATGACTTGTCAACTAACTATAGTGTTTAATGCACTGGATAAGAAAGAAACCAGAAGGGCGCCTGGGTGGCTCAGTTGGTTAAGCGACTGCCTTCAGCTCAGGTCATGATCCTGGAGTCCCTGGATCGAGTCCTGCATTGGGCTCCCTGCTCAACAGGGAGTCTGCTTCTCCCTCTGACCCTCCCCCCTCTCATGTGCTCTCTCTCATTCTCTCTCTCTCAAATAAATAAATAAAATCTTTAAAAAAAAAAGAAAGAAGCCAGAAAAAAATTGGGGGTTGTAGATGTGACTTGGGAATTATTAAAAGCCAGTCAAAACAAAAGGAGTGGATTAGAGTTTGTATATATATGTATTTTTCTAGTCATTTAATAATTTAATCATGTGAATAAGTGCTTATATGTCAAGAACTGTTGTAGGCATTTGGGAAACAAAAAGGAATATATACATGGCTATGTGAGCCAATAGAGAGATTTTCAGGAGGAGGCGGTCACTAATATACACCAAATGCCAGAGAGCTAAGTGAACTATAACGGAAGTATTACCACCAGATGGAACAGTTTCAGTGACACCATGAATCCAAGCAGAAGTGACCCCAAAAAACAAATGGGAAGTTAGAAATAATGCCCTGTGAGTGTAGACAACTCTTCTCAACAAGCAAGATGACCATGAGCTCAGCGAACATATGCTGAAGTGAGAGACTCAGGGACCACTCTGACCAGTGTGATGACTTCCCTACTCTGCTTACTCATTTCCCTCTTGTCTTCTCTCCCCGTATCCTTCACCGACTAGGTATCTGGACTTATTACACTGATAACTACAATACAACAGGATCCACAACCCAAATGATTCTAGTTCCTCTAAGAGAATCTATGTGACTTCTTATGACTTTTTAAAACTGTATTATCTTAACAAAAGGAAGCAAAATTCCTCTCAAAGGAGGAAATGTTTTTGCCTGAAGACACATCTCGTAAGTGGGCTTGAGGAAGATGGAGCTGTGTTAAGTAGAGACACTGCGGGCACCAAGACATCACAAAATGCTGGAAACTGTAGTGTGTGGTGCAAGAGTAAGAATTCGTTGCTTTCGCTCTTTTGAAGCCATCCTCTGTCCTCCCTGCAGAAAAGTCTTCAGTAAGATACACTCTGTCCTGAGATGTTTTGTGTAAACTTTGCCTGTTTGTTTGCTTTTGTCCTAGTGAAGGGGCTGAGTTTCTTTTTTTTTTTTTTTTAATTTTATTATGTTATGTTAGTCACTATACAATACATCATTGGTCTTTGATGTGGTGATCCACGATCCATTGTTTTCATATAACACCCAGTGCTCCATGCAGTACGTGCCCTCCTTAATACCCATCACCGGGCTAACCCATCCCCCCAGCCCCTCCCCTCTAGAACCCTGTTTGTTTCTCAGAGTCCATAGTCTCTCATGGTTCGTCTCTCCCTCCGATTTCCCTCCCTTCATTTTTCCCTTCCTTCTCCTAAGGTCCTCCATGCTATTCCTTATGTTCCACAAATAAGTGAAACCATATGATAATTGACTTTCTCTGCTTGGCTTATTTCACTTAGCATAATCTCCTCCAGTCCCATCCATGTGGATGTAAAAGTTGGGTATTCATCCTTTCTGATGGCTGAGTAATATTCCATTGTATATATGGACCCCATCTTCTTTATCCATTCATCTGTTGAAGGGCATCTCGGCTCTTTCCACAGTTTGGCTATTGCGGACATTGCTGCTATGAACATTGGAGTGTATATGGCCCTTCTTTTCACTACATCTGTGTCTTTGGGGTAAATACCCAGGAGTGCAATTGCTGGGTCATAGGGTAGCTCTATTTTTAAATTTTTGAGGAACCTCCACACTGTTTTCCAAAGTGGCTGCACCAACTTGCATTCCCACCAACAGTGTAAGAGGGTTCCCCTTTCTCCAAAACCTCTCCAACATTTGTTGTTTCTTTCCCTGTCAATTTTTGCCATTCTAACTGGTGTAAGGTGGTATCTCAGTGTGGTTTTGATTCGGATTTCCCTGATGGCTAATGATGATGAACATTTTTTCATGTGTCTGTTAGCCATTTGTATGTCTTCTTCAGAGAAGTGTCTTTTCATATCTTCTGCCCACTTTTTGACTTGATTATTTGCTTTTTGGGTGTTGAGTTTGAGAAGTTCTTTATAGATCTTGGATACCAAGGGGCTGAGTTTCAAGTGTGGGTCAACCCAGAGTAAACCAGGCATCTCACATGTGTCAAAACTACAGTCCAAGGAAGAAGAGACAGGAGAGAGAAGACACCCTGGGAATCCCAGAAGTTGGAAGAAGATCTTTGGGCCTTGAAATACTTCCACCCAGGGCTCTGAATGGCACAGAGGTCCTCAGCTGCAACTGGGTTGCATACTAGATTAAAAATTCCTTGAGCAAAGGGTCTACTGGGTCTCACACTTCTTTTGGCCTCCTAGAAAACCCACACATAGCAAGTGTTAAAAATATTTATTAATTGAAATATTTGGTTTTACTTATAAGAAAACCAAAAATATTTTAACTTCACAGCACTTATATAAGCATTTAATTGTCTTCGATCATTTAAAAAAAAAAGTCATTTTCTAACCTGAGTAAATCCAGTTCACCATAATGAGCCAAAATTTCTAATGATCCAATTCTAAACCATGATTTTGCAACACGCAGCACTACTGCACCTGAAAAACACATATTTTAGCACAAGTTATTTTAAACTGTGCAAATATAGCATAATATGCTGTTCTGAGAATTCAAATTATTTTAGTAAAAAAAAAATACAGGAACCCAATTTATCAGAAAAGCAACTAATTTATACTCTAGAAAGGATCGAGGATTTTTCTCTATTTCTTTAAGCCTTGAATCAGTTAGAGTATCAGGAACCACAACACTTTCAGAAATACCAAGGCTCCAACCTCATTAAAGGGTGCTCAGTTAAACTGTCAGGATCCAAACATGGGATTCCCACTGTCTCCTCTGTTGTGACCTTTTCCCTGTACCTCATCCTGAAATAGGGAATTAGTGAATGATTTCCATGGCATAGTCCCTGCCAGTGCCTTCTCTCGGTGTAACTAATTGAAAATCAACTTCAATAAATAAACGTTTGCATATGTTCTAACTTATGCATACACGAAACAAAGTGAATCTATACATTTTTGTGTTAGTGTTTGCAGCCTTCTGTTGCCGCCTTCTGTTTTGACTACAGGCATTAGTAATACAATTAGTAAAGAGAATTCATGTCTTTTTTTTCTCAAAAGGAATGCTGTACTTCCATGTGTCTGGATGTCAAGATGAAGTCTATCCCAGGCAACAAAGCCCCTGTTCTGTTGGTGCTGCCCTTCGACATAATCCCACACTCACTGCACCTCTGGGCCTCTGTACTATTCCCTGTGCCACGCACATGCACACTCCTTCTTCTCCCCCGACTGAAATCCTTCCTAACCTCAAAGGTAAATAACCCTTAACTCCTTTAAGCATGAATACTCTAGGGGGATTGTTTTTTATGAAAATCTTGTCAAAGCGTATTAGGTGCTAAGTATAAAGAATATAATATGTGCACTCGGTGAATCACCGTGAACATCAGTAAAAATGCTGCCCCGTCGTACAGTGATGTCCACAGGACCCAACAGAGCAGGTAGGGCTTTGCCTTCTAAACTGTTGAATAAGATTATTATTAGGGCGCCTGGCTGGCGTAGTCGGTAGAGCATGTGACTCTTGATCTCAGGGCAGTGAGTGCAAGCCCCACACTGGTGTAGAGCTTACTCAAAATCAATCAATCAATCAGTCAATCAATCACTTATTATTGATTTTCAGGTCTCTTCTCTCCCCAGAGATTCAAGGTCAAGTTTCTCTCGCTGTTTCTCTTTGCTGCTCTGCAGCACACTTCTCACCCCTTCCTGATTTTTTTTATTTCTGGCCTACTAAAGGCTGAGGAAGAAGTTAACTGAACCGACTGGAAGCAAGCATGAAGTAAGAGCAGTCAGGCTCTGAGGAAAGGTCCGAGGGTCTCTCCTCAGAAGAAAGAGTATGAACTTTCAGGTCCTGGCTTTATAACATTTTGCTGGTCTGCAAAGATGTCCAGGATCTGTTATTCTTTAAGAACTCAACCTAATTTTATGTAAATATTCTAAAAATTATCATTACCTCTTTCTTTCACAACGTTTCCATTGTAGAACTGATCTCTCCATACTTCATCATCACTCACAACCAGACTGAAACATAAGAGAATCCAACAATTAAATTTACATGTTAACTACTAGCAAGCTACCAAGAAGTACCTAAAACCGTAAGAAACGGTGAGCAATCATGCTACCAGAGATTTATTGGCTCAATTTACCAACACATGCCTGCAGATAACATGATGCGGTCCTGAAAGTTAGCTTCAAGGAAAAAGGAATTACCTTGCAGCTCTGCTAGTTGGAATTCCAAGAGAGTGCATAGCCTCGCTGCATAAAAATTCTCTCACTGAGGAACGAAGTACAGCTCTGCCATCACCATTTCTAGGGCAAAACAAGAGCAGAAAGATTTTCAGTTGTAATGAAGACAATATCAATTTTTATTTAGATGACCAAAAAAATATCAAACTGTACCGGGAGTATGGAGTCTTTCCTGAGCCCTTTAATTGGAGCTCCCACTTTTCACCCTGCCTTCAACAACAACAAAGAAATCTAAGTATCAGAAGATCTGTGTTAATATTTAGCAGAAAAGCTATTATACCAGAAAACATGTGGTACCTGTTCATGTAAATTCCAAGAAGATGGGCTCTTCCGTCCCCAAGCTGACCTGCCCATATCCCAAACTAAAGAGAAAAAGGAAAATTATTCATGCTTATTACCCTTTAAAGCTTTCATAGTACTTTTGAAATTTTGAAATTTTACTATAAAATTTTCATAGTAATTTTACAGCCAAAGTTATTTTGTCAAAATTGAGAAGGGGGTATTGCATTTTTAGGATTATAATAATCAACAACTTGAACAAAGGTGAAAATAAAATTCAATCAATAAGACATAAGTGAAATTCATTTTAAAAATATAAGTTTGAGACATATAATTACATTCATCATCTTACAGCTGAGCTAAAGTCTGTTAGGTGTAGAATACTTAGAACTGATCTATTGATCTATTTAATTCCAGAATATGAACTAGAACAACTTATTCATAGAAAGTTTGCCTATAGTATATGTATGCAATGTAAAATCAAGAACATACTTGTAACTGAAAATAATTGCTTTTGAACTTACACAGCTGTTTCCAACATTTTCTGTTTGCAGTTGCCCAACTCCCAGTTATACCACTTACTAGCTATGGGAATTTGAATTACTTAATCCCACTGAGACTGACCTTTCATTTCCATAAAATGAGATAACCCTTGCCAGGTTGTTATAAGAATGAATGCTAACGGATGCTCTGTCCTATGTCCGACACATGCAAGAGCTCCTAAGATGGTAATAATTATTATTACCAACAGTGATTTGCTAACTTAGACATCATTCCATTTTCCACATGCATGTTACTTCCACCCGAAAGTTGTCTCTGACTTTCTGGGACTAGGAGTGTTCTGTGAATTCCCATAACTCCTACACTTAACCCTATCACGATGCTGATGTTATTAGAATTCATTTCTTTATCCCCTCCCCTAGAGTATTAGCAATCTGAGCAAAGGGGACATGTTTCATTCACCACTATAGTTCCCGGCACATAAAAGGGGTTCTATAAATAGGTGTGGAATATTTAAACTATGTTTATAGTTCTGATAGAAAAACATGAATTTGAGAAAAATCTACCCAGTATTTTAATCTTTCATCTTAACCAGGAACAGATCACCATTAATTTTAGCTATATGATACCTCTAAGAGCACAAATCTGAAAGGTGCTCTTAGCATATTCTGGCAATTTCTAAAGTCAACAATACATTAGGTATATCCCACACCATGAAAAAGAAGTAGAAAGAATGGTAACTCCAGAGCTAGGAGTGAAGTCAGGGGAACTAAGAAGGTAGTTCTCTATTAATAAAGGAGAAATCATTTAGTGTTCAAAATGGCAAAGCCATCCTTATAAATAAATCTTTATAATTTCAAATCAGAGAGAAGCAAGAGATGAAACATGAAATCGATGAAAAAAATCTAATTTACTATACTATCAAAAAAAAAAAACCTACAAAAAAATACAGCTTAACAAAACTCTGCAGGGCTTAAGGTTTGCATTTGTATTCTAACAGTACATGTGAGTACTGGTACAAAATGCTATCTAATAAATTTAACCTATATGGGAAATGGCTTTTTGAACTATGGAATCCCTATATTTGGGAGCTAAAAAAAAACCATAAGGATCATCTAGTCCAGAAGTTTCAAAATTGAGAAACATAGTTCAGCAAAATGTTATTATTCCTTAAAAACAAAACACAACAAAACCCTATAGTCAAGTATGTTTGGAAAATGGGGTATTAAATAAAATTAAGCAGATTTCTTTGCCACAGCCCTTCTCACAACTCCTGGAATGGACCTGGTCAACCCTTGCACCTTACGAATCAAGACACTGAGGTTCGAGTTTGTCACAGATGACCCCTGAAGTCTTTTTCCATCCTAATGGTCTATGTCACTTTGCTTCTTGGCTTACATTAGTTTAGCTTCCATGATAGTTTTGCCTCTTAGGACACTGAGGAATGAAAGCAACAAAAATCTAAAAGGAATTAACTGCCCCCAACAAACCAGAGCCTGATATTATCATTATTATAATAGCTATCATAGAAGCACTTTTCACTTTTCATATTTTCTAACCTAATCCTTACTCCAACCCTATTATACTTCTCTACTTTTCCTAAAATATACTCCGAAGTAAGCCAGCCCCTGGACAACCAGACTGTTAATCTTACCTAGTTCACAGCAAGTTCAACAATTGGTCCTGTGTTCCTTCTCTTTCTCCTTTTTTTTTTTTTAAATTTAGTCAGATATCACGACCTGAACTTGCTTCAATATCTTAACTTCATTTCTAGAAGTCGCTTTCCTAATTGCTTCAGCATAAATAACACCCCCAGTTAATCCTGATTAAATTCTAGCAGTCTCTAGCAGTTCTAAAACTTCCTTCTGCAGCTATCCTGGCAAAACTATAATCTCTTTATCCTTCTGGGGCTTTTATATTGACTTTTTGTGCTACTTGACTTTGCCTACATCTCTTGCCTGAAACGTCCCTGAATGAGTTCTCTAGCAATAATTCACAGAAATATTATATTAGTGCTACCCCAGTTTTCTCGATTCTGTCAAAGAAAGTTGGGCATTAGCTTTATCACAGCAAGAAATCACATCAACCAACTATAAACATCTTATGATGACACATTCTTCTAGAAACATCTGTTGAAGTCTCCATACACTAATATTAGAGGAATTAATGCAAAATAACTTCATTAGTGGGACAGCCTCTCCACCAACTGTTTATATTTATGTAAGGGAAGTCATAGCTGATGCTATGATGCTATCATACCTGGTGCCCACCATATCTGTGAGCCAATGGAATGGATCCAAATACTATCTTTTCACCACTCGCAAGCTGGATAAAATCATCTGTTTCGGAGACAGATAAGTCAAGGTCCAAAATATCTTCTAGAACTTCCTGAGGCAGGAAAAAAACAAAAACAAAACAAAACAAAACAAAACAAAAAGACCTTACAAACTGAAGTAATCCTTTAATAATTTTTGAGAGAAGAGACTTGGTGGAAGAAAGAAAATTAAAAGAATGAACCTCTTCAAAAAGTACATTAATATTTTCTCATGAGGGATGTACCATAGTTTATATTATTTATGCTATTTGGGAAAATTAGTTCTATTAGATAGTTTTAAAATTTTTATTTAATTCTTGTGACGCAGAGTAAAATACTATTTTTCTTAGCACACATTCTTTAAAGGAACTAGAAAAAAGTTAATGTCCTATTTCTATCCCAAATCCAATTATATCATGAGAGAACAATTTATAATTTATTAGAGCCCATTTCTAAGAATTTAACTCATTTGCCCCCTTTTTTCAAAAAGGGGTATTTTCTTTGTAAGATAACTTTAAGATCAAACGGAGTACTAGGTTCAGTATCAAAACTAGGAATCAGTATCAAAACGTGATTTCTAAGAATGACATTCTCCAAGTGTCTGAATTTTAAACACAAATATAATCATTTACCAATAGACTAACAATTCAACTCCAAAAAGTATGAATATCTTTTTTTAGACAAAAGTTATAATGAGTTAAGTATTTTTGTTGTGAAAAAACAAAGCCTAACCTTTGAAACTGCTACAAGACGTACTCTTGATTTGAAAGGAGTAGGGAAGGCAATTGAAAAAATACAGTTTTTCACTTTACGAACATAATTTTCTTTAACAGGATCAACTGGCAACACAGCTGATTAAAAAAAACAACAACAACAAAATCTCTTCTTAGTGTTTTCATTTGTCCCATAGACAACATTAACATTCCTTAGAAGGACTACAGTTCTTCGAGAAAATCAATTTATACCACTGTTTTCTTCCTACTTTGTTATTTAAAGCCTATTTTGTCATTTTCAACCATAGCTATCTAATATTCATATAATACAGTAAATGGAGCCACCCAAGAAGATGGGAGATGGAAAAAGTTTAAAACAAGATACATACCCTGTCTTTGAGGATTTTCACTTGTGGGAGACCAAGAGGATGCACAATATGTTTATAAATAAGAATGTATAAATGAAGTAGAGGCGAGCAGCATTATAGTTTTAGAATTACAGTACTAGCCAATTCAGTGGAATCCAACCAAAGAATATTAAGCAGTTAATCACATTCTTTCTGCCCTTCAGAAAATCATAATTACTAAAGGAAACAGATACATATAAAAAACTCTAATACCAGGCAACAGATGTTTTACTAAATGTACAAAACATGCGCTAAAGCACATGTACCTTATTTTAAAAGCTGCATGAAAAGAGTTCTGAACATGCTTTAGATACTCAGAACGTATTTTCTTTTAAGTACAATTTAAAAAATCTTAATCTGTTTTCCTAATCCAAACCAATTAAAACAAAAAACAAACAGAAGAGGGTAGGTGTATTACTAAAATCACAAAACAAGGGGACACAAAAACTTGTTTTTGGATAGAGATTATATTGTCAAGGTATCAGTGTAACCAAATTATTTAATAAACATATGGAAACCCAACCAACATCCTAGTAGGATTTTTTTGAAGAAATAGATCATCTTAGGGGCACCTGGGTGGCTCAGTTGGTTAAGGGTCTGCCTTCAGCTCAGGTCCTGGGGTCGGGCTCCCTGCTCAGTGGGGAGCCTGCTTCGCCCTCTCCCTCTGCTGCTCCCCCTGCTTGTGAGTTCTCTCTCTCTCAAATAAATAAAATCTTAAAAAAAAAAAACAAAAAACTGATCAGCTTAAAGTGTAAATCTTGAAAAATAAAAACTAATGTTTTAGAAATGGGAGTTTTCTTATAAATTATAAGAACACAATAACTAAAAATAGTTATCCCAAAAATAGATGCAAAGAACAAAGGGACTCAATAAAAAGACCAGAAACAACCCAATGTTAAGAATTCTCTATATAATGAAAATGATATTTTGAATCAGTAGAGAAAGGTGGCATCAAGATACTTTATCCAACTGTTCGGATTAACTTCTATTTATCCCACCCAAGCCTAGGTGAACCAAATGTCAGTTATAACAGAAATAAGAGTAATCTTCTCTTTCCCAGATGAGTATAAAAACAGGCAAATGTGGACCAGATTTAACCTTTATATTTTCCCCTAAATACATGGGACGTAAGGCACATTACAGGGAACAAATGGGTAGTCAGCCAAAAAACAGCTGATTTCAGCATTCACCACAGAAAACCTGACAATATGATTAAAAGTAGAAGATCCCACAGTGTATTTTCTTCTTTTAGGAGAGCCACTATGTGGAAATAGGCTAAATCATAATTTATGCACTTATCATGATGCCCTAACATTTTAGTAGAGCACGGACAGTATATACTGTTCATTAATACCCATGATTTTGTACTGACTGACTCACATTTTGGCAAGGTAGTTTATCAGCCAATACATTTAATCATTGGCTGTGGAACAAGAGGCCAACTGCTTCAGAGGTCCCCAGCCCTCACCCTCGTTACACTTTAACCAAATGATCAGTCATAAACTACAAACCCAATCCAAGACAAAATTCCAGATGCATAGTAAGTCTTTATCTTAACATCTCAGAGAAATCAGTAATTCCAAAATTAAATTCTGTACCATTCAGCTTTGCCTAAGAATATGAAATCCACAAAAACCGCTAATCTTTCAGTTTAATGTCTGAAACTCTTCTCTCAATAAACGTTCTTACCACAGTGACCTTGATAATTCATTGATCATTTATCTGATAACATCAGGATGAGACGTTTTCAGGCAGTACTAGGAATCAAGACATGGTATACACCTATACATAGTATCATGTATATAATCTCTCCTTGGCTATAAAAAACCTGGTCCTACCACAGAGCCTGTTTCGAACAGTATCACTATGGAAAGAAAATGTCTTATTAAAGTACAGTCAACTCTCCAATATTGAAATAACAACTTTGAAAATGCTTTCAATTACACACTTACTCCATGTTTATCAGTCAATACTGGTCATTTCATTCATATAAGTACAGTCAAAAAGACCCAAGTTGTTCCTAGCCTGTGCACAGAGGGGTCTGTTCTTTGGCAGTTACTTGCACAGCTCAATGGTTTTAACTTCCTAGACACAGGCTTGGCCTCTTTGGGTCGAAAGAACTACTTTGTATTCTGCATGACCTATTGGTAGGTTATATAGCTCATCAAAAGTGTAGCTATACTATAATGTTGGAAACCTTCACAAATTTCATCTGCTTTCCCTACTTAGCCTTGCATATATGCCATCTTCTTAAGAGCTAGGTGTTTTGTTTTAATCAGGGAAAATTATCTCTAAATGAAAATGGCCTGGTAGACAGAGCCGTATCTGCCAACTGTGAGCTTGGCAAGACATATAAATCCTCCTGTGTCCCTATCTGTGTAAAGGGGCAAATGATAATATCTAAGTTGTAGGATTACTGTAAATACAAGTGTTTATTGCTACACTTTACTATGGCAAAGTCTAGCTGTGGCATATTTCTTAATATACAAACCTGTATCAAGCCACAGATATGTACTACCAACCTTTATTTGTAAAGCACCTGACATTTTTTTTTACATCATATTCCTCAAGATTGGGGAAAAAATCCTAAACTTGGCTTATTTTAACAAACCTTATTCTATCCTTTTATTCAGTAAAAAACAACACTTTGAAGATAAGTATAAAAATCATGTGCTCAGCTATACCACGGGTACTTTCACTTTTTAAATGCAAAAAGCATGGTTCAAAAGAACACACAAAAATTTTAGAGAATTGCTGTTGCCTATTTGCTGGTCTATTTCCTCATAAAGGTGAATTTTTTGAGGATAGATGAAGTTTCTTTCATTTCTGTATCCCTAACGCCTACACTTTCTCTCCCTGGCTCTGTTTGCGTGCACCACGGATTTCTGTTGTAAGTACGCTTTCTCATTACCATGAGAAGAGTAGATCTGGCTATAGAACCAAGGAGAGGTCTTTCTAACCCACGTCAGGTACTAATCCTGTACATATTCCAGTATCCCCAAGGCTGGCAAATATGTCCAACATTACCAAATACTAAACAATTCCACACAGCTAAGTACACCCACGAGTGGGACTCCCATCCAGATATGAGCAAGACTGCCAAACTATGCCACGATGTACCTATAAGGTTTTCGGAGGACAGAGTCCAAAAGTCGAGAGACAAGGCTAACTTAGCTTCTGTCTCACAAGAGCCCAGCTCGTAGTGCGACACGTTACTGGAAAGATGCCAAAGGCGGGCACTTCCTTCCAGGCCAGGGAGCAGGGAGCAGCCGACAACGGCGTGGCAGGTCACGCCCAAGAGAAACAGCGGCGGACACGGGAGCCCCCGGGTTATGCAGCAAAACAGGAGCCCAATTCTTTGAGTCATCTCTGACTAAACACGCACAACAGAAGAGCTGCCGACTGGAGGTCTGGGCGCCGTGGCAGTTCTTGTTACCGGCCGCTCTCCCAAAGGTCCATTTTTGCAATGACCGCTGGAGCTCCTGGCTCCCCGGAGCGGCGGGCAGGGGCTCGGGAGAGACGGCTCGCCCAGACAGAAGGTCCCGCTTAGTCGCTCCCGGTACCGCAGCCGGCAGCGGGGCGACAGGCGGCTCCCGCGAGCTCGAGGCAGGCGAGGGGGCGAGGTTCCGCGCGGCCGTCCCGGGAGCGCGCCTGCGGCGCCAGCCCGGGGAGGAGCCAGAAGCGGCGGCCCGGGTGGGGCCCAAGCTCTTCCTGTGCCAAGTTTCCGGCTCCGGGTCCCGGGAGGCGGACCGCCGGGCCACAGGCGGAGCCAGCGCTCCGCCGCGGCTTTCAGACTCGGACCATGGCTTCAGGCTGGTGGCCCTGGCGGCGCTGCTGCTCCTGGAGGCCGGCGGCCCGGAGCCCCGGGCCCGGCTCCCCCGGCCGCGCGGGGCCGCCCGGGACGCTCTCGGCTGCAGACGCCGGGGCTCAGGTGAGGCCTCGAGGCGCGCGCGGCGGCGGGGCGCAGAGGTCACGGCGCCAATGACAGCGGCGCGGCGGGAATGAGTGGGAGCTAGCGGCACGTGCGTCGGGGCTAGGGGCCGCGGGGCTGTGCTGCGGGGGGACCCCGGGCTGGCTAGGCGCCGGGACCCGAGCCCCGCCGGGGGACGTGGAGCGGTGGGCGCCGGGCGTCTGCCTGAAGCAGGGGCGCCCGCCTGAAGCAGGGGCGCCCGGCGCGAGACTGCAGAACGTGGTCCCGGGGACCCGGGCGCCTCGGGGCTTGGGGAGGGAGCGGTGAGGAGCCAGGCCTTGGGGGAAGGCGGGGGGTGGGTGGAGTAGTCAGGCTGTCTCCTGGGGTAGGAGCCAGTGAAACCTGGAGACCCGACTGCACCTGTTTCCTTTCGGATTTCAGCCAGGGCTTCAGGAGGACAGGTCTTAATTAGGATTTTAGAGCAAAAGGCGCCCTGAGATCCAGGTGGGCTCGGAATAGGCCGTTTGTGGGGAGTATGTAGGGCTAAGGCCCTGGGTGCAACGCATTTCTTTCGTACAGTAGTTGCTTCCCCGGGAGACCCCGCCCGGACGGGGTGGAAGGGCACTGGAAGAAAAGGCCTGAGGATGTCACAAGTAGAGAAACCCTGAACTTGGATGTGGCTTCTTGAGTTGAGTCAGAATCTCAGCACTAACCGTGACTACTTGACTCTCTCCTCTACAGCTCTTAGGCCCGACCTCATTTTTCTCCCTTTCCGGCCAGTTTAGCCTCTGTAAAGTGACATGTTCTGTGGCTCCATGATTCTTAACTGCACTTTGTAGTGATTGACTCTCAAAGTGCTATAGGGTAGCACTGTTTGGGATAACTGAGCAAAATCTGTAGACTCACTCTCCTTTTTAGAGACTTCTCCAGTCACATAGCAATTATGATGTGTTCCCCTTTCATCCACAAGACTCAGGGGTTTTTTTGGTTTTTTTTTAAAGTTTATTGAATTTGGACTCTTCTATTTCAGTTGGCTTTGGGACACTTCATATTCCCATGTATTCCTCAAACATCAGTTACCTATATGAAATATGTAGCATTTATAAATGTCTACTTTATACCAAGGTGGATACATATCACAACTTATCCAGAACAGGCACCTGGAGAGAGAATAGCAGCAGGGTCAGCAAACAGCTAGTAAAAAGAGAATAGGGGCAAAGAGTCTCAGGGCTTTGCTGGGATCCATTTCAGTACTGTTCTAACCAGACTTCCAATATTTCCAGCATCACAGATGAAGGCATTATTTGGAGAGATGTTTGCACCCTCCATCTAATAGCACTGGATACTTCTTTGACACTCCTTTTTTAAAATGTATTTAAATTCCAATATAGGGGCGCCTGGGTGGCTCAGTCGGCTAAGCGCTAAGCATCTGCCTTCTGCTCAGGTCGTGATCCCAGAGTCCTGGGATCGAGCCCCACATCGGGCTCCTTGCTTGGCGGGAAGCCTGCTTCTCCCTCTGCTGCTCCCCCTGCTTGTGCTCGCTCACGCGCGCTCTCTCCTCTCTCTCAAATAAATAAATAAAATCTTTAAAAAAATAAATACATTCCAGTATAATTAATGCACAGTATTATGTTAGTTTCAGGTGGGCAATATACTGATTTGACAATTCCATACATTGCTCATCAGGATAAGTGTACTCTTGATCCCCTTCACCTATTTTCCATGTCTGCTTTCGTGACCACAGGGTGGGACTGCACTGATGATGCCAATGCCATATATTGCTGATTCGTGTGTCATCGCTATTTTCACCATAAATGAAGACATTAGCCTTCTGGTGTCTACCTCAGGCATGTGTCTTTGGTTACTTCAAGTCTCTTAGGGCCTGATAATCCTTGGGGACAAAGAGCAACAATGATAAAAGCCACGTCTGCCCTCAGACGCAGCTCTGTTTCCTGATATATGTACATTCTCCCAACTTCACCTGTGGTGACATTAACAAATCCTGTAATAGGACAGAAACCGGTGTGCATCTGTTACTGCCAAATCACTTGTCAGTTTTTGATTCTTAGCATTTTTTTTTTTTTTAAGTAAATTCATGGGGGCGCCTGGGTGGCTCAGTCAGTTAAGCGTCTGCCTTTGGCTCAGGTCATGATCCCAGGATCCTGGGATCGAGTCCCACATCGGGCTCCCTGCTCCGCGGGAAGCCTGCTTCTCCCTCTCCCAATCCCCCTGCTTGTGTTCCCCTCTCGCTGTGTATCTTTCTGTCAAATAAATAAAATCTTTTAAAAAAATAAAAAATTAAAATACAATTTAGTTTACATATAGTGTATTATTAGTTTCAGGGGTAGAATTTACTGGTTCATCAGTTGCATATAACACCCAGTGCTCATTACATTGAAGGGGCCTCCTTAATGCCCATCACCCAGACTTGACTTTTCTGAATTTCAAGTTCCCCAGCTGTATAAAAACAAGTAGTTTGTGAGGGTCAAATAGTGTAAAAGCATGTTGTAAGACTTTATTACAAATAGAGTGGATTCGTTTTATTTTTCTTGTGCTAAATTCATCCTTTTTGTCAAAATACTTTCTTCAGGGGCATCTGGGTGGCTCACTTGGTTGGCTGACTTTGGCTCAGTTCATGATCCCAGGGTCCTGGGATCAAGTCCTCCAGCCCCAGGAGTCCCCCAGCCCCCATCGGGCTCTCTGCTCAGCAGGGAGCCTGCTTCTCCCTCTGCCTGCTCCCCCTGCATGTGCACTCTCTTGCATTCTCTCTCTCTTTCTCTGACAAATAAATAAAATCTTAAAAAAAAACAACAACAACAAAACCCTTCTTCAAATACAGAGCCCTTACCACATTAAATTAGTAAATCAGTAATTTTTTTTTTAAGTAACCTCTGTGCCCAAGGTTAGGCTCAAACTCATGACTCCTGAGATCTAGAGTCGCATGCTTCACGGACTGAGCCAGCCAGGGGCCCCGTAAATTAGTAATTTTTGAAATGACTGTGTCCCTGCATTCTTTAAGACTAGTGGTCTCTATCTTTGGGCCACAGTGCCTGTCACATTTCCTGGCCCATAGTAGTGCTCAATAATCTTTGGAACTAATAATTCTCTCCACCACCTCTGAATCTTTTAGTAATCTTCTGTTGTTCTTGACCTCTAATATTCTCAAAACGTGCCACTGAGCTTGCTTGTTTTTTAATATTACTGATCAAGAAGTAGCTTTTCCAAGTATGTTTAGGAAAAATAATTTAAAATAGGTAGTGTTCATGTATAAATGTAAATTTATTCTTCAACATTGAAATCTTTTTCCTTTTCACTATCTGTTCTGATGCTTGGGGGAGCTTGATTACTCTTTGTTTTCAACTCGTTTAAGAATGTAAAAGAATGTAAATAACACTGATCTTTACTATTCCCTGACTAATCTTAGTTAAGTGGAAGGAAATTGTTTTAAAACTACCTTTTCAGGTCTGGAAAGCTAGATAGGAATATGAAACTAGCCTTTGGAGAAAAGGATAGATTACAGATGTGTTTTTTTCCTTATATTTTCTCTTTTTTTAAATTTTTTTAGATTTTATTTATTTATTTGACAGAGAGAGCACAAGTAGAGTGGCAGGCAGAGGGAGAGGGAGAAGCAGGCCCCCCACTGAGCAGGGAGCTGGATGCGGACTCGATCCCAGGACCCCGGGATCATGACCTGAGCTGAAGGCAGACGCTTAACCAACTGAGCCACCCAGGCGCCCTTCCTTATATTTTCTGTAATGATAAATATTGCTTTTGTAATAAGGAAATTTTTTATTATCTTCCTGAAGTTTGCAATCTACCTACAAAGGGACAACTAAAAATTAAAGATTATAAAAAAATATAAAGATTATATTTATTATGAATTCTATGATTATTATGAATGTTTTTATTTATCTGGCATTATAAACACATTTTTCATGAATATTCTTACAGGTTTGTTAATACTTTTATTTTATAGATGTCCTATTTTAATCTTGTGAAGAGTTTAACATCTGCTTTTCCACATAGGTATAGTATGTCACGGTAAGTTTATGATCTGTGTTATAACTGCTAAAATTATAAGCCATATTGCCAGTAAATTTCTATTCTAAATTGTGCTGGGCTAGTCCAACAAACTGAATATTTTGGTTAACTAAGTGCCACAATATCTGCTCTGTGTGACCTCTGCCTTTTTAAAAAATGGGAATGTAATAAAATTTAAACCCAGAACACCGTAAACCAGTTTAGTCTTTGATTTTGTGGGTTCTCAAGGTCCTGGGTATAAAAATAAACTATTGCTGTATTGTCGAGCAAGAACAGAATTCTATGTGTTTTTCTAAATTATGACCATTTTGGATTCGTGCTTAATTTCCAGCAAGTAGAAGTGTATATAATTCTTACTAAAAAAAACAAAATTATCTCACTTAATAAAACTCACTTAACCTTGTGTGCATTTGTGCTTGTCCCAGGTTCCATCACATGACGTCGGCAGCGTGCTGTTGTAGCAAAACACAGAGTGGGGAGAAATACACTGACCCCTTCAAACTCGGTTGGAGAGACTTGAACGGTCTGTATGAGGACATTAGAAAGGTAAGCTAGGTTTGAATGTGCTGGGACGTAATGTTGGTTTCTGAGAATTGTGAACAGACGGTGCAGGTTTTCAGATACATCCAGTGCCGTCGCAAACTTGATTCATGAGTGCCTGGGTGCCTGCTTGGTCGCCATTTACAAGCCTGCCTGTGCCCATCTGCACGCTGGTCTTTGTGTTCCCGGGGGAGCCACACTTTACCTCAGGGCCAGCACCTGTCCCGCTGCGTATCGCAGTTACTGTGTTCCTTCTCCCCATGCAGACGGAGCTCCTCGAAGGCAGGGACGGTTTTTTTTTTCTTTGTGACCTCTGTATTTATTACTGTGCTTGGCACTGAGGTCAATATTTTGGTGAGTTAAAGACTGGCCCCACTGTAGCATGTTCACCTCAGCCTGGCTGAGGGTCCTCGAGGGCCGTTCTTAGCTCCCATTGCTTTGGGACATAAGCTGTGATTCATTCTAGCAAGTCCTTGAGAGGCACATACAACAAACACAAGTCCATCACCTAGAAGGCTCTCCCACCTCTTCATGAATCAAAATCCTACTTATTCTTTAATTCCAGGTCGAAGCTTCTATCCTCCATTAAATATTTGGTTTTCTAGCCCACACTGATTTCTCCCTTCTCTGAACTTTCACTGCATTTGATTTAATTTACTGCATTTAGGGGCGCCTTGGTGGCTCAGTCGGTTAAGCATGTGCCTTTGGCTCAGGTCATGATCCCAGGGTCCTGGCGTCGAGTCCCGCATCAGGCTCCCTGCTCAGCGGGGAGCCTGCTTCTCCCTCTCTCTGTCTCTCTCAAATAAATAAAAAAATAATCTTAAAAAAAATTTACTGCATTTAATTATGTCATTGCTCAAGTTACCACTCTGAACATTTTATATTTTTAAAAAATTTATCTCCCCAACTCAGTTCTAAGTTCCTCACAATCAGGCAAACCATGTCTTCAACTTCCTCTGTGAACTTTTGACATATCTGGCTGAGCCAGGCTTGGTGATCCCTGCTTCCTCCCGGCCGCCATCTTCCCTTCCTGTTCCTGATACACGGCTTTGCCTCCATACCCCAGTCACACCCTTAACTCCTGCTTCATTGGCTCCCACGCTCCCCATCTTTGTCCTCTCCCCTCCATCTCCCAAGCGGCTACCAGCCCCTGTTCCTCTCTGGTCCCTGGGCCACCGACTGCTTTCGTCCTCCTCCCTGGAGTCTGTTGGAGTCTTTGGGGTCACCCGAGCCCTTTGGCCACTTGGGCGGGCCAGACATCGCCTGTGGCCCAGCTGTAGGGCAGCCTTACAGTGTTGGAACCTTTTTCAATCGAGTGTTGAATTTCTCAAGTGAAACGAGTATACAGAGTACAAGCAACTACACTGAAATCAAATCAAAGTTTTGTAAAAGAAATCATGTTGCCTTTTTTGCTATCATGATGCCATATTGACACAGAGAAACTTTATTTCAGGAACTACTCATATCTACAACCGAACTTAAGGAAATGTCTGAATACTACTTTGATGGAAAAGGAAAAGCCTTTCGACCAATTATCGTGGTGCTCATGGCCCGGGCATGTAATATTCATCATAATAATTCCCGGTGAGTTATTTACTTTCACTCCTCTGTCGTTTTGATATTTGGCAGATCTCCCTTACCAAGCTTGCCATTTAGTTCCTGGATGAAGCGGTAGCATTTATCTTAGAATTCACTTTGTGGTGAGTAGTTTCTGGCTTTGAGTCCCCAAAGTCACCTGGTCTGGGCATCTTCCCTTTCCACACTTTTTAATGTCCTAGAAGAACAACCTCAGCTGCAAGTAACCATTCTGAAAAGAATTTTAAAAGCCAAAGTTAGTTTTCTCCCTCAGAAGTAAGAAGAGCAGGGTGTGTACATACATGTAATCATGATATACACGGGGTCGTTAGTCCAAAGGTTAATCGTTACAAGGTTCTGAGCTGCACGCTGTGCTGTGAGGGTCTGCCTTCCTGTGACCTTCGGAAATTTGCCAAAGAAAAATCTTCGGAGAAGAAGGCAATTTTGACTGTTGGTCCTCAACTTCCGTGTTTTGAATACGTATAAAATTTTTAAATATTAAAACAACCGTATTAAAGGAAATCTTACAAAAAAAGATTGACCCCTTACCTCATGCAGCCATCTCTGCCGCTCCCTCTCGTCCTCTCTTCTTGTTTTCAGTCATTCTATATGTATCTATGATTCTTTACTCATCCTGTTTTCTCTCTTGCCCACGTTGCTAGACTGTCTTCATAGCTGTTGTTTTTATGTGATCTGATCTGCTGAGGGAAGTTCCAGTCCACCATAATGTGGACTCCGTCTCCTTAGTGCGGACCGTTTGCATCATGTTCCCTCTTCTTAGGAGAGCACGCTTCTAGGAATGCCTCAGGGAGTGTCAGAGGTCGCCTCTTAGCAGGTGCTCCCCTCAGCCTTTTCTGCCCTGCTGCTGTGCCCCCTGCCCCAGCACGTCCCACCGCCTCAGCACGTCCCCCTCCGACCCCCGCCAAGACCCACCAAGTGCTCACAGAGCTCACGCTTGGAGCAACCAGTGGGATCTCTGGCTGTGGACCATCCTCGGGACCACGTCCACTTCACCTGGGAGGCAGAACAGCAGAAATGAGCCCAATTTGAGATACATCTCACATGGTCTAGAGCAGGGTTCTCAGCCTTGACGTTTGGGGCCAGATAATTCTTTATGTGGGGGCTGTCCTGTGTATCACAGATGCTCTGCAGCGTCTCTGGCCTCTGCCCACCAGATGCCAGTAGCACCCCCCCGCCCCACCCCCGCCAAGTTGATGACAACCAAAAATGTCTCCAGACATTGCCAGATGTCCCTTGGGGAGCAAAATCATCCCTGGTTGAGAACCACTGGTCTAGAGAGAGTGTGTGTTTATATTTTTAATTTCTCAGGTTAATGTGTAATACAGTTCATTACCATCAGAGGTGACATGGGAAGGAAAATATCCTGCATTGCTTTAAATCCTTTCCATTGTTATCCCCATGGTTGCAGGTTTTTTCAGTTTGCCTTGCTGAAACTGTATAAACTTGGTTGCAGAAAACATGGGAGAATATAACACAACAAAGGCATTGCTAGTTTAAAAAGTAAGTTCAGGGGCACCTGGGTGGCTCAGTCAGTTGAGCGTCCAGCTCTTGATTTTGGCTCAGGTCATGATCTCAGGTCACAGGATCGAGCCCATCAGGCTCTGCGCTCAGCGGGGAGTCTGCTTCAGATTCTCTCTCTCCCTCTCCGTCTGCACCTCCCCTGCTCGCTCTCCCCCTCTCTCAAATAAATAAATAAAGATTTAAAAAAAAAAAATGCGTTCAAGGGCGCCTGACTGGCTCAGTCAGTAGAGCATGTGACTCTTGATTTTGGGGTTGTGAGTTCGAGCCCCGTGTTGGGGTAGAATTTACTTGAATAAAATGAAAAGTAAGCTGAACACTGCCCTCTCCGGGATCTCTTAGCTGCGGCCTCATTCTCCTGGAAGTGATGGGAGCAGGGCTCGGCAAAGGCATGGTGCAGAGGCAGAATTGCGATGGTGGCGTGCATTTGAGTGGAGGAGTATCCCACAGTACCACTCTCCAAGCCCCCGCTGCTTGAGAATACTTGCTTCCTAAGAGCCCTTTTGAATCAGGCTCTTAATTGGCTAAATATCTAGCTGTTACTTCCGTGCCTCTTAAAGCAAGAAGGGACATGGGGACACGGCGGGAGGAGCTTCTGGAGACCTGGGCCATTTCTGGTTTTGCTTGCTGAGAAAGACTTAGAACAGTATGGACAAAAAGGAGCTGTAGATTCTGGGGCGGGACCCCACAGAGCCTCTGGTTCTAGCCAGTGCCACCAGAGGTGTCCCCCAGCCCCGGGGGCGCCAGAACCCATTCCAGTCCTTCATCTGCTTGCTCGCTGGTGATGGTCAAATTTAGAGATCCCTGCTTTATCGTCTGACAGTCAAAGTTTAACAGCTTCTGTGCGGCTTATCGGACATCATCTTCTTGTTTATGAAATGTCTATTACATAGGTCAATAATAATCCTAGAGGGGATTTTGGAAAACCGAATAGGACAGACACCTAAGAAATAGCGAGGGGGGAAACTAACTTTTATTGATTTTCCTTTTTTCCTCAGTAAACTTTTCAGTGGTCCATTAAATATTCCTTGCCAGATTGCTAGGACTTATTAACCTGAGGTCCATGACAATTATGGGGTCTGTGAGTCCCTTAGAATTGTATGCGGAATTTTTTGTGTATTTGCATTTTTCTGGGGAAGGATATCAGAAGCTCATAATATATTCTCCAAAGGCAGTATGGCCCCGAAGAGCTTAAAGACTCAATCTTTATATTTCCTGTCTGTATCCTGATGACACAGTACCTGGGCAGGTAAAGTAGGAACACACAAACAAAAAGACTCAGACTTGAAAGGTCCAGAAAACAGCTGTAGTGGTTCTGAAATGCGCTGCCTAGATCCTCCTGCAGTGAAGGACTCAGTGCCGGACCGGGTCTCGTTGGCAGAGAACCTTCAGTTATCAGTCTCTTCAAGGATTGCGTCCGCTGCAGCAAATCCTTTCACCAGAGCCGGCCCACATGGGGGCACTGAGAGATGAAGGGCCATTCTGGCTCCAGCGCATGCTGTGGATGGGCCTGCATCACAGAAACTTCTCCCTCTACCCAGTCCTGTTTCCTTCTCTCCCTCACATGGCTCTTGATCCCGAGGACACTCCCGAGACAGACACTTTAAACTTCAGAGTCTGCTTCCCAGAGAACCCAGCGTGCACCAGAGTTCAGCAAACTAACTGTAGGGCAGGACTGACTTTATCAAAGAATCGACATCAAAAATGAGCTTTAGATAAATAGATGTCTGTAAAATCGCTCTCCTCGCTGAACGCCGCACAGCTGTAAGGTCTGATCTTTCTCAAACAAGCCAAACCCCTGCTCAGCAGCCCTATCAAAAGGACCTCCTCTTGTCCTCGATCTTGGCCCCAGTCGTTCCTTTGTGGAAGTCTTCCAGCTCTGGAGGCGGCTCTCGCTGTCAATGATTGGGGTAACAGGATTGCTCACGTTGTATTGGTCTTGATTATGCAAGTCGCCAAGTGGCACTGAATCCCACTGGTCCAGTTACCAGAACCAGACGTTTGATCAGATGGCACAGATTTTAAGATGCCATTTTCATATTAGTGACGATATCAAGGGTCCCAGTGTGATAAAAATCCTACATGCAGAGGAGGTGACTTTTATGATTCTAATACAGACAAAGGAAATTACAAAAGCCTACCCTGGGAAAACGGTAACGAAATAGGCATTACAGCACCATCTCACTTCAGTGATTCCTGAGATGAGGCCATTCACGAATGTGGAGCCATTCTTGGTTTCTGTGTGTTCCAGATTACTGAGCCAGCCACTACCGTAGCAATTTATGGGGAAGTTGGTGCCCAAAGAAACGTTTTTGCTTTTAACCTAGGAGATGGCCCCTTTGATGTATCTGTACTCATTGCTGAAATGGATCTTGAGGGCAGCAGGGGGCACGCATCAGGCTCCGCTGGGCCAGCTGCGCCCCTTCTGCGGCTGGAGGGAAAGTGGAGCGAGAACTGGAGCCCGAGGGACAGCCCTAACCCCTCTGACTGAGGTCCTGCTGCTCTCACTGCCAGGAGCCTCCTTCTCCGGACCTGGCGCATTCTAGCGTCCCAGTGGCCTGGGCCCTGTGAGTGGAATGGTCGCCGAGGTCCAGGACGTCGCGTTTCCCCATGCCCAGTGGAGGGAACTGGGGAGCCTTGAAGGTCCCCGCTCCCCCTGCTAGGGATGCAGAAAACCCCCGATTGGTGAGGAGCAGCTGTATTCACTGGCGAGTAGAGCTAAGTACCTGAGATCACCAACGTAGAGCACTGTGCTACCCCGAGCTGGGCAGGCATGCAGTACCGACACGTCTGTGTCTACTGCTGGTCCCGTAAGTACCTCAGACCCTGGTGAGACCACAGCCATTGCTTTTAAAGTTGTTAAACTCTGCCCTTGCGCAAAAAGACACTTAGACTATGAAAGCAGACTCCTTGGGCATCCACAGATCCAGGGTTAAGCACTGCACTAGAGATAACGTGCTACGCCATACTGATCCTCCTGGGACTGTTTTCTCTTCGGCCAGTCTAACTACATGATTACATGATGAGAAGCAACAGCATATTGTGTGTGGCCCCAAGGATCTTGCAGGGGACTTGTTTGGAGTGCCAGGCTGCTCTGTGAAAGAGCACAGGAAAATAGATACAGGGTTCTACAGAAACTTGGTAGTGGACAGTCAGCATGAACCATCCAATTCAGGCACATGTGTGAGTGAAAATAGGTGTCACCTGGAAGGTGGGAGTGATCAAAAAGACCCTGGCAAGAGCTACAGGAAGAGAAACCTTCACCTTCAGATTTGGTGCCTCCACCACGCACCTCTTCCAGGAGAGCAGGGAGTGAGGCATCAGATGAATCACCTGGTGAACGACAGAACGTCATAGATCTGATAGTATTTCCCTTTCTTTCCTTTGATGAAAGCCTTGCTCTTTGTGTAACAAGGGAAGTACCTTGTGAAAGAAGCAATAGCAGTGAATCAACAGGGACTCCTGTCAAACCCGGATCTGGATGCTGGTGTAAGTGAATATCAAGGTGATTGGTTGGATCAGGATTCAGTGTCAAATCAGTTTAGTGTAGACTTTGAAGTTGAGTCTCTCCATGCAGAAGATGGTAGCCTTAAAGAAGATGGACGAGAACTGTCAGATGCAGATGATGACGAATATCGAGAACTGCATCAGACAGGGGAGAGTGATACAGATGCTTTTGAAGAAGATCCTGAAATTTCCTTAGCTATTAGAACCGTGCTTCATGCAGTGAAATGAATCATCCCCTTCCACCTCATTGCAGTAGATGTTGGGCCCTTCGTGAGAATTGGCTTCCTGAAGATAAAGGAAAGATGAAGGGAAAACGCCTACAAAAGCCAAACTAGAAATAGAAAACTCAACACAAGGAGAAGGCAGCTTTGATGTCTCTGATTGTTAAAAAAAAAAGAAAAAAACACACAAAAACCTATAGTGAATGATTCCAGAGAGTCCTGAGCTGAGGAAAATGGTGATAAAATCACACAAGTCTCCTAATCCCAAAAAAGTGAAGACTGTTGTCAGCCATCAACTTCTGGTAGCCTCATTTGTAATAGCAGCCAAGAAGAAGTCAAAACAAAATAAAAACACAAAGCAAAACAAAAGCCAAAAAAAAAAAAAAAAGGTAGAATCTAGTTTTCTCCTTTTTTTTTAGAGGCGGGGGGAGAGAGAGAATCTCAGGCAGACTCCTCACTGACCATGGAGCCCGACACAGGGCTTGATCTCACGACCCACGAGATCATGACCTGAGCCGAAATCAAGAGTTGGACACTCAACCGACTGAGCCACCCAGGCGCCCTTCTAGTTTTCTTCTTAATGCCACTGAACCCTGTGTGATTTGCCAAGGTGAACCTAAAACAGTAGCATTGCTCATGGCAAAATAGGACATCTTGTGGCATGCTTTATGTGTGCAAAGAAGCTAAAGAAAAGGAATAAGCCCTGTCCAGTATGTAGACAACCAATTCAAATGATTGTGCTAACTTATTTCCCCTAGTGGATACATCTATAAAAGTAGAAGTCTAGATTTCTAACTATATAACTCTAAAAATTTACACAACATGAAATTTTTTTTACATATATCAAAGCAAGAAAATATCTCAGTACCTGTAGATTTGTTCTCTGTAGTGTAATTTACCTACTTTGGGAGGGGGAATAGTAAATATTTGCTTCCTTTTAGAAAAATTTCACTTATGACTGTATTTTATATTTGAGTTTTCATGTAATTAAATTGGGTTAAAATTAAAATGGATATATAGTTCACCCTTTACTCGTACCTCTCTTATTTTTTTAAAGATTTTATTTATTTATTTGTGTGAGAGAGAGAGCACAAGCAGGGGGAGCAGCAGAGGCAGAGGGAGAAGCAGACTCCCCGCTGAGCAAGGAGCCTGATGTGCAACTCAATCCCAGGACCCTGGGATCATGACCTGAGCCGAAGGCAGGCACTTAAATGACTGAGGCACCCAGGCGTCCCAACCTCTCGTATTTTAAATAATTTTCACTTTCTTACGTTTTAGAGAAGTATCTGATTTAAAAATATAGAATTAAGACATTTAAATATATGTTATTTAATGTAAGGAGAGTTTGTATAAAAGATTTAATATTTAAATTTTAGATACTTTTAAACCTTCTAATCCTTAGTTTCTGTGCTCTTTCAGAGCCTCTTAAAATACTCTTTCCAGATGAAAAAGAAATTGGTAGTTGTATTTGGTGCTATGTAAGTAAAAATGCACTTCTCAGGGACGCCTGAGTGGCTCAGTCGGTTAAGCGGCTGCCTTCAGCTCAGGTCATGATCCCAGGGTCCTGGGATCGAGTCCCACATCGGGCTCCTTGCTTGGCGGGGAGCCTGCTTCTCCCTCTGCCTGCCTCTCCCCCTGCTTGTGTTCTGTCCCTCTGACAAATAAATAAATAAAATCTTTAAAAAAAAAAAAATGCACTTCTCATTCTCCACCACCTCTAGTAAGAGATAGGTGGTAATGGTGTCATTTGAGAAGCCTTTGAGAAAGCCACCATTTACCCATAAGACAAAACTATTTTAAGGCCCCCTAGGACAATGTGGAATTGTCCTAGGGGGTCTAACCTGCATACCAGGCCGTTTTTCACACCTAATTTCAGGATTTAGTGCAATCTGTTTTTTTTCCCTAAATTGGAAAACCATTCTGAGACATTTTAAAGTGCCTTCTTGGGCTGCATTGCATGGCCCCTGGTAGTTACCTAGGTTTCAGACCTTTGCTTAAGGCCAGTTTTAGAAATTGGTGAATTCATAGACTAATCCAGAAATTCAGTAAACAAAGGATTGTTTTTAAACTAGCTGGGAATGTCATCACTTCTTGCTAAATTGTCCAGAAATGATGCATCATTTTCCTTCCAGAAAGATGGGGTCAGAATAGAATTCTGAAGTATCTCTCAAACTACATACATTCACATCTCGATTTATATTTAAATCAGAAACTAAGCAAAGTAATAAAAATAACCACTTTGATTTAAGGTCCCAGTTTTTTTCTCCCATGTATGACAGTTTTATGTCCTCAAGTAAGGACAATAAAATCAACTGGACTGTAAGTTTAGAATAGAACTGAGGGATATAATTTCGCAGAGCAAATCTGTGTCCCAGTTACTAGCAGTACATTGTATTAAACTTTAAAACAAAACCACACATACACGTGACTTATCCACATAGGCATATGAGAGTAGGAAACATGGCTCTACAGATTAGCACCTTCGCCAGAGACTGGTCCTCAGAAGTGCGTAAAGCTATATTAATTTGGGCTTTATAATCAACTAGAACTAAGAATCTTTCTGAAGAGAATTGTTAGTAAAAATGAGATTATAAACACTGTATATTCAGGGTATATTATGCAGTGATTATGCTATTTACAAAACATTCAGATCTGCAAGTAATCTCATTCCAGTGCCTATGCATTACAGATGTTGTCTTGATTGTCTAAATTTTTAGGTTTAGTACACACATATTATTTACTGATTTGCAAATAAAAACTTTAAATGTTTGATTAAGAATTGTTTCAAGAATATGATTATTGGATCTTTCAAATTTTCGTAAAATGAGTTTTGTTTAAAAAGAAATGATACTTGAATATCATCTGTTTGGGTAATCAGAGCTACGCATCTGAATGTGCTTTTGTTTCTGGAATGGCCATGCCCACCCTCTGTGGCAGTACATGTATTAAGGGACAGCTTGACACAGTTGGGAGCCTCCAAGGCATTGAACAGATGCAACTTGAGAGAGGATATCACGGTTTAGTGGGGCTATGAGATGCTGTTCTCTCCCTCCTGTTCATGTGTGTTATCCCGTGGCAGGTTGGCTTAAGTGGTTTCTCAACTAGTGATGGTGGGTGGTCTGGGGCATGGAGGTGAGTCAGGCTAGCCACCCTGCTCCTCATCAGCATGAAAACCCCTGTTGTAATGGCCTGTAATTTCTCTGCATCAGCTAGGAAACTAGATTCCATGAGGCCAAGAACCTCTTCTTGACTGACACACATGGAGAGGTATTCGGGAAGAATTTATTGAGCGAATCAAAGCGCTGGGACCTGAGTCTTGTCGCTGGCTTTAAAGCAGGAGCCTGCAGGCTTCCAGGCAGACCAGGGTTAGCTGTTGGCATCATTTAGTTCACTTTCATTTTTCATAAGGGTTTTATAGATACTGATTAGTGTGTGTAGGCATCTGTTGGCTTATGAAGATAACTGCAAGTTGTTATGGCCTCGTCTTGTGAAAAGTTTGTAGTCGTACTTGCTGGTTGTTTAGATTCTGAACTGGGGTTTGATTTAATCTTTACAAAAAAGTGTTTCTTCAGCTTAAAGAAAATAACCAGCTGTCTAAAAGTTTGTGGCCATATTGTCCATCCTCTAGCCAGCTTTCAATTATATATAGTAGGGAATTTTTGACATTTGCAAATACTGCTTTAAAAAAATAAATATATGAAAGCAGGGGCGCCTGGGTGGCTCAGTTGGTTAAGCAACTGCCTTCAGCTCAGGTCATGATCCTGGAGTCCCAGGATCGAGTCCCACATCGGGCTCCCTGCTCAGCGGGGAGTCTGCTTCTCCCTCTGACCTCCCCTCTCTCATGCTATCTCTCTCAAATAAATAAAATCTTAAAAAAAAAAAAGAAAGAAAGCAGCAGTGGATAAGGTGCTCAGAAGTGTTGAATGCGTTGTTAAATGGACTATTAACAAGAATTAATAAAAAGCAACAAAATTTTTTTAAAAAGGAATCTTGAACTACAGTCTATAATAAAGGACACCAGCTGAGGCAGAGGAGATTTTGATCACCAGGTGGCTATCAGTTTCATTGGTGAGGTCCAGCTCAAGCATAAGGAGGACATCAGTGAGCGCAAGAGGCCTGTAGGCTTGTAAACATGCTGCGTGCACCCATTATGCCAGGGTGATGTCATCACTGAAGGAATCAACCACACTTTCATTCGCTGTGCCCAATTTGGAAAAAAAAACAAGCAACAATGTGTTATTCTCTAGTGCCCAGCTCCTATGGAGAAAGCCGTGTGCAGAGCCAGCCTGGTAAGTTGCAGGTCTAAGACATCAGTATGGTGAGTTGCTCTCCACACAGCCACAGATCCTGAAACTTCTGCAGTGTGTCTTCAGTGGCAAGAAAATTAACAGTAGCATGAACCCCGCATCATGTGTGATGCAGCTTTATAGGCATCTGTTCTATCCGGAGATAAATCAAAAGTATCAGGAGCTGCTACTCTTGGTTGTCAGTTCTTTTCTCTTGATGTTAGAACTGCTCCTGAATTCTGACACTTATGATCAGGCTTGAAACCACCATTCTCAACCAAGAAAAAAAACAGACGCCACTCTGAGCCTGGTATGCGTGTTCAGGTTCCAGAAGGTGAATAGCCAGTAACCAAGGGTAGTGACCTGCTAAGCAAGTTTGAGCTCACAGGCATCCCTCCTGCACCCTGCTGTACCTGAGATGGAAGGCAACTTTGGTGTTCGTGCCAGTCGCATCCTCAACATGCCCGTCAGGGATACAGGAAAAGGAAACAAGATTGCAGAGGCCAGAGATAGAAGCCAGGAAACAGAAACATGAGGCCAAAGGAGAAGTAGAGAGTGAGAGATGGTCAGGAACCCCTTTGGTCCCACTCCACCACTGTGGAAGGTGAGACACTTCAATGTAGTATCAATAATGAGGACAGAGGAGATCTTAGGTGCAGTAAAAGCAGGTATTTCAAGAATTGGGTCACTGATGAAACATTTGAGCCCCAACAAGAGGGTAGTGAAGGTAAGAAACCATTAGGCTGAAGAATGGCCCCACCCAAGGCATCCACATCCTCATCCTTGGAGCCTGTGTTACGTTATATAGCAAAAAAGGGTCTTTGCAGAAGTGATGTAAGTAAAGGCTCGTGGAATGGGGAGATGACCCTGGATGATCGGGTGAGCCTTAAATGCAGCCCCACGTCTCCCTCTAAGAGGGGGTAGAGGGAGGTTGGCGCACACAGAAGAGCATGATGGTGCGAAGGTGGAGCAGAGAGATGTGGAAGATGCCGGTCTTAAAGGTTGGAGTCCGGTGGCCAGAGGCCAAAGCCTGCAGACAGCTGCTCATGGCTGGAAGGGACGGAGGGCTGCCCCTCTGGGCGGAGCACAGCTTTGCCAACACCTTGATTTCAGCTCAGTGGAACTGTTTGGACTTCAGCCGCCAGAACTGTGTGAGAGAGTTTCTGCTGATTTAAACCACCGAGTCTTTGGTAATGTGTCACCGCAGCTACGAGAAACTAGCACAGACCCCAGTGTTACATTGTATCACATCAGCAGGGGGAGGGGCCCGGACGGCTTCTCTTTCCCTCTGGAGGGGCCTCTTCTGCGGCGAGCAGCCCTGACCGGAGCAGGCCAGAGGGCCAAGCAGAACACACTCCACAGTCTCAATAGGTGAAGGACCCCAACTTGCAGCAAGTCAGTTCAGTGACGGGTAAAGATAAAATCTGATTTGTGTCTAGGTGGATATATTGTTCACCATACTGAAAACTTGAATGTGTGTGCTTTTATCAGGTAACAACTAGGAAATGTGGTTTGCATCCTGAAGCATTTGATGGAGAAAGACTTTACTTGCATTTTAAGTAGTGAGTTTCTTCAGTACCACACTGATAAAGTATTCAGTCATGTCCTTTAAAACGCATAAGGATGTAGAGTGTAAGAGGAAAGAGAGGTCACCCTCCCAAGACTGTACAGGTGAGCAGGTGAGCCATTCTGCCCCTGGGCTGCAAAGAGACTTGGGGAGTCGATACCGTAAGACCTTTGAACGGACCCCGCCAGGGTTCAGGTCATGTTCAGAATAGGAGAGTGCCATCTTATTTCATTTGCCCACGATTTAGAGGCAGTGCAGCAGGGGATTAGCAAAGGCTGAGTCGGTACCAAAACCCTTCTGGAGGAAAGCTCCCATTTGTGGCTTAGGGTAAATCAGATGAATACCGCCGCTTGAAAGAATGGCATTTCCCCAACTTTGTGCATCAGAATCACCTGGCGTGCTTTTTACAAATGCAGGTTCCTGGGCCCCGTCATCAAATTCTGACATGGTGGACAAGGAATATATGTCTAAGAAACACTGAGCTTGTCAAAGTCCTGACAAACAAAGTGAAGCACTTACTTTTAGAATTGTTAGAAGAGACAAAAAGAACATTTTGAAATAGAAATAGAGCCTTCTGTATACCGCTTGAGAGTTCTGCTCTTTACACAACCTCTGTAGATTTGAGAATAGAAACTTCTGTGTCTCTGCTGTTAAAAGTGAAGCCACATTTACTATTTAAATTTGCTTCCCTCGTTTGTTCCAAACCCAAGTAATCGATTGACAAGGTTTGAATTTTCTGTTTAGAGACAATTTTCCCACACTGGGGGGTTTTACGTGTAATTTAAGACTTCACATTATGTAGGGGCGCCTGGGCGGCTCAGTCGGTTAAGCATCTGAATCTTGGTTTCGGCTCAGGTCAGGATATCAGGGTCGTAGGGTCGAGCCCCAGGTCGTCGGGCTCCCCGCTCAGCGGGGAGTCTGCTTCTCTCCCTCTTCCTCTCCCTCTGCTCCCCCTGCTCGACCCCTAAAAATTCATAAAATAAATAAAATCTTAAAAAAAAGACTTCACATTATGTGTTAGTGTGTATAAGAGAAAACAAGCATTTTACTTACATTGTGTGTCAGCTGGGTAAAGAGTACATGAGGGTGGGGTGTGTCATTATCTTGTTCCATCTATTTTTGTCTGTGCTTGAAATACTCCATTATAAAAATTTTGTTGTAAGTCTAACGAAGGGGAAGAATCAAATGTCCTGGGGCTGCCGAATCATCCCAGACTCGTGCATGTGTGAAGTACAGGGGACACAGCCAACTTTCAAGCCCAGGGCCTCCGTTTCTCATGCTGTCTTGCTAGTCTGGCTTTTCTTAGCACCTCTGGCAGGAGCCGGGAAAGTGTGTCAGCTCTCTCCCAGTAGGAAGTAGAAATGGTGCCCAGCTTTTTGAAGGCAGAACTCCATTTGGCACTTTGGAGATCTCATCTTAAAGACAGTGTGAGAGTGTTCTGTAATACGTAAGTTTTGGTTCCAGCCATTACGCTATGCTGTGGAAAAGCGGTGGCAGTTTTTCCCAATAGAAGGCAACACACATTAAAGCGTAGTTGTGTGGGAAGAAGGACATTAGATACAGTTAGAACGCATCTAAAAGACGATGTTTATCCCACGTAGGGGCTGTGTCACGGTGCCAAGTAACGTGCTGTGCAAGAGTCCCGATTGCACCAGTCAGTAATTTGGCCATGTCAAATGGCCTTTCTGTGTACATCCGGTCTCTGAAATTTCAAAATACTTGAAGAAATCTTTGTCTTTGTCTAATATCCTCAAATCATAAAAACTCCAGTGTCTCAGTGAGCGCTGCCATTTCCCGGCAACCTCCGGGCAGGAGCTCCTGTCTGCTGACGTATTTGTGATAATGGAGGTGGGGCCCCCCGTTAGGAAGGCATGAGAACCGTTAGGGGCCCTCACAGCTGCTTTAAGGTAAGTTCTGCTACTCACCACTAGGCAGTGTGTATTAGACCAAAACGCCGTTGAGAAAATATCCTGAACGGTAGCCTTTATATGAAATGCCTGTAAGTGTCTACATCTTCCTGTGCGTTTGAGCTCAAGTAAGATAGGGTCCAACACATTCACCTGAAAGATATTTGAGGTCCAAGCCTCCTGCTGTGAGTGTCTCACCGAGGGCTTCAGAAGCCCTCATAGAAGCCCTGGGAGCGTTCATCTTCTCATTCCCCGGCATGGCGTTAGAATTCGTCCCTGCCATCTGCCGCTTTACTTCTCCCACCTCGGAAGAACGTGGTGTGATCTGGAAGGATTTAGAACTGTCACGATTGTGACAGGTTAATAAATAATGGGCAGCACTTTACAAGTGATTTCTGGGCCAAAAGCAGTTGGAAGGTTCTGAGGTTTCATTCTGAAATCTTAGCGGAGAGTTGCCGGCAAAGCACTGTATTTTAAAATAATATTTAAAGCAAGATCAGAAGACATTCTCCAGGCTGATTTAGTGTCTAGTTAAATACCAGCATCTTTTATGTACTTGCACTTCATTTTTCATTGCTTTCTGTAAGATGCGAAGAATGAGAATGGGCACTATCTTTTACAGATGTTCAGACTAGATTTTTTTTTTTTTTTTTAAGAAAAAGTCCTATTTCAACATCCCTCTGACTTTCTCCCCTCTAAGAGATAGCGTGATGATATTTGAAAAGTCAGCCATTGGAATAAGTGAAACATTTGGTGGGCATGTGTTTATTTAAGTCAGGCCTGCGTATTTGGGTGAGAAAATTCCATTGGTTATTTCCCCAATTTGATTTTCTCCAAATTTTGTTTTTAAAAATGCCCGTAGAGGGGCGCCTGGGTGGCTCAGTCGTTAAGCGTTAAGCGTCTGCCTTCGGCTCAGGTCATGATCCCGGGGTCCTGGGATCCAGCCCCGCATCGGGCTCCCTGCTCGGCGGGAAGCCTGCTTCTCCCTCTCCCACTCCCCCTGCTTGTGTTCTCTCTCTCTCTCTGTCTCTGTCAAATAAATAAAACCTTTAAAAAAAATAAAAAATAAAAATGCCCATAGATGATGATGGTGATAATGATGATGATTAAAAAGGAACTGGGGCACATTTTCTTTTAAAAGCCGTAAACCTCACACCCATGTATCTTCTTAAGAGTGCTTATCCCAAATATTGTATTATAGCTGAAAAGAGAAGTTTCGAGATCTTTTTTTTTTAAGATTTTATTTATTTGTCAGAGCGCGAGCATAGGCAGAGGGAGAAGCAGGCTCCCCGCTGAGTAAGGAGCCCAGTGTGGGGCTTGGTCCCAGGACCCCGGGATCATGAGCTGAAGGAAGACACTGAACCGACTAAGCCACCCAGGTGTCCCAAGAAGTTTCAGTTTCTAATGCAAAGGTTAAACGTGGATTGGAAGACAGTTTTGACCAAAATTCTGTCTTGGTTCTTGAGGTCTTCTTCCTAAACATTTCATTTAACACAACGTTAAAAGCTTTAAACACTGTGACCGTTGGTTCTTCAGTACACTTCTCCACAATGCTCCTTAACCTGTCTCCCCCATGATCCCCTGAAATCGACTCCTAACCTGACTTGGACAAACTGCCCAAGATGCCCAAGATCATGATTACAGGGCATAAAGTCGATTCTTCAGCCTGACGGCCAGACTTCTGGGCCATTTAAGCCTTTTTTGTTGTCGATCCTACAAATTCTCCTGAATGTGCTATCCGTACAACAGAATCTTGGCCAGGTATCTCACGCGTTTTTAAAATGTTCTCCAAATGACAGAAGTGGCTCGGTAGGGAAGCCAAAGTGTTTATACAGTTTCTCTTAGAGAAATAAAATTCTTTATCCTAGATCGGATGTCCAGTTTGCACAAGATGATTGCTGAGAAGGTTATAGGCAGCGTCTCTGTTAAAAAGCATTGCTTTCTGTTAATTAGAGATGTGCAAGCAAGCCAGCGCTCCATAGCCTTAATTGCAGAAATGATCCACACTGCTAGTCTGGTACACGATGACGTCCTTGACGATGCGAGTTCTCGGCGAGGAAAACACACGGTTAATAAGATCTGGGGTGAACAGAAGGTACGGTGTTTTTGTTTCCTTTTCATCTTCTTAGCCATTCACACGCTCTTTGGATTGCATTTACTTTTCAGATTTGTCTCATTAAAAAGTAAAATGTGCTTCCTCAGACGCGGCCTTCCAACTTCCAAAATAGTATTCATGTCTGTGTACATACATGTGATAATAGAGGAAACCACAGAAAAATAAGCTTCGTATTTCTGGTTATTCACAGTTTTATATAGAATTCCTTTTGGTTATAGGGAGAGGGATTTTTGTTGTTATCCAAAAAGCATATTTTTGTGAGGAACCATACATTTTACTTTGGGGCTCAGATTACTCAGGTTCAGTTTAATTCTTTAACCGTTTATTGACTGCCATGTGCAAGAGTATCATGGCAAGTAAACAAGTAAAGCTAAGATATATGTGTGTGTGTGTGTGTGTGTATATGTATCTTAAATATAGATATGTAAAAAAATATACACACGCATATACTGTGAAAATTATACACTTTTAAATACAGGCTCTATAATTGAGTTTGGTTCATACATGTGTATTTTAAAGCATATTTCTCCAGTATTTTATTAGCATCTCTTGAAGGGGAAATGGGGATTTTGCCTGAAGATATTTAAATCATGGGATTTAAAGCCACGGGAACAGCGCTGAGCGAATGAGCAGGAAGACGTGCAGGCCTTTTGTTCAGGGGCGGTGTCCCCCAGCACACACCTCCGTTGGCCGCTCTGCCTGTTTGAAGGGCAAACCAAACATCAGCGTGAACAAAGTTTCCTTCTGCTCACCTTCCCTGCCATGCATATAGTACCCGGTTCCCTCCTGTTTTCTAATTGCCCTTATGAAAAAGAAGAAGTGTATATTAATTGTTATCTTCACATGCTGGTTTTGCTTTCGGGTACATGACTTTGCTGTGTATCAAGTCCTGCAATCTCATTTACAAATCTTTTATTTCAGATTTTTAATTAAAAGGTTTCGTGTCCTATTGGCCGAATTCCATACATCAAAGAAGGTTGTTTAAAAAAGGGAGGGGGTGCAGTTTCATTTTGGAGAGGTCACGGGTACCTTTATGACATGTCCCTGCAGTCAACTGTCCGTTTTCAGGGCCTGTCCTAAAGCCTTATTAAGAAAACAAATTCGGGTCTTCTCCTTGCCTAGTTAGTCCTCCCTTCCACCCCCACCCCCGTGATCACCTCTGTTGTTGGTGGCCTCTTTCAGCCTGAGACTGGTCAGCTGGGGCGGCCCACTTGCCAGCGTCCTGGTCCCCCCACCCGCCTCCCCTCCCCCCACCCGCCTCCCCTCCCCCCACCCGCCTCTCAACGGGAAGTACTTGTGTTTCCAATAAAAATCCATTCACACAGCGCCTCCTCCAGGAGCCCTTGGTACCTTGCCTGGGTTCCAGCCCAGCCTGGTGGCTTCATCTTCATACGCTGGAACCTTTTGGCCTCTGGGATCCCTGGGGCCAGGAGAAGAAAGACATAAAAGCCAGAGATCCAGAATCCTAATGATGGAGGGGTGCTAATGATGGAGGGGTAGATGAGGGATCCATATATATCATCATGGGTACAATGACTCTATAAATGTGTATTTATGTTTATGTCGAGATAATTTGTACAATGTTATATAAAATGCTTAATAGGTAAACATACTGAACACTAATTTTAGATACTAGAGAAAAGACAAAAAAGTTAAAATGTGATGTTGAAAACTATGAATTATAATTTCTATGGAATCTACCATTTATAATTTATAATTATACTAATTATAATAAAACTCAAGCATGTCTTTATGCAAATGAGTATATTTGATTACAGGGTATAATTCAGTTATGTATAATTTATAACAAGCTGTAAGTACAGTATGGGCATCTACTCCCAATGTAAAGAAGATTGGAAAAATATCGATTATCTAGTGTTCAGTACAGAAAATTTTGTCTAGGAACGAGGGGCAGTGTGCAGAGCACAAAGAGCACTGAACTTGGAGCCAGGATGCCCAGGTTTGCTTTTCACTGAGAAAAGCACGCGTTGTGCCAGGCGCTGGGGTGTGCCAAACACCAGCCGAGATGACCCCCAGCCCGTGCCCTCAGGGAGTTCGGTAAAGAGGGCATTAGTGGGTGAAGACAACAGCATGCCCGGGGTGCCGCGCGCACAGAGGGGAGGCATCTGCAGACTGAGAGATCCCGGTGGACTTCCTGGAAGTGTCACCTGAGCTAACTATGCAGCCGCGTCTGCCCAGGGAAGAAGGGGAAGGACTTTCTGAGTAGGAGAGACAGTGCAGAGGCACAACCGCGTGGCTTGAGACAAGCGTGAGTGTTCCAGCACATCCGACCCCAGGGGCTGCTGGACTCTGGCAGGTTCGGGCATGAAGCAAGAGCGTGCGATGCTGTCGGTCTCCAGGCCTTCACTTGCTCTGCTCTGAACCGGGGAGAAAGATGGGTAATCTCTGGGAACCGATCTAGTGCCAGGGATGTTCCGAATCTGTAACTGATTATTGCACGGACTCTTGCTGAGGACGAGCGGTGGGGAACTTGGGGCCAAGATGACCCCTCGCTCCCATCCCGAATGTCTCCTCTGAGGAGCCAGCTCCACCGTGGGCTCCACTGCGCTGATACTTTTCTCCAAAAGTTTCTTTTCTTCTTTTCCAGGCTGTTCTTGCTGGTGATTTAATTCTTTCTGCAGCATCTATAGCTCTGGCACGAATTGGAAATACAACTGTGATATCTATTTTAACCCAAGTTATTGAAGATTTGGTGCGCGGTAGGTTAATTCTGACTTTTCTTCTTTTTTATTCAATCCCCGTCTAACCCCCGTCTAAATAGCCAGGCAATCAAGCCATGTCGCAAATGACCCCTTTCTTTCTTTCTAGGTGAATTTCTTCAGCTAGGGTCAAAAGAAAACGAGAACGAAAGATTTGCACACTACCTTGAGAAGACCTTCAAGAAGACTGCCAGTCTGATAGCCAACAGTTGTAAAGCAGTATGTACGTTCTGTCTTTGTTCGAGTTAAAAAAAAAAAAAAAAAAGCCTCATTGCTCTTTCTTGGGAACTACTGTTCCTGGGGAACATTTCACTGGAGAACCTTAAAATAGTAACCAAAATCCCATGAGGTCATTGAGAAAAGAATGACATCCCCAAACATCCCCAAACAACGGAGAGCTTCTGCCTTGGGGCCCATTTTTGCGGTCTTCTTTTGCTAGGCGGACATTCACTTTTCCTCTTTCCTCCCAAGAGCAGAATCAAAATAAGCCCTCTGCACTGGGTCTGATCTCCAAACTGTGTGATGTTTGCAACAACTTCTCATAAATAATTTCTTTCACGATTGTTGTCCCGTATACCATTTCTGACAGTTTACCCTGAAAAAGTGTCAAAGTGCTGTCTTCTTAAATACACTGTTTGCCCAGGAGAAAATGCCGATTAGATTGTCCTAGTGTTCTTTCTTATGAGTAGTAGATCCTCCCAGTCTTTTTACATGACATATAAACGAGCCATTTTTCAGGGCACCCAGGTGGCTCAGTGGGTTAAGCGTCCAACTCGATCTCCGCTCAGGGTCATGAGTTCAAGCCCCGAGAGAAGAGGAAAAAAAACAAAACAAAACCCAAGCCATTTTTCTTCGGATATAGATCAAGTGTGAACTGTAACTTTTTCTCTCCCTTGCTTTCTCTCCCTGGCTTTCCCTCCACTCTTCTTTTTTTTAAAAGTCCGTATTCTCCTGAGTCTGTAGACTACAACAAGTGGTATTCAGTGCTAGCCCCTAAATGAGAGCCGGTTCTCTCCATAGCATTGCTCATCTGACTGGCTGTCAGCCTAACCAACGTGGCAGAGACAAATCCTGGGCAAGCACTAGCTCCTTGAGATCAAAGCAGCGACAGAGGGAGCCCTCCAGGGGCAGGTGTACATTGCTGCCCTCATGCGCTCTTAATATTCCTGCAATTAAAGAGAGCTTTTCCTCGGGCCTCTCTGGTGAGAAAGGCCCCTTGCCAAGAGTGTGTCAGTTCTGAAAAGTGTCAAGAAATGGATAATTGTGAGTCATAAAAGGATGAGGACATTTTCTTTCTAAAAAGACGTAATGGAAACTCTAAGAAATGTGAATTACGTGGAACATGCTGGCCATGATTTCAGCCATTTTTGTTTTTATTGAAAGGGCTGATATTTTATTTCCAAGGAATTACAGGTGTGTTTTTTTAAAATAGAGAGATGGATGGAAATATGGTAGACACTAGAATGCTGAATAGAAGAATGGCTGATTTTAAAATGGGGTGCCATAAAGCTGTCACAGTAACCCTTCATTGACCATCATATCTCTGATGGTCAAAATGTCCATGAAGATGGGGCGCCAATCTCATAAGGCGCGCTCGGTGGAGCTCACGGATGATCTCACAAGCTGCAGACGGCAGCGGGAAGCACTGGAGGCTAGTGGGGCTGTTGGAACTGGACACGCTGAGAGTCGTCGTTCACACAGAGTGGACATCCCATAGGCACACGGCCGCAGTGCCCCATGAGAACCAGGCAGGTGCGAATGCCCGCAGTGATCAAACCCTACAAAGGGCCAAGGAGATGGACCTGAAGCACCAAGGAAAGCCTGAATTGTGGTCCCTCTCCTCTCTGTTTGGGAAGCCAGATTTGATCTGTTACAGCACACATACTCATTTATAAATTGCACCTCGTTCTTCACAGATTAGCAAGGTACCAGTAGACGTGTATATTAACACGGCTCAGCCCTTTTTAAAAATGAAATGCTTTATGCTATCCACTAGGAGGCATGCTGGTGTCATCCCACAACGACCCACTTTCTCTGTGATTTATTCCTAAACCCCAGAACTGTTAGAATAATAAAGCAAAATCATAGTGTGAGCGTTCTAAATAAAAGATTCTATATTTAAGTGCCTATGGGTAGAAATATTCCAGAGGTGTTACATATTCAACATGGCTATTTTTATATACTCCTGGTATTCAAAATGCAAAGACATGTGGGGCTCCAAAAGTTCATGCAACGCAAACTAGAAGTGCCAAAAAGAGGGAATACAGAATTTAAACAGAATTATTACGGAATAACGAATCAGAATTTAAGATGTCATGGGAATTTGAAGGAAATTGAGCAGCTTATAATTTATTCTGTTAAAGACACCACCCCCCCTTAACCACTCCTTGGCTTTTTAGTAGACATAGTATAAAATCTAAGAAAGGGCTATCTAGGATTGTTTTAGGACAGTGGCTGATATGAAAATAGTAGTAACATTTTTAAATAAGTGTTATTTACTTGTATACATAGGCAGAATACATTCGAGCTTCCCAATGAAGGCCATGATTTGTTCCCTTAGAAAATCTGATGGGAATGAGATCTGAGAGGTCCAGTGGCCCATCCAGTGTTAGTCAGACAGTGGCTGAGCTGGGATTCGAACCCAGAACTGGGTATGGTAATCCTGCATTCATTTGGTTTTCTTTCTTTCTTCCTTTTTTTTTTTCTTTCTGAATTTCTCCTCTTTCCAGTGCTGCATAGGGCCTGGCATCAGTGGGCTCTCTTCCTGTTACTTTATTTTCAAAGCCACGGTGCGCCACTAAAGGATTTTGTTCTGTGGCTCGTATTTGCAGAACACTGACTTTTGGTACGATAGTCTTACCTAATCTGCGGATAGACCTTATTCCTGTTTTGCTAACTGTCATAATACTGTCATAAGAAAGGGAGAAAAAATCTTCCAGTTCAGGATCCAGTCCAGGTTCTCCTGTTGCATTTAGCAGTCGTGAATCTTTAGTCTCTCCGTCTGGAACAGTTCCCCGGTCCGTCTGGGTTCTTACATTCCCTTAATATTTTGAAGAGCACAGTCGGTTATGTTGTTGAGCTTCTCGAGTTGGATTTGTTTGCTACTTCGCACACTGAGATACAGGTTATGCATTTGGGGCAGGAAAACAGCAGAAGGGATGCCCCTTCTTGGTTCGTCGTTTCAGGGGGCACATGTCCTTTTACTGGTGATGTTCACTTTGATCACTTGATTGCAGTGGTGACTGCCTGGTTTCTTCACTTGAAAGTTACTGCTTTTCCCTATCTGGGAAGGTACTTTGAGATTATGTAAATCTGCTTCTTATCAAACTCCAGTTTTCACATCGGCTTATGATGCTTTCAACTTAGTACCACGATGGTGGTGAATGATGGTTGTGTAATTCTGTCATTCCTTCTACACCACGCTTCTCCAAGAGAGTGGGTCTTCTTTTTTTTTTTTTTAATATTTTATTCATTTATTTGAGACAGAATGAGAGAGAGAGAGCTCATGAGAGGGGGGAGGGCCAGAGGGAGAAGCAGGCTCCCCGCCGAGCAGGGAGCCTGATGCGGGACTCGATCCTGGGACTCCAGGATCATGACCTGAGCCGAAGGCCGTCGCTTAACCGACTGAGCCACCCAGGCGCCCCGTGGGTCTTCTATTTTAAGGACGATCTTATCTATATGGACTCTTAACATTCTTATTCTATAGATTATAACCCTTTATTTTTAATTTATTTAAATGCTGAAGTATCCTCTATTTGGCCAATGGGAAAAGCCCTTTAACCTGGCTCCTGTGTCTTGTTAATCCACCCCCTTCATTCTTTCCGCACTTTCTTAATTTCTAGCAGGAGATGTTCCAGGCTCATCTTGCTCTTCCCAGCACTGGGATTCATAATTTCTCCAAGGACCCCTGTTCTTTCTGGTGGAGAATGGTATTTAGAAACCAAGATCTTGCCCTAGGTATCACTGGGCCCTCCCAGTGGACAGAGCTAGGAGATTTTAATATGTGTATGTGTGAATATGCATCTATCTTGGTCTTTTTATATCCCATCTATGTGTGTGTGTTTATTTATTTATTATTTTTATAATTATATAGTTCTTTATTTTTAAGATTTTATTTATTTGAGAGAGATGGGGGGGTTGCAGAGGGAAAGGGAGAAGCATGCGGGGCTCGATCCCAGAACCCTGGAATCATGACCTGAGCTGAAGGTAGATGCTTAACTGACTGAGCAACCCAGGCGCCCCTCACCTATGTGCATTTACAACCATGAGGTAACCACCTGATTCATGATTTATTCGAGCATTCCTTCTTTCCATACAGTTGACCTTTGAACCACATGGGTTTGAATTGCACAGGTCCTTCTGTGCAGGTTGTGTTTTTTAATTTTTTTTAAATAAATACAGTATGGCACTGAAAGTCCTTTCTCTTCCTTACGATCTTTCTAATAACATTTTCTCTAGCTTTATTATAAGAATACAGGATATAATGCATATAACCACAAAATATGTGTTAATCAGCGAGACTTCTGGTCAAAAGGAGACAGTAAAGTTTTTGGGGAGTCAAAAGTTATACCTAGATTTGCAACTGCAGGGGAGATGGGGGGCAGTGTCAGCACCCCTAACCCCCATGTTATTCAAGGGTCAACTGTACTTGTAACTCCTTTCCCCAAGAGTAAGAAGCTTGGCTCCCATTCTCTTCAGGATATTTATTTGCTCAATCCCCTAGAATATATATACCATAGGGGCTTAAAAATTGGTAACTTCCTATCTCTGTTAAAACAAAACAACCCTGGGGGCGCCTGGGTGGCTCAGTTGGTTGGGCAACTGCCTTCAGCTCAGGTCATGATCCTGGAGTCCCGGGATCCAGTCCCGCATCGGGCTCCCTGCTCGGCGGGGAGCCCGCTTCTCCCTCTGACCCTCCCCCATCTCATGTGCTCTCCCTCATTCTCTCTCTCTCAAATAAATAAATAAAATCTTTAAAAAAACAAAACAAAACAACCCGAGTAGTTCAGTATGTGTTTATAGCTCCTTTTGTCTTTAGCCTGAGGATGATACAATCAAAGATCTGTATTCAGAAGTTACCTTTCATCCCTTTTCAGTGTGGTTACATTATTATTTGAAATACAGGTTAGGTGTTTTTTTTTTTTTTTTCTTTACTCCATTTTAGGGCTTCCCTCCCATTCTTAGGGATTTTGTGTTTGGGGTTGGAGGCTGCTGTCCGTTTCTAGTGTATGAAACCATAACAAAGCTCCGCGAGTCAGGACGGTACCGCAGGTGACTGCCCGCCCGCCCAGCTACGTTCCAGGAGGTGCGGCGCTTCGCCCACGAGAGGCACGACCGACCTGGCCGTGGGCCTGCTTCCCACAGAACGGTTCGCCGAGCTCCGCCTTCTCTGCCTTAACCATTCCCTGCCCCCCACCCCCGTCCGGAAAGACGCGGGGCCTGTGACCTTCTGGCCGTGGAGGGACAGCCGCAGGCCACCCGTCCACAGGCTGGGGGAGCAGGATTCTCTGCGGGCGGTGAGGACGGGCCTTTTACACCGCGGTCGCCGAGCTCGGAGCGGAAATGGCCCGTTCCCGCCCGCGAAGCAGGAGGCGCCGGCGAAAGCAGCTCCTGGCCGGGTCAGCGCGTGGGAGCGAGAGGTGGCCGGTGCGCGCCGACCGCATGGCCGAGTGCGTCCTCGGGCACGTCACTTGACCTCCTCGGGCTCTGGAGTCAGACCTCTTGGGTTCACATTCTGATTCCGCCATTCCCCAGCCCCCGACGTCTGGTCCGCACTCTCCGGGCCTCCGGGCCTCGCTCATGAGTCCGTTAACACGCGGGAAACCTCAGACCAGGACCTGTGCGTACTGGGTGATCAGGAATTGTTCGCTCTTGGCAGCCATCAACCACAGAAGAAATGCCTATGGGACGTTGTGAGGTTTAACTAAGATAATGTAAAGTGCTCATCCTAGGTATTCCATAAATTTTAATCCCGTGAGTTTAGAAATAGAATGGAGTTTTTAAATGTCTTTGACTTTTCAGGAAGGAAGCTGGCACTTCGGTGCTATTTTGTGTTGAGGTAACTGCGTGGACAGGAGTGCCCTGGGAGTTGTTTCCATCCAGAAAGGCGGTGTCCTCGTGTTCTGAGCTCAGCGCATCCCTGGCTGCCCGAATCTCGTCTGCTCATTCATTCAGCCAAGTTGATGGATATCTTCACTCTTGCCAGAGCTTCTAAATTGTGTCGCATGTGGTCTCCTAGGTTGGAAAGAGGACTCCCTCCCTGTAGCAGTTCTGAGTTTATTATTCACTCAAGGAAGTGGCCGCCTGACCTTTCACGACGCGCACATTGTCATCTGAGGGCGTGCAGCCAAACGTGACACAGTCACAGGCTTCCTTGCGTCATCAAAAACATCCTCAGGGCTGAGCAAATAGTGGGATCTGGCTTTCAGTAGCCAGGGTGCATGGACACTGCCCAGCTCCGGTTTCTGCGCCCAGGGGAGGAGGAGGAGGAGGATTATTAACAATAATAGCAAACATCTAGTGTTATAACCAGGTGCCAGGCACTGTGCTGAGGTTTAAAAGTAGCATGACATGCATTCCTTACAGCAACCCTACGAGCTAAGAGCTCTGGATCCTGCATTTTACAGAAGGGGAAACCGAAGCACAGAAATACCAAGTAATACACCGAGATCACGTAGTGTCGCAAGGGGCGTAAGTGCGCCCCTAGCGGCCTGACCGCAGAGCGCCCGGCCAGGGGGGCGCGGAGGCCGGGACTGAAGGCAGAAGACCCAGTTCATCATCATCAGTGACCCACGGCAGGCAGGACACTGATGCCATCTGGCTTTCTCGTGCACTCAGTATAGACATTTCCTCTCCAGTGAAGTCGATGCCGCTCCCCCACTCCCCCCTTTTGATTTTTACCCAGTCTTTGTTTTCTAGAAATGTGGCAGGACCTGCTTAGCATGCTTAGCAGAGCAGTGGGAAATGCACTCAAGTGGCCAGTGTCGGCTAGGTTTTTTTGAGTTTTAGAAAGACTTAAAAGTCCTATTTCTCTTCCACGGAAAAGGGGGGGCGGCGGGGGCTTTTATGTAGCTAATTACTTCTTGCATAACAAACAAGTAGGACCAGTGAAGACCCTTTGCTAATGAGAAAACAGTGTCTGTGTGAAGCGCGGGCAGAGGCTGTTACAGACATGTCAGGAAATAACTGCATTTGAGAAAAAAGTGAAATCACCAAAAATTATTAAAAGAAAGGAACTACAAACGAAATATATGGCAACATCGTGTGTAATTAGAGCAGATGAGATATCTATTCCCAAAAAATGGCTAAATCAATAGAAAAATAAAAATAGAGCCAACATTTAGGCCAGGTTTGCTGAGTGCTGAAAGCAGCGAAAAGGAGGTCTTCCTGGGAAAGGAGGGGTGGCAGATAGCTTCCCTAGAATTTAAGAGAACCATCTGAGATGGAGGCTGGAACCCTTTCATTAAAAACACAGGTATTCTGGGATGCCTGGGTGGCTCAGTCGTTAAGCGTCTGCCTTTAGCATAGGTCGTGGTCTCAGGGTCCTGGGATGGAGCCCCGCGTCGGGCTCTCTGCTCAGCGGGGAACCTGCTTCTCCCTCTGCCACTCGCCCTGCTTGTGCTGGCTCTCTCCTTCTCTCTCTCTGTCAAATAAATAAAATCTTTAAAAAAAAAAAAACAACCCACAGGTATTCTGTGCATGTCTGGTCTCATTCTGATGGTGGGATCTCCTGACTGTGTAACACAGCCTCACCATCTCGGTTGGCTGCCCTGCTCATTGTCAGCAACTTATTCCAGAATTCTCTTTCTGCTTCAGGTCTCTGTCCTAGGATGCCCGGACCCAGTGGTGCATGAGATTGCCTATCAATACGGAAAAAACGTGGGCATCGCCTTTCAGGTTGGTCGTCTGTTTTTTAGGAACGTGGCCCATTGGCACAATGGGAAGGGCAGCGGTGACGCCTGGGGTGGCCGTCCTCCTGACATTCCTTTTATCCATTCACTAGCTGATAGATGACGTGTTAGACTTCACCTCATGTTCTGACCAGATGGGCAAACCAACATCAGCGGACCTGAAGCTTGGGTTAGCCACGGGCCCGGTGTTATTTGCTTGCCAACAGGTAACGTTTTCCAAACTCCCTCTGACACAGTGCTTTTGTATCTTCCAGGCACAGCTGACGGGAAGGTTCAGATAAGGAAGGCGTGGGAAAGCATTTACATAAGAGACCTCAGATCTCTATTTGATCCTGGCCTATGCCACTGAGATGTTGGGACCAGTTATGTTATTTTATAAGCTTCATCTGTGTCCTTATCTGTGACACTGAGGAGATTTACAACTTTCCTCCCAGGGCCGTAGTGAGGAGGAACGGAGATAATGTTCAAGAGGTACTTTACAGATTAAATGCTGTGTGCATTTAAGGTAGCATTATGAGGATTTCCATATATTTTTGGCACTGACAAGGTGAATGGCTTCCGCATCTTAATTTCGGGACTGGACTTGGGGTGTGCCTCAGAGCCCCTTAAAAAGGCACAGGAAGGGCCTCCGAGCATAAGAAATTCTGAGAAATTCTGCAGTTCTAGAAGTTTAATGAGACTGCTGCTCTCAGCCTTGGCCATGGCCTCAAAATGTCAAGAAGTCAGTGGAATGCACTGCTAGAACCATAGTTTCTTCCTTCTCCAGATTGAGGGACTGTCCGTTAAGGAAGGAAGTAAAGCTGCCTTCATATCCTCCTTAATGTGGATGAGAGCTTAGGAACTTGAGATGCTGCAGGGTCTGTGAGGCAGATGTTTCTAGAACCTGCTCTGGAGCCCTGCCACATTGCTTAGGACTGGGCCAAATGTGGTTTGAAGTAAGTGGGATATTGGCTGGCATCTGGACATCTTTTTAATAGATTTTCATGTTTGTAGTATATTTAATCCAGTTAAAACTTAGCAAAGCAGTAAGATGTTCTTCACCATGCCATGAAATTAAAAATTAGCTCTTTGGTCTAAAATTTTAGTAACTTTTAGTCTTTCTGAGATTTTTGCCTCTGTTCTTTCTCAGAATTTACAAAGATAAACTGTGTCTTCCATAGAACTCAGTGATTCCATTATTGAAACCAGTGACCTTGCTTTTGATCAATTTCTGATCCAAGAAAGGAGAGATCATCTTTTATCCATTGTCTAGCAGAGCTGTAACCCGGGTAATTCTCCTCAGAGGAGGCTGATGGCTTTGCGGGGGCCGGGGGGAGGGGGGCTGCTGGGCCAGGGGACAGCAGTCAACTGAGGAACGAGGGCTCCGAACAGAGATGTTGGATTGTGGAAATACCTGTCCTCACTGCCAGGCTCTGTCCTCACAGAATTTTGAGACAGATGAGAAGGAAAAGGCGTGCTATAAATGGGTCCTTTCTCCTATGGAGACTAACTTGCCGGCCCCAAAACTCAAGGAGAATATTAAAACGTGTGCTAAGCTCCGACAAAAATTTATAAAATCCCCTTGTATACATGAAAGCATGAGCAAGGAACATTTTATTTTTTACCATTAGCCCACCTAAAAGCAGAGAACTCATGAGCCCTGTAAATGTAAAGGCATGCCCGAGGGTAGAAGATCAGTCACTGCCCACGGTCTAGACAACTACGAACAGTAGTCAGCCTGCTCCAGAGACTCTGGTTAGCAAATGTGAGTGAAGATGCCTTTAGTGAAGCCCTGAGGTTATCAAGATGACTAAGGAACAGGTCTTTTCCCGAAAGAAGCTTGCAGTCTACCAAAAAGCTTTGGGTGTCATACTTTTAGAAATCTTGACAGTTACAAGTAGTCGTCCTGAACCCCGGTGACACTAACAGCCGAGTCTGTGATTGATTGAGAATGGATGCCTCTTCTGATTGCTTTACTGTCAACCTATTTCAGAAGAAACTAATTTGCTTTCCTCTACACAAAGGAGTAGTGAATAATTCTCCCTTCGGACATAGTGGGTCAAAGTCAGGGGGAAAAATGGATCACTCCTACATATGAATTAGTGAGTAATACATAAGAGATTAAAAATGCCGGGTTAAAATTAAAAAAGGGCAAGGAAAAGGAACACACAAAAGCTTACAGCATCCCAAACCACAGTGCTCTGGGTGTCTCACTGGGAAATGCAGCATCACGAGGCACCCACTCACCCTCACCAGACAGCACTGTTCCCATCTGCCCATAAGGTGGTAGGAAAAGGAATGAAAAATCGCGCCAGGGCAGCCTTAGAAAAGGGAACACACAGTGAGGCTGAGCAGGAAGTGACTCTGGACAGAGCTTGTTTCCTAAGTAGATTGGCTGTTCTGTCCTGTGGCGCATAGGCAAAAGGTACTCAAAAAAGTTGAAGTTGTTTTCAAAGAAAACATCAAGTTTAGGCTCTACCGTGGATTACACGGTCAAAAAAAGGGGATTCTTGGGCCAGCAATGTGTGAAAAGATTTATGGGGCCAGAAGTGATTTTGAGTAAAACAAATGCCAAAATAACACGAGACTGTGCAGTATCTCCATTTAATGAAAATGCATTGTTTTCCTGGTTTGCAAAGGATTCTGTCATACAGTATCTCTAATCTCACAACTCCTCTTTGTGGTAGGTATTATGCCCACTCTACAAATAAGAAAGTGACGCGCAAACTTGGCCAAAATTAGACATCTGGTAAATGGCACAGCAGACAATTAAACACCAACTCTTCTAAGACCAGTATTCCTTTCACTCCTCAATGTCCTCCCATGGCCAGCGCGGACGTTGATGAGAGCTTGTCTGATCCCCCGGGGGCTTCCCACAGAGCAGGTAACTCGTGTGCTCTGGGACTGGCGACGCTCCAGAAGAGCCTCTGTGTCGGCCCTCTGGATCTGTCATTAACCTGCCCATTTAGCGGAGTCCTTGTAAGATGTTTGTAATCTTTTTCCGTAGGTGGGTGAGTTTTGTCTGCCAATTCTTAGCCTTTGAGTTTTTCCATCTGCAAACTCTGAGTCTCGACCGCAACAAGCAACTTTGGGAAGCCATTTTTCCTTTTGAACACAGTTATTGTCTTGAAATAGGAATTTGTTGGGCCCAGCAACTTAACAGAAACTCCCTGTCTTTGGAATTCACTATTTTTGACATCTCTCTAAAGAGGTTTCTGGATAACAGGGGATTTTAAGAAAAATTTCGGCATTTCTGGAGGGGTCCCAGCGATGACGGTGTCCTTACATCTATATGTGTATACATATTTCCTGTAAGAACAAAAACGTCATGTCAGATCTTTTAAAAGAGCATGTAAGTTGGATCTTGAGCTCTTCAGAAACAAAATAGAAGTGTTTGGGTTTTTTGGGGTTTTTTTTCATGAGATTACATTAGTTCTCAATCCTTTAAAAGATCGTTTCCTTTCTTCTGCTTCTCTTATTTGATAAGTCACCAGACCTAAATGTCATCCTTAGCCGCACTTCCAGCCACCCTCAGCAGCCCCAGCCCCCGCACCAGCCGTAGGGGCTTCTGTGTGACTAGCTGGTCCCCTAGCTACCCAGGTTTTGTTTGCATAAGCTCACTACGTTTATTCATCACCTTTGTAGTTTAGTTTATGGATACATTTCACAGTTAGAATATGATTTGTCCTACGCTTCCCCCCCCAACAAAGATTTATTTTAGAGAAAGAGAGAAAGCAGTGGGGGAGGGGCGGACTCCCCACTGAGCGTGGAGCCGGACACAGGGCTCAATCCCACCACCCCAAGATCATGACCTGAGCCGAAACCAAGAGTCGGACACTCCACCGACTGAGCCACCCAGATACCCCTGATTCGTCCTACTCTTAAAAGGTCTCCCTGTAGGCCCTCTAACTAAAACAGCCTGGACAAACAAAAATTTTCTTATTTCTCAAGAAATCTGCAAGCAGGCAACTCTTGTTCCCGTCACGCTCATTTCTCCTCCACGTACACAGTTAAGGGGGGATGGGGATGCCTAGGGGAAGAGTTCAGTATTTGCATATTAAAATTGCACACACCACATGTTTAAAGGAAGGATGTAGTCACATCGTTGCAAATATTTTTTCAAACTTTGCTGTCTCGATGCTTTTTATAGTAAAAGGAGTCAGCACACACAGCACATTTTACCACCCTTGTTGGTACTGCAGAAAAAGCTCATATACCATAAACAAGGTAATTTTACTAGATGCCCAGGACAGTGTCCTGTCAGCTCTGAGGATATGGCCTTCCAGAAGTCCAATTTTGGAATGCGGTATTAAGACAAATGCTTACTTGATTTGGCTTTTCTACCCCTAAAATTGATTGATTTGAGCTTCCTGATGTGTTTCCTGTGAAACTTAAATTGTTCTATTCTTAAAGGCCAGTAACTAAAACAAGTTACCGGTTTTAAGAACTAACCATTTGTGGGGCGCCTGGGTGGCCCAGTCGGTTAAGCGTCTGCCTTCGGCTCAGGTCATGATCCTGGAGTCCGGGGATCGAGTCCCGCATCGGGCTCCCTGCTCAGCGGGGAGTCTGTTTCTCCCTCTGACCCTCCTCCCTCTCATGCTCTCTCTCATTCTCTCTCTCGCAAATAAATAAAAAATTTTAAAAAAAAAAGAACTAACCATTTGCTGGCCTTTACATTTTATAAGCATGTGAGCAGCCTCTACATGTTTAGAACTTTGTTCCAATGCATACTTTGCTCTGAAAGGAATACTCTTAATTCTTCATCTGTCATCATCCGGTTGAGGTTTTTCTATGTGTGCCCTATTTTTTCTTCTAGGATTACTAATACCGTGGTGGTGGTTACAGGACAACAACTTCAGGCTCACTGCCAGGGAAAAACTGGCAACTGCTGTAAGCACTGATGTGTCCAGAACCAAACCTATCTTACCTCTTATGTCAGGGAACCAGAAGCTGCTAGAGCTAACGGATTTCAGCTCATTTGGTTAAGCTCCCTCACGACACTGAGGAGGAGGCTAGGACCCACAGGTCATGGCGCGCACTCGACTATGGAGGCACCAGGACTAGAGCTCTGGTCTAGGAAATGAAGTGACAGGTGTCCTGACTTCCTGATTTTGTTAATGGTGACAATTCTCCTGAATTGTTGCTACGTGTTGCAGAATATAGATTTTTATCTTCAATGTACCTATTTTCTTTTTTTCTCTTGGTGCCACAGCTTAACTTTGGTCGTCTTTAAAATTAACTACAGTAACGTGACTGGCCTCTCTACCTCCTGTAATTCAGTGGTTCTCAAACTTGGCTGCACATTAAAAGTACCTGGAGTGCTTTTAAAATCTTGATGCCCAGGCCAGACCCCACCCCAGCCAATATAATCAGAATCTTTGGGAGCAGATCCAGGCAACCATAAGCTTCCCGACTGACCAGCATGCAGTCAACACTGAGCAGCCCCTGCTCTGACCCACTTGACGAGCTGCTGAGGTAGAACTCTGCTCATAATACCCTCTGCTCAGATACCTCAGTATCTTTCAAGTGTCACTCAGGTTAGCACTAAAAGTAGAATGCCTAATTCCCACCCTCATCCTAGGCCACTGCTTCTCAAAATGTCAGCAGAGACCAGCAGAATCCATATCATCTGGGAATCTGTTAGAAATGCATGCTGAGGCCCCAATCCTACTGATCAAGGAAGGCCTCTGGTGATTCTGGTGCAATCTAAAGTTTGAGAACTGTTAAGAGAAGCCAACAAGGAGATTTTAGGGATGTAGTTTGTTCCTTCACTCTTTCTTACTCAGTGTTGGACCCAAGAATAGAATAGAAAGAACATCAGAATGAACAAGGATCAACAGCTGCCTCTTCTGAGCACCAGCTCAGTCCCTGGGCATGGAAAATGGATGAGAGAAAGTGGTCTCTCTTAGCTCTGCTTCTTTAATTGCTACAATTTATTGCCCCCCCAATCTGAACATTTAATCACCTTTTTGTCTTTTCCTATTGTTACAAACTTAGTGTTAGAACATTTGATTTTCAGAAGAGCAATAAATATTTTCTTTCTTTATGGTTAGTTCCCAGAAATGAATGCTATGATAATGAGACGGTTCAGTTTGCCTGGAGATGTGGACAGAGCTCGACAATATGTATTACAGGTATGATTATTTTACGAAGAAATAAGGCCGGAGCAGGTACAACACTGCCAAGTTCTTTAACCAAATAATGTAACAAATTTTAGATACAAAACCAAGTGTGGTCAATTCTTGACTTGACAAAACTGAGAAAGAGAAACTTGTCATTCTTTTTTCCTCTAGAATTTTTTAAATTTTTATTGTTATGTTAATCACCATACATTACATCATTAGTTTTTGATGCAGTGTTCCATGATTCATCGTTTGTGTATAACACCCGGTGCTCCATGCAGAATGTGCCCTCTTTAATACCCATCACCTGGCTAACCCATCCCCCCACCCCCCCTCCCTTCTATCTAAAGACTAATTTAAGTGGCCTTGGGTAAGGTTTTGGACACTAGGATTTTTTTTAAAGCTACCCAAGTGATTCTAATGTGTAGTATGGACTGAGTCCCACTGGTTTGAAACCAGTCTTCCCCAAATCCACTGGCAGCACTGCTGTCCTCCAGTCACCCAGACACGCCTCCTGGTGCAGGCTCTCACCTTTGCCACCACCAGGTTATCGGGTGCTCACAACTGTCACCTCAGTATTGGCCGTCCCTAGTCCCTCAAGGAAAGAGCCCACAGAGGCGGACTGTTTCACCTTCAGGGGCTGTGAGCTTATTTCACATACACTGCCACATATCCTCAGAACTTTTCTGTAGAAGTCGGATCTTTTTTACGTATTTTTTTTTTTTAAAGATTTTATTTATTTGACAGACACAGCGAGAGAGGGAACACAAGCAGGGGGAGTGGGAGAGGGAGAAGCAGGCTTCCCGCTGAGCAGGGAGCCTGATGTGGGGCTCGATCCCAGGACCCTGAGCTGAAGGCAGACGCGTAACGACTGAGCCACCCAGTCGCCCCCCCATTTATTTATTTTTTAAAGATTTTATTTATTTATTTGACAGACACAACGAGAGAGGGAACACAAGCAGGGGGAGTGAGGGAGGGAGAAGCAGGCCTCCCGCAGAGCAGGGAGCCAGATGCGGGGCTCGATCCCAGGACTCTGGGATCATGACCTGAGCCAAAGGCAGACGCCCAACGACTGAGCCACCCAGGCGCCCCATTTTTTACATATTCTCACTTTCAAGAACTATCTTTTGAGAATGAGCTGTTTCCAAAATCCAAACCCAAAGTCATTTGGAGCCAGTAGATATAATGAATGAGATGGGGTGAGTTTTTAGTAAGCTAATGTGTGGTCTGATCTATGGTTAGTGCAGTACTTAAAAGAATTCCAAATAATTACCTTCAGACTTCCAAAAAGCAAGACCCCCTCCAAAGGATGTATTTCCCTTAACTAACTCTCTGTATTGTTAAGCATCACCACCTCTTTGGAGGGTAGTTTGGCAGTACTATTAAAAACTCAGTATAGGGGCGCCTGGGTGGCTCAGATGGCATAAAAACATGGCTCCAGAAGAGAATGCAAATCTCTATAGTGTTAAAGAACACTGGTATCCTTGAGATTAAGTAGTTGGTGCTACATAATGACAAAAGTAACTAACAGAAGAACTAAAGATGGTAATAGGATTATCAAATCAGGAGGCGTGGGGTGGGTGGGCTAAATCCTCACCTTTCTCAGCAGAAAGGCAATAGATAATAACTAAAGTTGCTAATTAAGATATTAAAACCAGCAGATAAAGCTGGTGTCTTTGGAAGAAAGGAACTGTTGATTTCCATCATATGCGCTCTTTCGTTATGTATATGTTCTTTTTTGAACTTTAGGTTTTTTTTACTTAAAAATTTAATACTTAAAAATAAGGGAAAGTAGGTGGCTATTTAATATTAATGAGTTAGTTGCCTTGCATGCTGATAGAATAAAAATGTGCTTCAGTCTGAGAAAAGTGCCTCAACACAGTAGGCAGAGGAAGCTGGAGTGATGAGTTGGAGAGAGGGCACTTGAGACTTAGTTTGGCTATTTATTAACCTGATCTCGATAAAAATATATTTTAGCTCTCTATCACAGCAGGAATTTAAGAGCTGATCAGTGAGTGATGTGTCTGTCCTCTTTTGTTCTGTCCACCCCCCCACCCCAGAGTGACGGTGTACAGCAGACCACCTACCTCGCACAGCGGTACTGCCACGAAGCAGTAAGAGAGATCAGTAAACTTCGACCGTCCCCTGAAAGAGACGCCCTCATACAGCTTTCAGAAATTGTACTCACAAGAGATAAATGACAACTCTTTGTTATTTCTGGCAGCTATTTTACCAGACTGTGCCTAAAGAATTTTGTGAAATATATTTTGCTTTATGTGCAGATAACCAAAAATCATTTCAAAAAATCATTTCAACCTTATTGATGGGCAATTTTTTTTATTGACAAAGTTTTTTCAGAAAACTTTTTAAATGTAATTAAACCATCCGAATCTGTCACTCTAGTCCTGTAAATTCTAATCGAGGTATCTTGATGGTTATATGTGGTATTGTTTACACTGTTAAGATCCACATGTAAAGCCATTACACAAATAAATAATCAATGTTAAAATTCAAATGGTTTATCGTGTTTCACCATAGGAGTAAAGGTCACAAAAACTGTGAAGTCTACATTTCAATCCACATTAGATTTTAACAGTATCCAAAATTTCATATAGGAGAATGGTTTATTATAAAAGACTGTACATAAAATTTAGACAACAGGTTATATACAAAATTAAGAGAACATTCCACTTGAAAAAAATGAAAAAGGTAGCTAGCTGATCACTAGTGATACTGAAATCATGTTTAAAATTAACAAAGGCAAAATGCATATACAACAGTCACATTGATTTGATAGCAATAATGGCCTTTAATTTTCAGAAATAAATGTTTTGCACTAGTCTTACCATTTACTATGCTGTTTTAAGTCTGTAACGCCCAGTACATAACTGTAATTTGAAATCCAAACAAATACTCAATACATAGAAACTCACACTTGAGTGCTCTAATTTAATATCCTAGGCAATACAGAATTACACACAAGATAAGAAAAAAACATCCCTCCAACCTTCCCTTAAATTAAGAGGAGACACACAAAGTGCATGTGTTGCATTTCAATTATTTCAAAAGACAATATAAATCTGTTGGTCAGGTATATTCCCTGTTCACTGATTAATACATGATCCACCTTTTTATGAATTATTTTTTTAAAACCTTTTTAAGTTGCTAGTGCCAGGTAATGGATTAAATAGCGCCTATTCAAAAGTCAATTGCACCCACTTCTACAAAAACAACATGTAAAAGATACTTATAATTTCCTTTCATTGAATCCAGTATACAACAATCCACTGGAAAACCAAAGGACTGATACGGCAGTCCTTAAGAATTTTACTTACAGAATGTGCACACTTTAACACATTTTCTGAGCTCTGAAAAAGTTACTTTAGAAAAGGAATTCAGTAGATTGACTTGTAAATACCCATCTCAGATTTTAAATCTGCAAAAATCAGTCACTGCCATTGGGACAGGTTGAGACAAGGCTAATATTTTTTTCCAAGTTAATATATTGAGAAAATAGAACCATAATTCTGCAATAAATCAGTATCTTTTATTTACTCATTTATTTATTCATTTATTTATTTATTTTAAAAGCAAACCAGTGAATGAAAGGACAAAAACCTTTGGTTCACTTATATATTTATGAATGGAAAAAATTTATAATGCAAATTCACTCATTAAAAAACTTAGGTACAAATTACAACATTACAGATAACCCTTTGTTTTGTTTCACATGGAGACCTTAGAGACTCAATTCATTTCAAGAGACCTAAGTACGAGTACTCCAAGTAAATATTACACAAATTGGAAGCATCTTGGATTTTTTATTTCAATACATAAATTTGTATGCATGCTTTAAACAAATAGTATATTTCAAGAATGAGAAAGTCTAAACAAAAAGTATGACCAGCACCAGGATTGAAATTTTCTGATTTTAATATTAGTCTGACATAGCGTTAGTAACCATGCTGCACTGAAACATGTAATGGTACAATCTGAATCATGATTTGTTAAATATTATACCCCACACCCCCAGAATACTTAGGCTGGTCATAAAGTTAACTGTGTAAGTAAGTACATAAGCATAATCAGTTATGGACAGCCTCTTGTATATATTGCCGTTTAGCAATACACAAACTGCCTCAAAGATGTATGCTTACAGGTAGACATTCAATTATACCAATAAAACAGCATGTCCTGAAAGAATGGGCACGTTTTAAAACATTTTAAGACAATTCTGTTAACCATAATAGTCCCACAGTATGACTGAGATTAAGAACCTACTTTAAAAGCAAAAAAATTTAATCAGTATAGTGCATGATTGATTCAACATAGTTCCCAGGGAACAGACCAGTCACTCGATTGCAGACTCCTTCATACCAGCCATCGTCATTCTTCTTTATTACGTAAATGATTGCACCCTCCATAAATGATAGCTCATCATCCTTGTCTTTTGTATAATCATATATTGCCACAACTATGGAAAGAACAGTTGAAATACCATGGTAAGTGCACTATTTCCAACATTTAACTGTATTTTAAAATGCAATGCCAGTTAAATCTATAGTATAGCGAAACCAACCATTTGTACAAATACTGTTAATTCTTACATCGGTAAGAACAGGTAAGTCAGTGGCCAACCATGTGCCTAAATCACTGGCCTGATCATAGGACCAAATTTACAATTTGACTAGAGAGACGTCCATAGTTTCAACCAATCTATCCGGTAAAGATCCCTGAATTTTTGTATTTATTAGATGTTTCATTTGTTCAAATATCGACTAAGCACCAACCACTGCAAAACACCATTTTCCAAAATACGTAGTGGGCAAAGCTACAGAGCCAATCAGTAAATCAGGTAACAACCCAACCTAATTTGAAAATACACATATCCTGGGAGGTCAATCTCATGCTACTCATCCACAGAAAATAAGCATGTAATTTATGGAGCCAAACCTAGATTGTTTAAAAGAGTATTTACATACCTTAAAGGTCAACTGGATATTTTTTTTTAAAGGGGGAAATAGGTGAGCAAAGACCCATTAATTAAGACTTAGAGAACTGTTTGCGATTCTGTGGTATTTGATTATTTTGAATTCAAAATACTCACTTCCTTTGTAAACAGTGCTGTGGAAAGGACAGTCATCAAAACATTACTAGTTTCCCAAACAACTGGTTTATGAATATAATTGTTCCTTCATTCTGCCTTTATAGCCTGATAGTTCTAAAGTTATATGCAATTTTCTAGTATATGTGAAAAGAGATTTTCATTACCCCGTGTTATCTTTTTTCTTAAAACAGTTGTTAGGACACTTAAGATATTTTGGAACTCCCTTTTCCCGTGAGAAAGATAACTTCTCCTAATTATTCTGAATTAGTGAATTATAAATAAGGAAGACACCTGAAGTACTGATCCATAGCACCATTCACAAAATTAAAATAGGCAACCTTTTTTCCCCTTTACAAAACTGTATTAAGTAAACTCAAGTCCATTCTCCTCCATTTTAATCCTGCAGCAGAATCATAGTTATAAGCTCACTGACCTATCCAGTTTCAAAAAAACCCAAAAACATACAGAATAAATAATACTAAATTATTATCCTGGTATTACTTTTGGCTAAACATTCAAGAAAGCTGAGTGATTACTAGAAAACCATTAGGAAGGAAAACTGTGTAATAATTTAGTCAGTTAACATATGACTTATTAATTTGTCAATTATTTATTAGCTTCGGTAACATTAATTTCTTTGTACTCAGAGTCACAAGAGATTAGAGTTTGTGTGGTGTAGAGGACTTTCAGACTGATCATGACAAAAGCCTGACACCCTCAAAGAAGAATGAAAGCTTTCTTTTCCTCATGCTTTTAGTTTCACTTAGACAAAGAGCTGGTAAGAGTACTGAACAAATTAATTGTTTCTATTTTCCAAGTCCTTTTGTAAATGAATCCTAGTCGTTCCCAACTTCACCTCCCCAATGCATATATTCTCTGATATAATTATGCTTACTGCTGAGTGCTTAATCATTAACAAGTCAATGTCCATTCCACTCTCCAGAATCTTAATTCATACAAAGAGCTAAACTCCCCCTTCTGTATGCACTGTAGGATTTTTTGGAACTCAAAGTTTCATACTCTAATCCTACTTCTAGACGATAAAAATTTGAAGACAGCTACTTAGTTCCCCTGCAATCTTCTCAACTTAGAAACAATGCTTTCAACTGTTTCACATTATAGGTGCACTTCCTAGATATTTTGCCTCCTGATATTCTCCTCTTGAAGACATTCCTATTTGCAGGATCTTAAAATGTGGTACTCAAAACTAGACATAGATACCAGTGTAATACAATGGATATGATCAGATTGGTATATATTAGGTTACAGTTCACCTAATGTACCCTAAGAATGTGGCTTTTGGAACATTCATGTCCAAAACATTCATGATTAATATATTCAACGAAATTCCTATTAAACCAGGTCTTATTCATCTTGTGATTATAAAGGTGACTATTTAAAAAGACTTGAAATATAATCCTACTAAATCTCAACTCTCTGATTTAGACTACGGGTCAGCAAACAATGGCCCATGGCCAAATCCAAACCATTGCCTTTTTTGTAAATAAAGTTTTATTGGAACATGGACATATCCACTCACTTATGTACTGTCTATGGCTGCTTTTGTGCTGCAACAGAAGGACTGAGTAGTTGTGACAAAAAAGACTATGGTTGGCAAAGTTAAAAGTATTTCGTTTTTGCAATACAAACGTATCAAATTATTATGTTGTACACCTGAAACAGAATGCTGCTGTGTTAACTATACCTCAATTTTTTTAAATTAAAAATATTTATTATCTGATCTTCTACAAAACACGTGTGATGACCACTAACTTAAGACTATTATTTCAACTTGTAGAGACATTTTGTAATTCTGCTCTATTACCCAGTGTATTAACCATTATATCATTTTAAATTGATCAATTTTTATTAGTTCCATATTAGTCCCAATTTAAAGTTAAATTTGCTTTTCCAAACCAGGAAATACAGGTACACAACTCAAGACTACTTAAGTTTATTAACCTCATAATAACCACAACATATCTCTATTTAAAGGTAGAGGAGAATCTAAACATAGACTATTCAAGATTTCCTGAACAGTATGTAGAATATTCACGGTTTAAAAATATTTAAAAAGGTACAGCCTACAGAATGTAGTCAATGGTATTTTAATAGCTTGTACAGTGACAGACGGCAGCTACACTTGTGGTGAGCACAGCATAACCTATAGAGATGCTGAATCACATGTTGTAAACCTGAAACTAATATAACATTGTGTCAGCTATACTCAAAAAATTTAAACACACACACACAAAGGCAAACAGCAAATTCCCTTTTAGCCATGTATTCAAAACTCTGGCACAAGAGAATGGTGCTGGTCTGAAGAGCTACAGCTACTTGCCTAACGTCAATTAATCAAGTAAAGACCAATGGAAGGGAATATATTTCAAAGGCAGTCAAATGTGCTTAACTACAAGCATTTTTGAAAACTCGACAAATACAGATTTTAAAACAACCCAGAGCTGGATGAAGAAAAGCAATTAACTCTCTAAAAACAGGATTTCTTTCTTTCCTACCACTAGTTTCTTAATACAAAATTATAGTGAATGTCAGGTAATTTTGATAAATTTGGATGTTAGAGTTATACATAATCTCATGAAATGAAATTCTAGTGATTATCTTCTCTTTTATAAGATCAACTAACTGAAAACCTTAATTGAGGCTCTTCCTCATGATAGTCTCAATATATTTTTAAATATTTAGATATGAAAGGTTTCTAAGAGCTTAGAAATTTTGTTTTAAATCTTTACTAGTTATATAACTTTAGTAAGTCATTTAACTCCTTTTCTGTGCTTTATTTGTTTCATCTATAAAATGCAAACAGGCAAGTTCATCTCCAGCTGGAAGCCTATGTCATTTGAAAAACCACATCTAACATCATAACATACTTTTAACTTAAAAAAATAAAGAAAGGGCGCCTGGGTGGCTCAGTTGGTTAAGCGACTGCCTTCGGCTCAGGTCATGATCCTGGAGTCCCTGGATCGAGTCCCGCATCGGGCTCCCTGCTCGGCAGAGAGCCTGCTTCTCCCTCTGACCCTCCCCCCTCTCATGTGCGCTCTCTCTCTCTCTCTCTCATTCTCTCTGGCTCAAATAAATAAATAAAATCTTTAAAAAAAAAAATAAAATAAAATGAAAGTTCATCCCTTTATATTGGAAATGTATAGGAAATAAGACTTAACTAAATTATGTTGGCTGCTAAAGCTATTCAAAGGGTTGAGAAACACTGGACTGGATGTTCTTTATAGCTCCAAAATTCTATAATTAGGTTAGGTTTCCTTTACCTCAATTCAATGATGACTGTACCTTACCTTTCTCAATATAATTCTTGGGGGCCCAGGCAGGATCCCCATCTGCATATGGATCATTATACTGAACTACTGCAGCCTCTTCATCTTCATAATCCACTGGAGGTGGTGGTGGCGGAGGTGGAGAGTCATCAAACATGGGAATGTCATCTGGGGGAGGTGGTGGTGGTGGAGTTGGACTATCAGCAACTAAAAGAATTTAGATAATTAATTTGAATCAGAAATTACAGTAAATGAAAATTCATAAGTTAAAAGAATTTAAGAAAGCTCTAATTTGTATATAGCATGCACTATAATAAAACATGCAATGATTAGAAATAAAAGCTTGGTGTGTTAGAGCTTCTACTACTCTTAATAGTAATTCTGCAATAATAAAATAAGCTAAAAATGAGAGTATTAGGAAGTGCTACAAATTAATGAATGCAGGAAGTTAGGACACAATGTCTCCCTTTGTAAGGATTACAGGAGTAAAGAAGTTTCCTTACTCCAAGGCTCGGACCAGAACAAACGTCACTCTTTAGTTAGCCTACCTCCTTAAATAAGTCTTATGTCACATTTCTCATTTGGACTACTGTAAATGTTATGTATACCGTTACATTTAAGGTTTGATAACCAATTCACTGTGCACATTCAGGTCCCCGATTTTAGCTTTTAGTCATCCTTTAGTTCCCTAGAAATAAGCCTCCAGTGGGTGGATATTTATTTTTGTCTGTTTTAATCGAGAAAAAAGTTGGCAGTATCAGATCTGCTTCTATGTGTAGGTTTTCTATTCTTTTATTTAAATTTTAGTAAGAGAAATTAAATTAGAAAATAAATAATTCCAAGCTAATACAAAATCTCATTGAATATTTTCAGAAATGTCTATAATTCATAATCAACTTTTTAAATGCAGAAAACAAGCTAAGAATTTTTGCATTATTGTTAGTAAAACTTAAGTATGGGATGTGGGAAAGACTCGATCCTAAAGATCCAATTTTCTAAGAATACATCCACAATAAAGATTTTTAAAATAAAGTGTTGCAGAAAGATGTAATAACTAAAAAAAAACAAAAAGTAACTTATATCATGCAAAACAATAACGACTCATACCTCAAGTTGTAGATGGGTGTGGTTACATGTATGTGTGTGATTTAAATAATCAAACAGTGAAATGAGAAAATGTCAGGTTAGAGCTCCCTCAACTATTATGATACCAGCTAACAAGTGCTCCCAATATTAAGGAATTCAAAGCTAGAACACACAACTAATTCTTAATTTGAATTTCTGATCCACAAATTTCTTTGAAAGTTAAAGATGTGAAAATGTTTGGGGCGCCTGGGTGGCTCAGTCAGTTAAGTGACTACCTTCGGCTCAGGTCATGATCCTGGAGTCCCGGGATCGAGTCCCACATCGGGCTCCCTGCTTAGCAGGGAGTCTGCTTCTCCCTCTGACCCTCCCCCCTCTTGCGTGCTCTCTCTCTCTCTCTCTCATTCTCTCTCAAATAAATAAAATCTTTAAAAAAGGGGCGCCTGGGTGGCTCAGTTGGTTAAGCGACTGCTTTCGGCTCAGGTCATGATCCTGGAGTCCATGGATGGAGTCCCGCATCAGGCTCCCTGCTCGGCAGGGAGCCTGCTTCTCCCTCTGACCCTCCCCCCTCTCATGTGCTCTCTCTCTCTCTCATTCTCTCTGTCTCAAATAAATAAATAAAATCTTTAAAAAAAAAAAAATCTTAAAAAAAATGTGAAAATGTTTTGACACAAACTGATACAAAGAATTCTACAATATCTGCAGGGGAGAAACTCAGAATACCAACATACTAACTCAAATGCCAATTTCTGGGGCTATTTATGTAATCAAAGCATGCAGTCATAATCTATTTGTAATACAGGTTTTAAAGTTTACTCCACCCTATTTGGAATAACGTGCTGAGAATATAACCAAGGGATCCAAACTTAGAACATCTATGGATAATAGTCCTACTTCCATAACCACTTCAATTCTGTGATTTTTATTTGATCCTATCAGAGGACGAGAAAGACTATGAGAAAATAAATCCTGTGTAGTGATGCTCATTCTGAAGGCTATCAAGCAGGTCTACAATTTATTTTTCCATCCAATGCTTGGATCCTTTTTGCCCCTACTTTCTCCACAAAGCTTTCTAATATTATTGAGAGGAGAAAAAAATGGGTATGAATCCATCCTAACATCAAAGAGCCACAGCTCATATCCTTAATTTGGCTTAATGATAAATTGTATGTTTGCCTGAATCCCTAAATTGCATTTAACTCTGACTTATACGTAACTTACCAATTTCATGTTTTCACTCAATTGTCTTCATGTCCAACTGCTGTGAATCTACACTGGCTTATCTCCAATCATATATACACAAGAGCAGAAGTCTGGTCAATCTAATTCTCTATGCATAATCCTTTGTCTAGCACCACACATAATTAGTTCAAAATGCTTCCTGATGTTAATCATACACAGATGTAAACACATGGACTTTTTTAGGGGCTCATGTCTTAAACTGAAGCACATTTAGTACGTTAACTGCCACAGGCATTTATTATCACCAATTTTGAGTGCCAAAGGAAACTGCATATTTGAGAAGAACACAGAAAATTCGTACTCCATAAAACACGTAAGATACTGATATATAGTTTATAATCAATCTTCCTAACATGCTTTCAAAGAAAATAGATCCTAAATAAAGCTGCACATTCTGCAGCACAAGGAGAATAACTGATTCCAGTTCATAAGTCTGAGGAAAAGAACTAAAATATTAAGTACCATGGTCCTCCTTAGCAAAACCCATGCATGCCCAGAACTGTATACATTAATACTGAGTTTCTACCAAAAAAAAAAAAAAAAAAGTTGGGGTGCCAGAGTGGCTGTCAGTTAAGCTTCTGCCTTGGGCTCAGGTCATCATCTCAAGGTCCTGGGATAGAGCCTTCCTGCTCAGTGGGGGGCGGGTGGGGGTTTGCTTCTCCCTCTCCCTCTCCTTCAGTTGGTGTGCGCGTGCTCTCTCTCTCTCCCTCGTGCTTACTCTCCCTCTAATAAATAAATAAAATCTTTAAAAAAAAAAAAGGAGTTACCAAAATGCTAGTCAATATGCTTTGGCCCCACTAAATGGATGTTTATTATGGCCATCTTAAAATATTTCCTCCCCCTTTTTGACTGTAAGGCAGCTCAAGTTTTTAAACTCTTACAGCATTAAGGACTGGCAATTTACCCTTATTCATGTCTTCTTAAAAAAATAAGATTCACATTTTCTTTATAAGTTTAAACATACTGGAGTTTTCAAACAAATGTTAACAGTAAGGATAGTTTACACTCAGAAATTTCAACATTTTGGAACTACAACATTTTATAAAAAGCCCATTCAATCATACATGTTTCTTAAAGGTACAAACTTTGTCTTAGACTATTTGTACTCTTCCCAGAGCCTAGCACATAACACTGAATAAACAATTATTTGACTGGAGGAAGGGAGGAAATGTGGAGAATTACACAACAGAGTCAGCAAAAGCTGAACAATGGAATTTGCCACACTGTATTCTCCTGGAAGATGGGGTAATCATGTGGGTTACACATTTGTTCAAACCATTCTAAAATTTATTTGCATGGCAATGATCCCAAATGAAGTAAATCACTACTAGACCACCTTACCATCTCAATCTCAACAGCTATTTTGGCCTAGTATAATACAGTAATGGTGGTATTTTTTTATTTTGTCAAGTAACATTCACTCTGATCGTGCAGTTAGGATTATACATCTTCTGGAACCTCAAGGTAATCAGGCAGTAATATAAACTACTCTATCCTAATCAAATCCATATATTCAAAAGAATTTCCAAAAATCATTAACCTGACCTCCCTGAGAGAACACCTAAAAGCGGACAGATGTGTGTATTTAAAAATATTCCTCATGGGCCTGCATGTAGCCAAAACACGAAGAGGGCTCGCCATTATCACTCTCGCATGGATAACCTGGATGTAAATTACTTATTCTTGCAGATTCATTCTTATCCTAACAACAAATCTTTATATAGGTTCAAAATTACTTCTGTATAAAAATCTGAGGCTTCAGGGCGCCTGGGTGGCTCAGTCGTTAAGCGTCTGCCTTCGGCTCAGGTCATGATCTCAGGGTCCTGGGATCGAGCCCCACATCGGGCTGCCTGCTCGGCGGGAAGCCTGCTTCTCCCTCTCCCACTCCCCCTGCTTGTGTTCCCTCTCTTGCTGTGTCTCTGTCAAATAAATAAATAAAATCTTTAAAAAAAAAAAAAAATTTGAGGCTTCTACAAAGCTTTCACTAAAATTTTTATGTAACTAAAAGGGGGGGGAAAAAAAACCCTGCCCCCAATGCATAATAAATTTAATCTCATACTCTATATGCTCGTTAATTTGCTGGCAACAGAATACAAAATGTTTTCTAATTCCCCTAATAACTATTAGAAGCTGGTAGTTTCCGTACCATTTGAATTTTGTTTCATTACACTTTCCTTAAGAATCTGCAAAGATCAGATTTCATGTTTTAGATCATGTAAATAACATAAGAAAGTTGCAGTTTTGAAATTTATATGGGTCAGTAATCATGCACACAAGAGAAAAAACTGAAGACCGTGCTCTTCAGTTTCAAAAACATATCTGCACCTATTTTCAAGATAAGATTAGCTTCTCAATAAAAGTAAGAAAATGATGACTCATCAGCCATGCATGCTATAAGGAGACAGCCTCTACTCTTTGACAGCTCAGTTTTTCCGAACTTACTGTTTTCCTGCACCCTGGCCACGAAGCCTGTGAGAGGTATCTGTGGAGTCAACTGAGGCATAGGGGGAGGGGGTGGAGCAATAGATACTGGCAGCAACAACACAGTGTGGGGGAAGTACAACAGATAAAGGAAAGAAAAGGAAACAAACAAAAAGCAGAAGTCAGTTACAAGGACCACAAACATAAGTACGCAAAGAACAGTTTGCAAATGAAACAAAACAAAACAAAAAACAAAACAAAAACCTGCAGAACCTTGTTCATTTCCCACCAGCCAACCTAAACTGAGTTGTTGCTTAGCCAACTGGTTAATTTTTAAAAATACATTTAATTTAATCCTAATGTTACACTGTTAGGGGAAGATTTAAGCTTACCATCACACTCATTTTCATGCAATGAATTTTCAAATTCTAAGTAAAGACTTTTAAAAAAATGAGTAACAGCGATGTTTCCAGGATATTGTGTCTTTGCCATATCACTATAACCTAGCAGGTATGTCTAGATTGAAGGTAATGTTGTAAATTAGAACCCAAATAAATATGTCATGGAATAGCTGTTTATTCCATATATAAAGACACTATCAATCACAGGTTTCCTTTAAAAACAGTTCTTAGATCTAAATTTATACACAGCTCTCCAGGAAAAACCCTTGTTACTGTAAAACAAGGTCATTATTATTTTCTAAGGTAACAGTTTTATTTGTAAAGATATCCCTCCTAAATTAACTAGGGAATAAGAGTGTTCCACATACCATGTTAATTGTTCATTGAGTTTCATAGGATAAGTACTTCACAAGTGACCTCCTTCATTCTATCACTGTTCTGAAATAGGAAACCTGATCTCATAACAGGTTAAAATATGCAATTATCTGCATTTTAGTAATTTCTAACCAATCACTGAGTAGCTGTAAACATTCCAATTTCTTTCTGGAGAGGACATAATTTATAGGAAATTGATATCAAATGCTCACGTGGGCAACAAATGTATTAAAAACTGTAGCAAACTAGAAGTAAACATTCCTAAGTTTACCACTGTGTCCCATTTTTAACAAGACAGTAACTGCCAAAGATTGCTTAGAAAAAGTCAACAGGACTGACTCGCAAAATTCTGTTTACTGGCAGTCACCAAAACGTGACACTAAACTGACAGAGAAAAACCATTTATTGGTTCCCAAGGATCATTTAACCAAAAGGTTGTTTCAATTAACCCAATGTATAAATTTTGTTGGTAAACATAAAAATCTGAAAGAGGTTCAGTATTCAAAGCAGCAATAACTTACCAAAGCAATGTAATTACATTAATACTCATTGTATGGCTAAAATTAACATTCGATTCACTATGAAACTGGTCCTCATTGATTCTGATACTTTGGATATAGAAGGCTCTTAAATAAATAAAATGTTACAGTTTTGATTTAAAAACAAAACAAAACAAACCTCCCACAAGCCTAAAAAAATTGTTTAGAAACAAACCTTAGTAACTAGACATGCTGGTTAGTAAGAGAGAAAAAGAAAAGCTATGCTATGAAGATACTAGTCATTACCACCACGTCCGGACAGAAGGGGAAATATGCACATCAAAACACTAAAAACATTTACAGCCTACTACTACTACAGCAACCACCACTACGACCACTATTACTACAACACCAACAGTAACTCAGATTGATGGATAGTTATTTTGACACATCATATTTTTAAAATTTGAGTCCAAATTTCCTTTATAATATCTAAAAGATATAGTCACTTAGTAATGAAAAGGTCTTATTTGAGAATAAGTAACCCACTGAGCACTGTTAAAATAAAACTACACAAACATATATTAGGTGAAGTGTCACCAAAAACCCTATTTGCAGAGTGAACTAAGTATCTAAGTGAAGCAAAGAAAAATAAAGAACATAAAGATGGGATCTAAAAACACAACATATTATGGAAAAAAAATTAAAAGATCATGAAACTACTGAGGCTAATAATCAGATAATCCATAGAATACTCAGACTCTAGCTACCTTTCGTTACCAAAAGGAAATCAGGGAAAATGTGAGATAAAATTCTAACGGGTAAAGTTTCTTGGTAGGTAGCCTAGATGAAAATTTTAGTCTGGAAAAGGACTGTATAAATTTGGGGATTATCTGTAAATTTTGACATTTTTGCTAAAGTGTTTTTCAATTCTTAGGAGTTTTTTGCTACAACACAATCTTGAACTCTAAAATTTACATTCGAAATAAATAACTTTCCTCTAGCTCTGCTATAAAATACATGTTCAGAACACACGTTATAAATAAACTTAAAACCAACTTCTTAGGGAAACAGGGAGTACTCAGTGTTTTTTACTAATACAACATGCAGCTCTAGAAAGTAGTTACAAGCGCCACATGGGAAAGTGTGTTCTAGTCTATCTATGCCCAGTGTTCGCCTCTTGAAGCCAGTAATAAATACTGCACAACAGGCTCATGTCAGAATTTTTTTTCCTTTGTCAATTAAGCATCCTAACACGGAAAGTGAAATTAATGATTACCCTAAGCAATTCGTACTCCCTGCCATTATAACTATTTTCTTATCTTTAAATATCTTAAAGCCTTTAAAAACACTGATTGCAGTTAGTGTTGAGATGTGCAATTTGACATGAAGAGAAAGAAATCAGAAGAAAATCCTCCCCACTGTTACAGTGATTAGAGACAGAATAAGCAAGCATCACAAATGTTTTTAATGGTTTTGAACTCATTTCAGTACAGGTTAACAAGCTTAAAAGTGATAGCCAGCAATTTCACTGTATTAAAGAAAAATTTCACAATGTTCTTACTTTCACTGCTACTGAAGTGTCTCAAACATGCCAATAAAAATAAACTCAGCTTAATTTCAGTATTTTTCTTCTCTAGTTCTACTTATAGTAATAAAAATATATTAAACCATTAATTAAATTTTAGTAGGTAAGTATACTAAGTCTGAATTTTTTTTGAAAGTGTTAAGCAATTATTTTTGTGATAAGCAGTAGTTCTTAAAATGGCAGGATTCAAGGACTGACTTCCTAAAGCAAAAATAAACATGAAATAGCATGGTTTCAATTGTTGTCTATCACTGGCAAGAACAACAGCTTCAAATAATTTCCTTCAAAAGGAACTCCACTGTTGCTGTACGCCTGCAAAGCACAAGCTTACTTGAATTCTGAGAATAAAGTGGACCTCCATTAACATGAGGCTGAGCAGAAAATGGAGCAGTCACAGAGGGAGTTCGTCTGTATCCACCAGAAGATGTCGAGGAAGTGGTAGAGTTGTGTCGAGAAATCTGCCTGGTCATTGTGCCATACTGGGAACCAGGAGCTGAGCCCGGGGCTGCGGAGAAGCATTAGTCAAAAGCAACCAACAAAGAACTTGAGCAACATGTGACCTCCGATGGCAGAACAAAGAGAGGGGGACTCTCAGTAAGAAATACTCATTGCTTTTTACAGCCCACAGCATAAAATAAAGAGAAAAGTGAAGGTAAAACACAAATAGCTCTCTGAAGTTACAAACAAAAGGAAAAACAGATACTGTGTGGAAAGCTGCAAAAGTAAAATAAGTAACATTCTTAGACCTTTTAATTTAGCAGAATCCCAAATGGTATTTCGCTAATATTGTATGTAATTTTTTTCTGTATCATTTTAGAATACATAGGTTTTACATGTGAACTATGTCTCCCCAACAAAATAAGTACCAAAAGGTAATATGAAATGGAACGCATCGGTTTTCAGATGTGAATGTACTGACAGTTGGTTTACAAACTTGCTTTTCCATCGCCAAATCTTCAGGAACACAGGTTAAATTATAAAAGGTAAACAGGCTAGCATATTTTCCACATATACTGCTATATTTATGTGAATGTTTATTGTGTTAGCAGTTATAATCAAATACATATGATAGCAGAATCATTTTTATGAGAAGCACAATTTCTAGTTTCAAAGTACTTATATATAGTATCAGATTTGTTACCTCCAAACTTTTAAGAACAACATACTTCCCCTTTCACTTAAATTTTTGTAACTGCCAAAAGTGTAAATAATTTTAGACTCTGTGAAATAATTTTCCAATTTTAAAGTAGCTTTATATAGAAGATCCATTACCTTTCTCCATATTTGGAGGGTTTTTTTCCATCTTATACCCAAAACAATCTTTTTTTATTATCATGCATATCTAGAATGACTAAAGTACTAACAGTTCTTAAAATTTTATTCAACACCATCTTTACCAACATTTCAAAAGTTTAATATTTAAAAGGTTAATAAAGTTCAAAGCCTCTAAAGTTAACCATACTTTCCAAAGGTAACTTCAGGATTAATGTTAGCCTCTTTGCCCCACCCAAACATCTAACCAGACTAAGTAAAACGAGTTTATTTTCATTCAGTTGTGTAATTTCACCTCTCCTAGAGGTCATACAAGTTATTACATAAAACCATACAGCAGAGGTTGTTCATTTTAAAAAGTGCTAATAAACTTAACGTTTTGGAGCTCCCAAGCCATAGGCAGTCACTAATTATTTGAATCATCCCCATGCTCATTTTCTAAATAGAAACACATTTTAAAAATAATTCTATTCAAGAGCCTTCATGAATAAGAAATTTTGGATAGCTAGGGTTTCCACAGAGCTAAGAGGAGATCTCTTAATGGAGATCTCTGTAAAATGATTTTTTATACTTCTCTGACTTATATAAATCCAAGTTATTTTCCTTGGTGATCTAAAACTGAAAACCAACCATTCAGCATTTCCAAACTGTGCCTATTTCAGAATTTACTTTAATGTCTTATTATGTAATAAATCATAATACCAATGGGTATATGATTTATATAATTACATTATATACAGAAATATTATATATATAATATAGTTATATATACACTAATATGTATACAACGTATGTAATGGTTATGTATTAATTTATTTACATAAATATTTATTTTGTATATGATTTAAAGAAAAATAAGATAAATACCCAGCTCCACGAAACAGTGTATTACCGGTATCACCAAAGCTTCCTGTTTGTGCCTTCTAGATCCCAAAACCCAAAAGGTGTTAAACATTCTTTCTTTACAGTTTCGTTCTTTTAAGTCACAGATATATATATCCTTAAACAATACACAAAACACAGATAAGTTATAATTTATAAACTTTTATAATGGAGTTATTATGCATGCTGCTGACTTGCTCTTTTTGTTTTGTTTTGTTTTTTATTTAACATTCACCCCTGGAGGGACGCCTGGGTGGCTCGGTCGGTTAAGCATCTGCCTTTGGCTCAGGTCATGATCCCAGGGTACCGGGATCGAGTCCTGCATCAGGCTCCCTGCTCAGCGGGGAGCCTGCTTCCCCCTCTGCCTGCCGCTCCCTCTGCTTGTGTCCTGTCTCTCTCTCTCTGACAAATAAGTAAATAAAATCTTAAAAAAAAAAAAAATTCATCCCTGGTGGTAAGCATATCAATATTGTTATCATCCATTTTTGTTGCTTTATTTGCATGTGAGCATGCCACAATTTATTTATCCATTGTACTGTGATTACACATTTGGGCTGCATCCAGATTTCTGCTAATATCAATGCTACTACTGTGAATATTCCTAAATGTGGTTCCTGAGTTTCTCTACAACACTGGTTCTCAAACTTCAGCATTGATCAGAATTTCACCTCGAGGGCTTGTTATAATACAGACTGCTGGGCCCCAGTCCTCAAAGTTCCTGAGTGAGGAGGTTTAAAATGGGATCTGAGAATTTACATTTCTAACTAGTTCCCCTATGATGATAATGCAGTTGGCCTGGGGATCACACTCTGAAAGCCACTGCCCTAGGACAGTGGTTTTCAAATTTTATGGTTTTAGTGTCCACTCTTTAAAATTAGAGAATCTCATCATTATATTTATTCTAGTTATCCCAAAGAAGTATTCTTCGGAGTTGAAAAAATGCGTGGTGATTGATAGCCCAATATTTAAGTAATACTCATGTGGTGATTTTGTAGATTCACCTTATGCAGAAATCATAATTAGTGAAATGTAATGTCTTATCCTGTGCAACTTTCCATTTTACTTTCTATGGAAAACAGTATTTTCTTTGTTTTCAGTATATCTGGATGGGGCTGATTGTGTGTGGAGAACCTTACATTTATGAATATTTGAAAAATAAATTAAATGATTGAAACTGAAAAACTAAAAATAATTTTAGTATATGTGCTGCCGAAGCGAGCACTGAAAAAATAAAAATAAAATTAGAGAACCTCAAAAAGCTTTTGCAGAGGTGGGTTATAGCAACAGGTAATTACTATAACAGAAATTAAAACTGACACATCTTTAAAACACATGAATATACAAAATACAAATAAACATTCTGTTAGCTGTCACAGCAATGATTCTATCATAAGTCATACAGCCTCTGGAAACTTCCACCGTAGTACATGAGAATGAAAAAGGCAAACAGGTCTTAGTATTATTATGAATATAGTTCTGACCCCAAAAACTCCATAAAAGGATCTTAGCATCCCCCTGGGAACCTCTAGCCATATTCTGAGAACCAGTACTCTAGGGCAGATATCTAGAAATAATATTAAATCTAAGGTAGAAACCTGTTCAACCTGACTAGGTAACAACAAATTACTTTTCCAAAGTAAGTGTATCAACTAATAAACTCCCACCAGCAGTGTACTTTCCTGTTACTATACACCCTCATCAACACTGGGTACTAGTAAACTTCTACATTTCTACCTATAAGGTGGATATAAAATAGTATCTCACTGTGATTTTAACTTTCATCTTCCTGATTATTAACTAGGTTGGGGACTTTTTTTTCATGTGGATTTTCTGGCAATAATTTTTATTATTAGGGTCTTCTTTTTATTATCTCCATTTGCCTCTTTTCAATGTTTTGAAAAGATGTGGCTAGACAGCTTTATTTCACCCAAGCTGAAACTCAGCTGTCATTTGAAACATTTCATTATCCATTTCTATCTGGATTATTGCTCTTGTATATTTCTAGGCTGAATGGTTTCATCCTATCTATGTATTTTGAATTCCTAATATGCTCAATCCAGTCACCTCCAATTTAGGGACAATTTAAATGTATCTGATTAAGAAAAAAAAAAAACTTCTTGGCATCCCAGATGCCAGAAGTACTGAGCTATATCAGAGTTTTTCATACTGTGATCCAAAGGAAAGCCTCAGGAGCACCCCACAACCACACATCATTTTCTTTTCCATCTAAATTCCTCCTGTCCCCCATCTTCACCCCAATCCTTTGACTGTATACACCAGGGAGTTCCAAATGAAGTTTCACGTAAAAAAATATTACTAATTTTAAAATATCTTTTTGAACAATCACTGCTATAATTTTCCTTAAAAATCAAAACAAGCAACAAATATAAACCATATTAAATTGGTTACAAATTAAGCATAAAAACATTTCACATTTCAGAGACTGTGATTTTGTATTTAACTGTGTAACTTCAGAGGCCTTTCACCAGAAGAAATTAGTGTAAATTAGATTAACACTTTAACCTTTGTATTACCACCTACAACCTAACAACTATAAAAGCTAGCAGTCTAACAGAGGAGTTTATTATGAATTACAAACAGTAAGTTAAATCACTCCAGTGGTTATGCAATCTCACCTATCACAGTGTTCACGGGGAGAAGTGGTGGAAGAGGTGGTGCTGGTGGAGCTCCAGAAGGAGGAGGGACAGAAATGTTTTCTAATAAAATAGTTTATAATTCAGGTCAGAGGACAAGAAAGAAAACTAAACATTCTGAAACAGTAAGAAAGTACCAAGTTTTGGAAAGGAAAAAAAAAAAAAGACACCCCTATGTAAAGCATGTCCAAATGAATATGAATTCATTTTACTAGGTAAAAAGGACATTGAGTTCATACCTGCATTAACTGTAAAATACGCATTTTTATAAGCAGCTTTTTCTCCTTTTTCAACAACCTCCTTGAGAAGCTAAGAATTTTCCCTAACAGTTTGATTATTAAATATGTATTTTTTAACACTATAAAGTATTCATTTCATTTACTAAAAAAATCAAGGGATTAATTTAATGCTCTGCAATGATTTCTTAAATTTTTCTATAATCTGAAGAGTAAAACACTTCTCCAGTTTTAATCCCATTTTATATTCATAGCATTTTACTAAAATATGTATGGAATATTATACATAAATATAGTAAAGTCACAGAACAAGCTAATGCCAGAGTTGAAACAACAGCCTACAAAGCAACGTCAACTCACTGGTATTAAAAAACAATAACAACAACAAAACAACTCACTGGTATATAATTCACATTAAAGACATTCATCCTTTCAAGTATCACAATACTGGTTTGCTCTTGAAATAAGAACTATCATTCCTGACTAGTGCCCAAGGCAAGTATTTCCAGAGCAAAATGGCCAAAAAACTATTTAATAATGTTATGTAATATGCTTTGTATGTAAGAAAGAGCTAGCAAAATCCTAAAGTCTCTGTGAAAGTCTCCCTAAAAATGTTCTTAAATTTGTTGTTAGCATTTCTTCTAGCAACAATCACATAAATTTCCTAAGTAAATTTTATCTAACTGTTTCAGACTTTCATAATAAAGCTCATGAATTCCAGCACATATTAAAACACGTCAACACACAACACACCTGGTCCAACAGTGGGCGGTGAAGGTGTGGGCACGGCAATGGGAATGCCAATACTGCTGCTTCCACTGTTTTCTCGGCTTCCGCTCCCTCCACTGCTTCCGCTGCGAAGAAACAAGTTTGAAAAAAGCCATTCTAGACATTTATCCAAAGACAAATTCAAAGCCACTAAATACTCCTTTTATGATATGTGTGTATGTTAAATATACAAAACAAAAAGTTTATAAAAAGTATTCAATACAATTTTAACCCTAATGCTTAACGTGGTTGCGTTTTACTCTACTTCTCAAACTACTGGAAATCAGTATAGTCCTAACATAGCACACAGAACCATCAGAAGAGATCATCCTACTGAGAAATGAATGACCAATAAAATCTCATAGTACAATGATCCAACAAAAGTTTATTTAAAACCTACTATGAAGAGCAGTAACTAAAGCAGACATGAACCATGTTGCCATGGAGCTCACAGCTGAGAATGGGAAAATAGACATTAAAAAATAGCATGAAGGATGCCACAAAAGATAATGTACAAGATGTTACAGAAGTTAATAAAAACTGTAACCAGTTTTAGTCTGGAATTAGTACCAAAATCTCCATCCCATCTCAAAGAATGGTGATAAGACAGGGAAGCTTTCTGGAAAATGAGGAAGCAAACCAACAACAACAACAACAACAAAGTGAAGCTTCAGCATGCGGCATTCTAGAAGAGTCGATACCGTTAAACTCTAACCAATTCCTTACTATTCTAATTCCTGTGGATTTACTGTCCCTTTAGGCATTTGACCTCACACTATCCAGTTGTTTCAGTAACATGTGCATGTACGTGTATGCACAAGTATATATGTGCATGTGTAACCTTAGGCTCCATATTGACTTTAAAATCAACAAGCCCAGAAACTGAAGAGAGCAAAACTTGCACTGTTTAATAAAATTTTTTTTTCTCCAATATGATTATTCTATAATTACATCATCATATGTTAATGAAGAAAAAGAAAAAGAGAACAAGCTGTTTATATGCCATAAATTGCTGAATGTGAAGGCCTCCCTCCTCCCTCAAGCCAGGTGGTCAATATCCTGTTTTGTGCCAGCACTGCATCATAGACATATGAAGTTTTTGTACTTACTATGCTCTTCTACAATTATTGGCTTATATGCCCTTTTTCTCACATGGGGGGGGTTAGAAAATTACAGCCATATCTGGCCCGATCCAATTTTTACAACCTGTGAGCTAAGAATATTCTTGTCATTTTCAAATAGTTGAAAAAAACTGAAAGAGGAAAAATACTTTATGATACATTAAAATTATATGAAATCCAAATTTCAGTTCCATATGCAAAGTCTGACTGGAATGCAGCCATGCTCATTCATTTATGTGTTGTCCATGCTGCTTCCATGCTGCAATGACAGAGCTGAGTAATTGCAAGAGACCATATGGCCCACAAATCCTAAAATATTAACAATCTGGCCTTTTATTAAAAGAGAATGAGCTTCTAGAAAATGAAACTATATCTTATGGGCATATCCCTGCACCTAATGAAGTAACTCTTAGTAAGTGGTTGTTGTATATGATTAAACTATTAATACTTCCACTAGAGAGAAAAACCATGCTTTATTATTCAAAAATGAACACACACAAAAGAATTTGGCCCTCAATGAACCTGTTACAGTAACTGCAGATATCAATATAATAATTTGTTTACTAACAGTAGCAGTAACAACAAATTTCCATTACATAGAACCTAAGAGGCTTGACATACCCCTACTTAATTGAATCCCCCAAAATGATTTTGCTATATTTCCCTAATATACCAACCTAAAAGTCAAGGTAAAGAGAGATCCCTTGCCAAGTTACTAAGTGATAGATAAAACTGAAGAATAAAGCTATAAAGTTAAGCTAATAACAATAATAATAATAAAATAAATTAAGCTATACAATAAATTTGTTGGACTTTATAAAAGTATCCAAACATGGAGTGGCTACTTCTGGGGAAAAGAAAGTAGAGGCTATAACTGGGAAAGGGCCTAAGGGGGACCTTCGGGGTTGCTGGTAGTATTTCATTTTCTGATCTGGGGATGGTTACGTGGGTATATTCAATTTGTTAAACCATCAAGTTGTATACTTAATAGACTATATGCTTTTCCGAATGTACATCATGCTCCATAATCAAGTTTTTAAAAAATTCACTGGGGAGGTAATTTCTAGAACTTTTTTTTAAACAACTTAGATATTCTAGTCTGTCAACTTCTTAACAAATTCTTCCTCAGATTTAAGGTGTCTTTTTTCTTCCAACCTCATAAAGTTTAAATCATGTTGTATAATTTCTGATATTTCATCTTTTATCCAAAAATATTTAAGAGTGGTTGCCTTGATCTTTGTTAAATAAATGTTCTAAAAACCATTCTTAGGGCTTGATCCAAATATGCATTTATACCTCCATCAAAAAGAAAACATGGGAGCCTGGGTGGCTCAGTTGGTTAAGCGACTGCCTTCAGCTCAGGTCATGATCCTGGAGTCCTGGGATCGAGTACCACATCAGGCTCCCTGCTTGGCAGGGAATCTGCTTCTCCCTCTGACCCTCCCCCCTCTCATGCGTGCTCTCTCTCTCTCTCTCAAATGAATAAATAAAATCTTAAAAAAAAAAAAAAACATAGTGGCAAATCTGCAATTAGTACAAACTTACTTAAAACCTAAAGAACAGGAATTATGGCATAAATTTATTTATAGAAACATACAATATTACCACCCCTCATCTTTTATATTCTGTATTAGCATTAGAGCAATACTTTACTCAGCAACTTTATAGGAGTTTGTCACCAATCAACCACCCCCACTTGCAGATATTCAAAGACTCAACCTGAAGGTTTACCTGTGTGTCCTTGGTCGCTGGTTTAAAGAAGCTGTCCTGCCTGGACTATGCTGACTTCCAAGCCTAGCAGGACTTGTCATGTAGTCATTAGGAACCGTTGGGGGTTTAACAGGTTCCAGGGTTTTGTAAGGAGTATTTCTTCTAAAGAAGCATAACAGAGAAAGAACAATGAATAAGAAAGATTAAATAGTATTTTCCCCAAAATCTGTGATTGTCTCTTTGTAACCAAGTATAACACAAGTTTTTTTTCTTTAATTTGTAATAATAAGTTCTGTTTAAAAAAAAATCTTAATTGGGGTATATAAATTTTGTTACTATACACAAAAACTAAAGTTTGTTACTTTTTCTCATTAAAACCATAGGAAAGGGTGATTTAAAAGTTCTAACCTTATTTCTAAAAATGACTAATTTTTTAAATGCTCAATAATATTCAACTTTGAATTATACATTATTCCCAGCTCAGTGACCCATAAGCCACTGTCCTTGTACATTATAAAAACAAAGTATCTCCCCTGCAATTTATTCCTACCTCAGTGTAGAAATATATGAATGAGTACATTCTGATCCTATGTAATGCCATAAATTTCTCAATAAATGGTTTTAACTTTTCTATTTAATAACTTCATATTTTTTTTTCAGGGGCTAGGGATTTACAGAATGAAAATGGAAACTAAGATTCTGTACAAATGCTGATTATTAATCCCTGTTACTATAAAATAATCATTCCTCACCCCTCTACCAAAAACGAGAAATCTACTATTTGCCTTCCTGCGTTAAGATGAACTTTCAGAAATTTCTTACCAATATTCAATATTTTTATTGCACTGAGAACTGAGAAGGAAGAAGCCACCAACTGTTCTTTTCTATTTCCCCAACTGGCCTACCCCCAAAGCTCAAGTACGAAGGACCCTCAGATTACCAGAAACACAGTTAAGAGTACTCCAGGTAGAGTCCCTAAGTTTCAGGTGCCAAGAAGATGTGCAGACTATGAAGCCGAACTACATAAAATACACCGCTTATTTAAAGTCCTGCAATATGAATATTGTAAACACATGTAAAAGCACCATATGGAATCCTCTGGCAATTTCATTAGAAATAAACTTAGGCTAGACTTATTTTTTTCCCCCCAAAATTAAGAGATTAAAAAAAAAATAATGCTTATTTACACATACACAAAAGAACCTTTCTAGTACAGACTTCTATAGAGAATATTATAAAACAAGCAGATTCACTTTGGATTCTGTTCAAAGAAATAAGAACCAAAATGAATTTGTAAAAGGTAGTTCACATTGAGAGGGTCCCATAGCAAGGACCCATACGCTTACTTAAGTCACAGAAACATCTTTTTCTTTCGCATATGGATTTTCTTGTAAAATGTAGTTGAATTCTTACCCCAATGTTCCCCGGCCTGACATGGGAGGGCTTGGTGGTTTCTGAGTAGGAGGATTTGTTCTCGACAGCGTGCCAGTTCTTGCAGGCTGGTTATTTCCATGCTAAAATGTGGAAAGAAAAGCCTTTATTTTTATATCAAATTGTTCTGCTGGTGTTTTGACACCATTTATTATTATTTTTTTAATATCAGAATGTGAAGTAAGGATTCCCAGACAGTTTTAATAACAGACTTTGGTACTACATTTTAAAAAGTCAAGAAACCACTTGCACTTGGCTTTTCTCCTATTATCTTGTGCTACTCATACCAATTTATGGCAAATACAGGTGTGATTACTGGATTTTCTACATTATTTTATTGTTAAACATGTTCACTGAGATCAAGCTGATTTGCAAATACCGGATTTCCCAAAATTTTTTAGATGTGTACATTAATAAAAACTACAGATCTCAGTGTCAACTTGCTAAAATATTCATTAAGATAAAAATCATCTTTATCTTAACAATTCAGTAACAAAGTCAGATATGTCTGGAAAACCTAATTGTAAGTCAATAAAAGCAAGGCAATTATCAAAAAATGAGCAAAGCAATAAATGTTAGCAAAATTAATGTTCCTATATAAATGCAGATGTCAATATATCTTTGATATATTAACACATCCAAGCTAAATGTTGCTGATTTGAACTGAGTTTATTTAATCTACATAAATCCTATGGGAAAAAAGCAGACAGACATAGGAAGAGTTTTCAAATTTTAGTGGCTCTGCAGCCTCTATCAATATAGAGGGAATACTGTGGATCAAATGATAAGTAGTATCTCTTACCTTGGCTTTTAGCCACTTTACGTTGGCAAAAAAAGGGGGGAAAAAGTAGAAATTAATTCTAAATAAATTATATCTGATAGGACACGTTTACATTTATAGTTATTCAATTCATGTTAATAAGCTTTTACCCAGCCATATTTCAAATATTTTATAAAGAAAAAAGTATCCATAAGCAGTATGGAAATAGTCACATGTATCAAATATTTTTCAAAAGAATATATTCGTAAGGAAACCACCACTTAATTATGCCGATCTCATGCAAGTCCAATAATGTCTTAGGTCAGTATTTTATCCTATGAAACTAATCCAATTGAATCACAGATGATAAACATTGATTTAAACAGAAACACCTAACACATTCAATGTAAGGCTACTTTAAGACATCAGTGTACAAGGCTTTACTGAACCATCAATACCCAAGTATTCATTAGATGACTGGTAATATAGTATTTTAAAAACTGATAAACTGTAAATGTTAAAACTCAAAATCACATGTTGCTTCCAAATTCAGAAAAGGACGTAGCACCTTGGTGTTTAAAACAAAACAAAACAAAACACTATGCCCAGTAGCAGCTTAGCCAGATTCTAACTAAGGCATAAATAAACAGGGTCTAGAAACCCTCTCATTTGTAACGTATGAATCTAAATCTGAGCAGGCCAACAGTAGTAGGAAGCTGTAGGTTGCTTTAGTTCTAAGTTTTCTTCTGAACCAGTTTAGCTAATATTCAAAACTGAAGATGATTGCTTTGATCCTAAAGGCTACTTCTATGAAAGATGACTAGCCTACACTGAAGTAATATGTACTATAAATAATATGAAATACTGTGTATAATCCTAAAGCATCACTACTTGTACTATGCCACTGAAGAAATATCTTTAGGTCATAGAGTCTAACCTTGTATATATTCTTTAACATTTGCCCTTCTAAATATGAATCTACCATTTTTCAGGTGACCATAAAGACAACATTAAGAAAGTCAACCAAAGGAGGAATGTACTTTGTCTTAGATATATTCTCACTTCCAGAAATTATGCCAGAATTTTGGTGTTCTTTAATATGTTCTTTAATATAGTGTTCTTTAATAAAAGAATGATATTGCTCGTTTTTATCAATGTCTGGAATCCTACCTAGCTGCTACATATCACACCTGGATTTAGAAACTGTAAACCTGAATAACATTATTATCTTTGGAAATAAGATATACTAATGTGACAGCATTACAATACACCAAATACTATCCTAGTCTAAACTTGGCCTGCTTCTCCCTCTCCCACTCCCTCTGCTTGTGTTCCCTCTCTCACTGTGTCTGTCAAATAAATAAATAAAATCTTTAAAAAAAAAAAAAATTCTAGCTGAACTCTGCTACTATGCAATGGTGTAACCTTTAACCTTACATGGAGCTCCGCCTCCTCTATCAAGCATGTATTTATGTATACAGACGTGTTTGAGTTTCAGAGTGTTAGAAGAAAAAAATCTCTGTATTTTACAGCTTAAAATACTGTAATTGTTAGCGACCTACAAGATTATTCCACTTAAATATCCCCAAAACACAACCAAACTAGACTTTTATTTTCTTAAGATCTCAATTCATTTCTTTAACATTTACGTTTATGGATGAGCCACTTTACCATTTCCCTGGAATCTTAGGTTTAAAACAATAGAATTCTCTTTGATTCCTCCCTATCTTCTGGCCCTAAGTAAATCATAAGCTTTGTATACCACAGGTGCTGAAAGTCTAAAAGGCCAGCCAATCCTTTCTTTGATATATGACTCATTAGCTTACTCCTTTGTTTAATACAAGTGAAACCTTGATAAAATACATCTTATATACATTTGGTAAAGCTTTAGTTTCTCTACTAATAAAATGTAACAAATCCTAGATCACATGGTCTTTTTGAAAAACACATACATTGAAAGTCAGTCCTTTGTAAATTATGAACCAGGCTATAAAGCTGTTAATTAAAAATAAATTTAGGGGTGCCTGGGTGGCTCAGTCAGTTAAGCTTCTGCCTTCAGCTCAGGTCATGATCCCAGGGTCCTAGGATTCAGCCCTGCATTGCGTTGGGCTCCCTGCTCAGCATGGAGTCTGCTTCTCCCTCTCCTGATGCCCCTCCCCAACTCCCCACCCTGCTTGTGCTCCCTCTCTCTCTCTCTCTCTCAAAAAAATAAAATCTTTAAAAAAAAAAATTTAGGGGCGCCTGGGTGGCTCAGTCGTTAAGCGCCTGCCTTCAGCTCAGGTCATGATCCCAGGGTCCTGGGATCGAGCCCCGCATCAGGCTTCCTGCTCGGCAGGGAAGCCTGTTTCTCCCTCTCCCACTCCCCCTGCTTGTGTTCCCTCTCTTACGGTGTCTCTGTCAAATAAATAAGTAAATAATAAAAAAAAAATTTTTTTAAATTTAAATGTCTCTACTAAGTATTCAGGTCTTCTCTAGTCTGTAGCTTACTCTGAAAACTTGTGCTCTCTTATAAAGTTCATCTTCTTTACATTCTCCTTCATGTATGTATTCTGGTAGTTTCCTTACGCTAGGATTCTCTTATCCATATCTTACACTGTTTCCAAAAGTCAAACCAGACTTAAGATATTTTTTCCATATTTTTAATTCCTACCAAACTTATGTGTGACCATTTATTTCAAAGCATAAAATGCTTTAACATAATAAATATTTAAATAGGGCGCCTGGGTGGCTCAGTTGGTTAAGCAACTGCCTTCGGCTCAGGTCATGATCCTGGAGTCCCTGGATCGAGTCCCGCATCGGGCTCCCTGCTGGCAGGGAGTCTGCTTCTCCCTCTGACCCTCTTCCCTCTTGTGCTCTCTGTCTCTCATTCTCTCTCTCAAATAAATAAATGAAATCTTTAAAATAAATAAATAAATAAATATTTAAATAATACAAATACCAAAACCCTGAAATTTACATCACAAAAGAAAATATGATGGAATACTAATTTCGGAGTATAGCAACCTTAACATGAAACTTGGTAGCTTTAAGAAGAAATATTAATATATTTGGATACAATTTTTTAATCTGTATATATTTTTTTAAATACCCAAACATTAAAGTCAAAAGCCAAACAACAGTATGAAGAATTATCTGCCAATATATAAGAAGCTCATTTCCTTAACAGAAAAAAGAACTCTTACCAATCAGTAGAAAAACAAACTTCTAAATAGAAAAGTGGTAGACAAAAGATAAGAAAATAATTCTAGAACTATAGCTAAGTATAGCTTCTCTCTTTTCCTTCTCATAATTTTGGCCCTAGCATTTGTTTATTACTATCCAAATTTCTAACCTTCACGTACTTCTGTGCTCTAGAAATATTTAATTAAGCTGGCAATGATCTTTCAGAGAAATCAGAAAACAGGAGAAATAGAGTGGCAAGGAGACAACTGGGGAAAAAATAATTGTGTATATATTTGTATATCACAGAAACAAAATATGGACAAATATGTCACATATCAGCTTAAGATATATCGTTCTCACAGACCATCCACCCTCCTACTAGTCAAAAATATATTTAGGGGCGCCTGGGTGGCTCAGTTGGTTAAGCAACTGCCTTCGGCTCAGGTCATGATCCTGGAGTCCCGGGATCGAGTCCCGCATCGGGCTCCCTGCTCGGCGAGGAGCCTGCTTCTCCCTCTGACCCTCCCCCCTCTCATGTACTCTCTCTCATTCTCGCTCTCTCAAATAAATAAATAAATCTTAAAAAAAAAAATATATATATATATATATTTAAAAATAACCTGTACATACATGTGAAATAAACTCAGTATCTTAATTAAAAAAATAAAAATACATAAAAAATAACCTGTACAATATAAATGTACTTAGTGCCACAGAGCTGTACACTTAAAATGTTAAATGGTAAATTTTATGTATATTCTGCCACAATAAAAAAAAGTTAAAAGAAAGAAAAAAACCCATGTCAATATCCCTATTACATAAACCAGATCGCCAAAATTCACATCTGCATACTTTCAATATATTATGCAGCATTTACACTTCCCATTTATACATATATGATGAAACAGTTTCATTTTCTCACCCAAAATTTCCTTGCAAAATTTGCTTTCATCTTCTACTCTGCTAAGTACTATGTATTAAACTATTAAATATAATTATTAGCAGAGAGGGGTGCCTGGGTGGCTCAGTTGTTAAGCATCTGCCTTCGGCTCAGGTCATGATCCCAGGGTCCTGGGATCGAGCCCCGCATTGGGCTCCCTGCTCAGCGGGAAGCCTGCTACTCCCTCTCCCACTCCCCCTGCTTGTGTTCCCTCTCTCGCTGTGTCTCTCTCTGTCAAATAAGTAAAATCTTTAAAAATAATAATAATAATAATTATTAGAGGAGGGATAATATAGGATATTCACTAAGATGGTGACAAATTTTTTTTTAATGCATGTGTATTGTTTTGAAAGAAAGACAACTCAAGACTAGGCCAAAGGGGAAGAAGTGAGTGCGAGTGTGTGTGCGTGCGTGTGTGTGTGTGCACATGCATGCATAGGTATATGTGTATATATATCAATTTTAATCCCAAGGCAGTTAATACAAAAAGAGCTCTTCCAGACTCTCAATATTCAAATCCTGTAGTTCAATCTAGTCTAAAATATCTTAAATTAAAATTGAATTTAAGCTCTTTTACAAGCCTAGCCACATCCCCTGGGTAAAAATAAAAGAAACAAACAAGTAGCCTCCTCTACATTTGCAGTGTTCCAACTTTACATCTAGCTTCCAAGCATGACAGTAAAGGGGAGATTCCAATAATGTCCAAGGAGAGTAGAATAAAAGTCAGTATTGTCAGTCAGCTATACTCCCCTCTTGATCAGGAACCCCAAATAATTCAGAATGCAACAGATCTAGCAATAGCACTTGTCAAATCAGCCAGTTAGGGAAAGCTTCGAGATTCTAGCGGATTCCCAAAAATTTATTATAAAAATTCTGAAAACCAGATATAAAATCAAATAATGGTCCTCTAGAAAAGGGACTACCAAATTTAAAAGGAATTGTTTATCCTGAGCAGAAATGGCTAAGAATTCAGGTCATTCGGTATGTTTACAAAATGACCCACAAACGCCTAAGAAGTTGACAGGCTACTGATATCCTTCAAGAGCAACTAAATTAACATGGGCAACAAATAATCTCTTTCCTAAAAGCCTGCTGGAGCAGCGGAGGGGGAAGGGGATGGGGTGGTACACAAAACAAAATACAATTTTTTATTCTTAATAAGTTGCTGGAACTATAGCCACATCTACAGAGATGCACTAACACATATACATATTTTGAAATAAAAGGTTTAAAGTATTTACAAATTATTTTCTAAACCAACTCTGTAAAGCATATAATTTTTTTTATTTTTAAATATTCATTCAGTAGTAAAAGCAAGACATGGAATTCAAAATAAAATTTGTAATATTAGTCTAGGACTCAAATGGCTTAACTGATGAATAGCCATGTTAAGTTTTATTGTCTTCTTTTTTTTTTTATTAAGTTTTATTGTCTTCTTGAATACAACCTATTTCACAAATAAAATTCTGCCTCAAGCTTAGTATAATTAATATCAAATAACTGTTCTTTGAAAACTGTAATGCTAGTTACTAGCTAAGAGAATCTATTAAGAAGATTATTTTTATTACCCTATTTCCTATCCAAAATATTTACCAGATAAATTATTTCAAGTTAATACAATATAAAAATGCTTACCTTGACACCATGGCCCACATCATCCAGAACTGTATAGTCAATAGGTTTCCGAATATACCTTACAGGACGCTCCATATTTGCAGGTGCTATTATTTTGTGAGTTCTTGATGTATTCTTATTTGTTGTCAAAATACCAATCTCTCTCCGAGCCACTTTCTCTTTATGAATGTCCACGGTCTGTATTTTAAATTTGAACAAAGAAAATATTATTAGGCATTAACTAAATAATGTCCATATATATTGGGCCATATACAACGTTGGACCACAGGATGGTACTGCATGTCTATTTTCGAGTGAATACTGTATCTTTCCCTTCAAAATTAAGGCAACTACTATCTTTGAGGCTCAAAACGGGGAATATCTAAAGATGATTAAAAGCACCAACTGATTTAATGGATCTGGTTCCAAGACAATTTCCAGGAAAGCAATTTTCATTCCTAAAAAGTCAGCGTGTATGGAAAGGGAGGGAGGTCCTGCTCTGAGAAGCTTACACTTTACTGGGGATGCAGACCAGGAAGAAAATCAATAATTACAACACAACGAGGCAGTGCTGTAGTGACATGTGCACAGTGTCTGTGAAATTACTCCAAAGGTGTTCAGAGCCAAGATACCTAACTAGACTGAGAAGTGCTCACTTAAAGACTTTATAGAGTCTGTAGGTTCTTAAGGATAAATAGAAGAGGTAAATACGGAAATTATTCAAGGCAGTTATTCATATTGCAGAAAAGAGTATAAGAGAAAAGATGGTAAGTTAGAGCAAAAGTTATGAACTGGCATCATGCAGCCTACCTAATACTGGCCTTTATGGCTTAAAAAAGAATTTTGTTGTTGTTTAGTTGCCAACATTGAAAACTAGATAAGGGGTGCCTAGGTGGCTCAGTCAGTTAAGCGTCTACCTTCGGCTCAGGCCATGATCTCAGGGTCCTGGGATCGAGTCCCATGTTGGGGGCTTTCTCCCTCTCCCCTCTACTCGCGCTCTCTCTCAAATAAATAAATAAATAAATAAATAAATAAATAAATAAATAAATAAATAAA